>NC_073302.1:387139256-387456756 GCF_027595985.1 Sorex araneus | reverse complement strand
TTAAATGTTTTAAAGGTACGGAGATTATATTTTAAAACTATTTTGGGGACTTTATACTTTACTTTAGAATCAAATTAAGTTTTATTTCACATGTATGGCGCGTGTGTGTGTGTATGTTTGTATATTTGTATAATGTATATAGAAGCTTTGTTCTCTAACCAAGTTGTGCTGCCTTAACCACTTCTGTGACTCAAATTTTGGTGAAAAATTGGGAAAGGAAGAACAGATGCATAGAGTATTTACGTGAGTGAGGAAATTAAGGTAGCCATTAAATCTCAGCATGCTTTCCTTATTCCAGCAGACTTCCCTTGAAATTTCATTTCAAAGTTAATTGCATGTTTCCATGAGCACAGTGTTCCAGTTAGTTGGAGATTGGAGCCAGACCAGAGACTTCTACCGAATAATTAATTTATTTCAGTGGTAGTTGCTTCGTTATTGGAACTTTGCTAGCCACTGGTGACAGGGGCAAATAACACTTCTTGGTCTCTTATTTTTCTTGGGACTTAAATCTTTAAATCTTGGAGGGGAAAAAAGGGTATTTTAAATATATATATATATATATATATATTTGTGTATATTTGAGACTTCCAATTTTGTCTGCTTTGGGACTTATATCCAATGGCGCTAAGGGCTTGCTCCTGTGTCTTTGTCCAGGGATCACTCCAGGTCTTGCTCATGGATTTATATGCAGTCAGTGCTGACTAAAAACAGGGCCAGCACATGCAAGAAAAGTGCCTTATCTCCTGTCTTGACTTTCTGGACCTCAATTCTCGCTTTTCTTTCAGAAATACCTGTTCATCAGATCTTTGGTGGAACGTGAGCATGTTACCTTTTTTTGGACTACACTGGCTATATTCAGAGCTAACTCCAGGCTCTGTTCTCAGGGATTATTCTTGTCAGTGCTTGAGGGACCATAAATGGTGCTTGGGACTGGACCCAGGTCAGCAACAAGCCAGGCAAACTCCTACTCACTGTATTATCTCTCCAGCCCTGTAGATATCTTACTTTTCAAAAGTTCATGGCTATTATTGATAGAGACAACCCATTCACCATACTGAGTGTGTTCTTTAAGTGTAGAGAGACGTTAATTCGGAAAGGAAGGAGGGTATTGGTTGCCTTAGGGCAGTCTTTAACTGTCAGTCCATGGAGTGGTGAAGGCCAAAGGCACAGACTTGACAAAAGCCACATTAGAGGATGGTATGTGTGTATAAAAGAGAAGCTAACTAGAATGTTCTATAATTTAGCCTATAATGAAGGGGAACTTGGGATGAGACAAATTATGTTTTCATAAAAATTGTAGATATATCATACTGTTTTTATCACGAAATCCCGTTAATCACCGATTTCTTGGGCGGGCTCAGTAACATCTCATTTTGTCCTTTCTCCGACATCTTAGAAGTCTATCTCGACTTGGCCCTCCTAACAATGTTGAACTGGGGGCTCTTCAGGGTCAGGGGAATGAGATCCAGCTTGTTACTGGATTTTGCATATGAATACACCATGGGAAGCTTGCAAGGCTGTCCCATGTGGGCAGGAAACTCTCAGAAGGTTGCCAGTTTCTCCCAGAGGGAGAAGTAGGCTAAAGATATCGCGCGGCCACAGTGCTTCTGAGAGCTTGCTTTTAAGTCTCTCTCTGGATGTTGGCCGCTGATGGGATTACACACACCTGGGTTCCTCTGCCGGTACCTTCATGCATGAGGCCTGTCCGAACGCATGGAGAGGGGCCTCCAGCATTGCTGTAGCTAGGTTCCGGTGGTCTTCGGCCACCGGGAGCTCTGCTTGGGGTGGGGAGGGAACTGTTTTTATAGCTGGGAAAATAAAATACATGCCTCTGTTGTAAAGAAAAAAGGAATGGTCTAAGTTTTGGTTGTTTTTTAAATTTTTGGCCACACCTGGCTGTGCTTAGGGCTTACTCCTATCTCTGTTCTTAGGGATCACTTTGGGAGAGGTTTAGAGGGCCATATTTGGTACCTGGTATTGGACCTCAGTGCCTGCATGCAAGTCGAGTGCCCTACCCTTTGTACTATCTCACTGGCCCTGCAAGTGCTACTCTTGAGCCTCAAGTATTCAGTCTAAGTGTCAACATTTATTTCTGTTATCAAGGACATTATTAAAGGGCAGTCTGAGCCACCTGAAGCCAAAAACTAGACTGTAGCAGAAATCATGCCTTAAATTAAGGTACTACTAAGTTTGCTTACAGGGACTTTGGTGTCTGCTTTAGAGAGTCTTTATTTTTAAGAATAGACGTAAGGAAAATATTTATTTTTGGGTTTTGGGCCAAACCTGGTGGTGCGTACGGCTTGGTCTTGTGTCTTTGCTTGGGGATAACTCTTGATGGGGCTCAGAGAATCACCCATGGTTCACAGATATTCCCAGGTGCTGAGGATCGGTGCCAGGGATTGGTCATGGGGTCGCCATGTGCGAGGCAAGTGTGGTTTAACCCCTGTATTATCTCTTTGACCCCTTTAAAATATTTAAGTTGGTAACTTCTGTCTTGATAATTCCCCACAGTAAGAGACTTGTAGAATCCTTCAGTTGAAGTGAATATAGAAGAATCAAAGAGTTATAAAGAGCAGGTAGAAAGTAGTGAAAAATGAGACTTGAATTTCAGTTATGCAGTGTAAATTTGGTACACTGGTACACTAGTCTGATAAAATTGAGGAACTATTTATATATTAATTAAGTAATCAGTATTATTGTATAATCTGTGATTGACTCGGTTGGAATATCTGTCAATCTGTCCAATATATGGACCTTTTTACCAGGTGAACTTGGTAATGATGAATAGATACATCTTTGTGCAATGTTTTTTGTTACTTATTTTGTGTATGTGTGTGTGTGTGTGTGTGTGTGTGTGTATGTGATTTCAAATCATGGTTTAGTTAGACTTCAACTAGTTAGAAAGATGCTATATAATGTATTTTAAAGTACCAAAAGTATGTTTAGTCTTGATAGGACTGAATGCATTCAGTCATAATTGCTTTTAGAATTTATGTTTTGTATGTTGGAAAGTAGAAAAAAATACCTATTTTTTAAAATGTTAATTCTGAAAAGTGGGGTATTGATTTCTTTATCACAGTGGTCTCTTCAACAGCCAACTCATGGTATGGATTTCTCTTTTAATAAGTATATTCTGTCATTTCATATTTCTTTACCACAATTCAAACTCTTTTTTTTTCTTCTTCTTTTTTTTAGGGTCTGAGAAGCCCTCCAGAGAACATCAGTGATCTTGGGGCCATTGAGAATCTTCGGGTTCCTGGCAAGGTATTGATCGCCTTGTGGGAGCATGCCCTCACTTCCTTAAGAAAACAGTATTGCCTTTAGATAATCATTGATTCACAGAGTGTTTTCCTTCCCACAGGCAGATGGTTGTTATGATAAGCTAGGTAAATTTTTATAATGCAATGGGCTTGGGGCTTGTTTTTGCTTCTATTACTCATTATGATGCAGTATGATTCATTTTAGCCAAGCAGAAAAATACCAAACAGATAAATTTAGAGATTATTATTGTATCAGATTCTTAGCCTGGAGACAGTTACATATACATATGAAACACATTGATTTATCTGCTGTGATTTGGAGAAATAAAATGAAATAATTGGCTTTCTGTGCTGTATGTAACACTTGAGTCAAAAATCCTGGCTAATTAGTATTTGGTATGGAGCAGAGTTTGGAAAAATTTGCTAAAGCCCAAGTTACGTTACATTGTAGACAACTTAGAATTTAAGCCCATCATATTCATGCGAGCTTTTCAGTCTACAAATTTAATGGATGTAATTTGGAAGCTATCTAGCTTCTCCTCAGGAGAATTATTAACCACTGTTAATAAGTCCCTGCTGCTTTTCATTCTGGGGTGTTGCCACTCCGTGCTGTTGCTGTGGATAGTGGCTCCATCACAGATCAAAGCCTTCTTAATGCCTGCTTTTGTGATTTTTCAGTTTGAGGAGCATAGCTGCCGCCACTGTTTGTTTCCTGTTTCTGGCTTCTTGATACACAGGGTTTGTTCTTTTTGATCCCTGCTCACAAAGTGTCTGTCACGCTGCAGCACCAGCTCTTCAGGAGGGCAGTTTCTCATGTTTCTGAGGTCTGGCAGCCCTCGTGAGTGGAACTGTGGATTCTGCTTTGCCTGTATTGTAGGTCAGACCCAAACAGATTCTTTAATCATGATAAAAAGATTTAAACGACCCTCTTGTATGAAATAGTTCAGACGAAAACCTTACCAAGACCAACAAACAGTTTTTTGTAATGTTATAATTGGAAACAAAGAGATAAACATAAATTTCTAATGGGGAGATGATTCTCTTGCTGATTATTATGCATTACGAACACATCTTGAATTAGATTGTTTTGAATTATTTTTAATGTTTCTGAGTGAATATAAAATTAACAAATGAAACTCTTACAGAATAAAGTGTACCAGAATAAGAACTTCCTATTGTCCTTGAAGCATCAGCTGTGCTGTGTTTTCCACTGTGATATGCAGTGAATTTGTGATTTCTTTTTGTGCCCTCTTTTACTGACACCCCTTCCTCACCTCAGTAGTGGCCAGTGATTCTTTTGGGATGCTGGCAGTGGGTACAGAGGTTTTTCTGGTCCTACAAGATCAGCAGATGTCAAAGGTTCAGATGAGGTTAAGCCTGGGCATTGATCTGACTGTCACACACCTAAGAAGCTAAATTAAACTTTCAAAGAGTTAAGAGCAGAATGACTGTTAATAGTTTAAGCTTAAATGTAGTCTTGCACCAAGGAAACCTGATTGATTTCTTGTGTGTTTATCTTGTGTCTTTGTGCTCTTGAAATATTGAAAATGCCAAAGGACCAGCACTCTCGGCTTTCTCCTGTGGGTGGTTTTGAGAACATGAGCATTTCCGGTTCTAGTATAAAGGATGAGTAAGAGGAAAACATTAGGATGACGTCAAACGGCTGTTGGTAGGTCAAAGATGGTCAAATATTGGCATATTTTGTATGATTCATCTCACTAGAAGAAGAAGGGCAGTAAAGGATAATTGAAGAAGGGCAGTAAGTAAGCTTGATAATCAGAAAGCAGTCTTTTGTTTTGTTTTTTAATAAATGTAAATTCTGATTGGGGACTAACCTTGAAATCATCTGGTACAATTTCTGTCTTTTCTGGGCAAGATGACATTGAACCTCATTTTAAGTAAGTGCGTCAAATCCATACCCTGCAAATTTAGGCTTTTGTGGAGAAAGCATTACAGAAGTCATAGCAATTAGGTATCTTTTCAGAACTTTTTGCAGGAAGGGAAACAGATATTTGGAAAAAAGCCCACAGGGGCCAGAGAAATTGAGCAGGAGGTATGAGGGTTACCATGCATGTACTGGACCCCAGGTTTTTTTTTAAATTAATTTTTTTTTTTTTACAAAGCTGTTTATGATTGGATTTCAGTTATACAGTATTCCAACACCCATCTCTCCACCAGTGTACATTTTCTAGCACCGGTGTCTCTAGTGGAACCCAGTTTAAATCCTCTGCATCAAATATGGTTGCTTGAGCACCGCCAGCAGTGAGTCCTTAGCACAATTCCAGGAATAGCTTTGAAGACTTCCGGGGCTGCAGCTCTCAATGCAAAAGCCAAAAATAAAATGAAATAAAAACAAAAACAAAAAGCAAGGAAAGAGAAAAGAGAACCTTCATTAGTTCTGGACAAATCTTTGCTGCATTTTAGAATTACTAATACCCATGCCACCCCCCATTTTTCGTTAAATCTCAGTGGCGTGGGCTTCCTGCCTAGTATTGTTGAAATATTTCCAGGTAACTGCAATGTGGAGCCAAGTTTGGGAATGTCTGCCAAGTTGAAGATGTGAACATAAGAGTGGAGCGAGGGCAAATATAAGAACTATTCCAGAAACATTTTTTTAAAAAAACTTTTTTTTTGACATATGACACTGATACAGTGATAAGTTTATGATGACTGAAAGTTTTTTTTCCTGGAGAAATTAATTGTTGGATCTCTTATTAATGGGATCTTCTAACAGGTATAAGAAGCTAGTCTGGATAGTAATTACTGACAGAAGTTGTTATCTATATAAAGAAATGATACACTTTAAATTATGTTTGATTTTTACTTGTTTATAAGATGATGAGTAAAATTTATTATAGTGCATAATATTGTTAACCACTTGGTTAACTTACTAAGATTGTGTTTGAGAGTATATTTTTGAAACCTGTTTAAAAATGATTTTTTTTAGTACCATATAAATCTACACTTGAACTCCAAAGAAATACTTTTCTTTTAAATTAAAAAAAAATTTTTTTAAAAATTGAATCACAGTGAGATGCACAGTTATAAAGTTATTCATGATTGGGTTTCAGTCCAAGTGCGAGAGAACAGCAGTGTTGACTTCAGAGAATAGAGGACACTCCACGTCTATGTCAAGTGCACACAGTTGCCATGCAGCTCAGAATTAGCAGCAGGTAAAAGTGGGTACAGCATTTTGGAGGTTATACCCATAGGTTTAGTAGGTATCTGATGGAAAAGTGGACTTTTAAGTGGAAATCCTGGGCAAAGAATTCTGATGAACAGAATAGGGGGTTTTATTAAGAAATGGAGAAGTGTTGGAGAGATTTTTTTAATGGGAGACTTTAGAAGTGATGGTTTAAAAAATTTGTATTGGGGGCTGAAGCAATAGCGCAGCAGGTAGGGCATTTGCCTTGCACGAGACTGACCCGGATCGATTCTCAGCATCCCATATGGTCCTCCGAGCACCACCAGGTGTAATACCTGAGTACAGAGCCAGAAGTAATCTCTGTGCATCGCCAGGTGTGACCCAAAAAGAAAAAAAAATTGTATTGATTGTTTTGATTTTGGGGCCACACCTGGTGGTGCTCGGGACCTTCTCCCATCTTTTTGTGCTTAAAAGTCACTCCTGGTGGTGCTCCTAGTAGCATGCAGTGCTGGGCTTCAACCTGCAGCACGCCCTGCGTCCTGTCCTTTGACCTATTACCCTCACCCTGGGTGAGGACTGTGTTGGATTTGGAAGGTAAAGGAATTAGGAAAAGGTTTATAGACATTGAAATGAAAGATTTTGTGATTTTTTTTTTTTTTTACTTTCAGAAGATAATATTTCAGTCAGTGAGGTTTTTCAAAACTAAAAGAAAAACGGTATTAAGATTTGTTTGTTTTTTGGCCACACACAGTGGTGCTCAGGCTTTACTCTTGACTTTACACACAGGAATCACTCCTGGTGGTGCTCAGGGGACCATATGGGGTACCAGGGATTGAACTCAGGTCAACTGCATGTAATACAAGTGCAATACACATTGTACTATCTCTCCAATCCCTGCTGTTAAGATTCAATGCACTAAAAACATACCACATTTTTCTCTATAAACTTTAATTTGTTATATGTTTTCTCTTTAGATTAGACTTAAAATTTAAAAAATCTTGGTATTTATTATAATTTTGTAATATATTTTTTATTAGAGAATCATTGTGATATACAGTTACAAACTTAGGAACTTTTGTGTTTGCATTTCACTCATACAGTGATCATTTACCCATCCCTCCACCAGTGCCCATTCACCTCCACCAATGATCCCAGTTTCCCCTCTCACCACCCCCACCCCATCCACCACCACCCCACCCTGCCTCTGCGGGAGGGCACTCCCTTTTGTTCTCTCTCCTTTTGGGCGTTGTAGTTTGCAATAGAGGTATTGAGTGGCCTTCATGTTCGGTCTATAGTCTACTTTTAGTTTCTATCTTCCAACCTGAATGGTCCTTCCAACATCCTCTACTTGGTGTTCCCTTCTCTGAGCTGCCTCTTCCCCCAGCATGTGAGGCCAGTTTCCAATAATTTTGTAATATTTTTAATGATATTTTAAAAATATTTGAATATCTATAATAGTATTTTTGGTATCTTTTTCATAATAATAAATTTAGGAAAATACTTTTAAAATTATAATCGTAAATGAAAGAAGTAAATCAAAATTTAGCAAAGTTTTCAGCATGAAATATTTGTTAATTATGTGATTTTAACATTCATTATTATCAGTAAATTTGGGGAATTAAAATATTTTAATTCATGATCTTGTATGTGTATAGAAAATTAGTTTTATTGAAAGCACTTACCTAGAGAAATATGATAGCAGAGACTGATAAAGAGAGAAAAAGAGAAAGAGGGAGGGAGAGAGAAAGAGAAAAAATGAGAGACAAGAACATGGGTTTCCCCAGAGTGGAAAAAAGCTCACGATCTGGTTTTTTTTTTTCATTGTAAACATATAACCTAAACTTTAATACATTAAAAAAAATTAAGAAAATAATATTGATACCAAATAAACAAATAAAATATGGTTTGGGTAATTACTTTATATATAAAGCGATTGAAAACATTTATATCCCTTGTGTGTTATAATGCAGAATTAAAATGCCACTTCAATCTAAACGTCTATGAATTACTTGGCTGAAACCTTTCAAACAGTATTACCACCACAGTTCCACTAGATGGCACTGACAGCCTGGAGAAAAGCAGTAGAAACTACAAAAAAGAAAAAAAAAAGCTGGCTGGTTTTTATCTAAACCACAAAATGCAAACTGGTGAGCTGGCTGCTTCGATGGATTATCATTGTTATTCTAGTGGGACTTTAAGAAAATGTGCCATTTCCCCATGTAATCAAACATCTGGCAATTCATTACAAACTTAAATGAAGTGTGTATGGTTTTAGGGTATCTGATCCTATTTCATTTGGAAACAAAAATAATTTTTGTTCAGTGATTTATGATTTTAATAACATAATTGAATGTTGAAAACTTCATTTTTATTCTTTTTAGTTATGTACAGATTTTGGTGGCTCTCAGTTATAGCTCTAGTGTATTTTAAAATTTTTCAAAAAATATAACACTGTCGTAGAATGGCTTTTATTTTTATGTTTGCTAATGAAATATAAGCATTTAAAAAATGTTGGTTTGCCTTGGCAACCCCCCCAAATTCTTCCTCTTCTCCTGTTATACCTCCCAATACAGAAATGGAAGTTGATTTGAATTTCACTTTTTATTTTACTGTAACTTTCCTGTGGGGTTTTGAAAGCTGACCTGTGAGAAATAGAAGATTTTACATTCTCTTTTTGTTTGGGTAAAATGTAATTTTCAGATTGTGGCCTTTTGAAAACTATGGGTATAAAATTGGGTTAAATTATTTTCAGAATTAAAAAGAATATTGAGCTTAATAATGACAAGGAGAATTGTTGAGCTGTCATTCATAACTAACATTTTACACCTAAAAAAGTGAATAGAAGTCTTGAATGTGGGTTGCTGCTAGGTTATTTTTTCATATATAATTTGAAAATGGTGGTGAAATGCAACTTTCTTCCCCTTTAAACTTGTATACATTTCTTTAAGAAATTAGCTCTTTAGCTGGGAAATTGTTTTGTAAAATTAGAGCTTAGTGTAGAAACCATAAATATACTGAATATTTTCTAACAGCTTCCATTGGAGGGCTCCAGTTGTTTTATAGACTGGAACCTCTTGTTCTCATAAAACCTCTGTTGAGAGGAAAAATCACTTGACTGAAAATAAAGGATGTTTACTTAAATTCCTGTTATGATTTTTTAAATTTTTTTTCATAAAGTTACATTTATGCTGTACATGTAGCTTTATTTCTGATCACAAAATAGAAAAGTAGACTTGGTATTATATTCAGCCTTACAGCGTATTGTTGTTTCTATAAAAGATGAACCTCTGAAATATTGAATTACTTCTTTGTGATCTACCACTTTCTTAATATAATCTTGCTTGGTTTATTATGTTAAGAAAATATTAAATATGTATGCTAACTTTTTGATATAGCATCTTACGCTGTAATGTGTGTTAAGATACTTCATTTTTTAGTAAAGGAAAGATAGGGTTTGAGTACAAGTAAAGTATTTGTACTCAAGATTTCTCGAGTCTCAGTTTTGCATTTTGTTGCTGAGGAGTACATGCAGACCCTCTGCATGTCTTTTTTCTCCCTTGGGGGACCAAACACCCATTATTGTTGAATCTGCTTTCCCACTACACTGGTTTTGCTTATGCTCTGCTTTATTTTTTTCAAACAAATTTTCACCTAGTCTCTTATTGCCCAAATACCGTGTCTCCTATCAGGTGGGAAATCGCTCTCCTTTTTGATGCTCTTTATCTTGTTTCTACCTCTCTATGCTCTGCCTCCTGTCATCATCCTTTATTCATTGGACCCAGCCTATTGCTTCAGCAGCTAGTTAAGGGAAGAGCTTTATTTCAATCATTGTTGTTTCTGTATGACCCAGTATGGGAAATTTTTCATAGTGTGATAGATTTTTTAAAATGTGAAATTGATGTATAACTTGGTTGGGGGAAGGTATGACAACCCAGCTTTGAAACAGCAGGCTCTTTCCTAATGACAGTATAGAAGAGAGATTAATTTGTTCATTTTTGCCATCTGTCCTTTTGGGTTTAGACCTTTATTATTAAATGCATTACTTTAATTATAGTTTTGCTCCAGCTTTAATTCTGGAGTGATTTGACATACTGTTCACTTATGTTTGGTGCTGTGGGCTGTCAATAGCAGAAAAGTTGTGCATATTTGGTACTCTTAGTTTTGACAAATTGGTTTTAGTTTTTCAGGTTTTACAAAAAACACATGCCACCATCAATGATAGTGTATGTGTTGGTGTGACATGATGTATATCATAAAAGTAAAGTTGAAGAGATTTATTAATAAAAGCAGTTTTAAAAACTGAAGTAATTTTTCCCTAAACATGGACATCTAAATATTGTTCTAATTTTTCAAAACCACATTTTAATATGGTCTAAAAAGTTCTATTTGTTCTTTTGTTCCCCTTATTTTGCCTTTTAATTACTGTTATTATTATTATTATTATTTTCACATTATGGGGGAATGGACCTAAGGCCTTTTGCATGCAAGATATGTGCTCGACTGCCGAGACACATCCCTTGCCGCTTAAAATTTTATTTTTTTTTTGCTTAAAATCTTCTATTCCTTTTGTTTATGCAAAATTTTGCTTCATGCATATAGATTGGTGTGCAAAATTGGTTCTGTTTTAGGTGGGGAATTATGTATTTTGTTATAGCTTTGACCCTGGGAAACTAGTTTCTATAATGACAAAATTACCAGTGTAATTGTATGAAGAGTATACAATCTGTTCCTGTTTATTTTTCTAGTTTAGATCCAGAAGATATCTTTAGAATCATTTAACATTTATTGTTGTTTCTAGTTAGGAAAAGGAAATGTTTTATTAAGCATGAGCATAAAATTTTGACATCAGAACATCAGACTTCTTCTTTTCTTTTTTAATACAGTTTACTGTGTAAATTAATTTTTATTTGGTTAGTTATTATTATCAACAGTTTATGCCTTGGCACCACGGATCATGGAGGTTTAGAAAAATGAGCATTCTTAGTCCTCAAAAAGTGTGTAATGTGATTCAGCAGGCATTAGTACTGACAATGATGAAACATTCAGGAAAGGATGAGATAGAAACAGAAGTATTGTGGTTATTGCTGTTTTGATTTGGTTTGGGATCATACTCAGGAATTGCTCCTGGCTCAGAGCTTAGGCAATCACTCCTGATGGGACTGGGGGACCATATGGGGTGCTGGATATTGAACCTGAGTTGTCTGTGTGCAAGGCAAGCTCCCTACCCATTGTACTATCTCTTCAGCTCAGAAGCAGTCTTAAAGCCTAAAAATGCAAGTGGGTTATCATAAGGATCCCACAGTATATGAGATAGGATCACTGTGGATTGCTCAGGATTCCAATTAGAATGGAGTTTTGAATGAGTTCGTTTATATATTTTCACACAGGAGCCATATAGTTGTCTGAAAGCAAGAAAATATGTTATAGGGATAGAGTTGCACATTTATTTTGTATTGAGACCTTGCTAGTGTGTGTGTGTGTGTGTGTGTGTGTGTGTGTGTGTGTGTGTGTGTGTGTGTGCACTTTTTTTCTTTCTGTCTTTCTTTATTTTAGACCTCTCCTTAGTTCAGGATATTTACACTGAATCTGTCAAGCATTCTGTATCAGTTCTTTGAAATTATACAAGTTTGTCCTTTTGTGATATAATTGCTTGGTTCTTTAGGAAGGAATGGCATTTGACCTTTTATAAACAAGACAGATTGTACTCTTTTTACAGATTCATCTCGCTTGTGAAATGTACGTTTGTGAGAGATTTATAAATGAAATCCTGTTTTCCTTTCGCATTCT
This sequence comes from Sorex araneus, assembly GCF_027595985.1. Taxonomy (NCBI): domain Eukaryota; kingdom Metazoa; phylum Chordata; class Mammalia; order Eulipotyphla; family Soricidae; genus Sorex; species Sorex araneus. The sequence goes on along the minus strand of NC_073302.1, from coordinate 387,444,564 downwards.
TAATGACTTTAGATACTTGTTTCACTGTTGTTTTGTACATGTGTGAGCATGCATATGTGTGAATTCGCAATGTCTGCTTACTTTTTAGGTAAAGAACGTTGGGATGTGGAGAGCCTTAGTAAGTTACTCAAGGTTAACAGCAGAGTTGAAGCTGAAATCTAATTGTCTTTTCTTTCAGACCAATCAATTAGGTACTATATGCAGATCTTCATTACTCCTCATGATTCTTGGCTTTTTTTTTTTTTTTTTTTTTTTACGTTTCAGATGAAAGACCTCATTATTGCTTTGATTTAAATTTTTGGCTAGGCATTATAGCTGATGGCTTTCATCTTAGCAGTTTTTGTAAAAATTTTTTTCTTTATTCCTCTTTCAAATGATATTTTATTTATTTTATTTTTTATTATAGCACTGTGATTTACGAAGCTTTTCATAGTAGAGATTCTGGCATGCGATGTCCAACACCAGTCCCACATTTATTTGTTAGTGGTGCTATGGAATTCCTTGGAGATAACATTGCCTTATCCCTTCTGGATCCTGAATTGTGCAGCACTTGAAACTGCTGTTTCAAATGTTTGTGGACTTTCAGGGGAGATGGTGGAATTTCTGACTGCTTTTTCCAGTTTGTGCCTTACTGTCATTTCAGTTATTTTTTCCCTTTTTTTTTTTGTTCTGTTTTTATTTACAAGAAAACTAGGTTCCTCTTATATTTAAAGAAAGTAGCAGAGAATGAATCTATAAATCTATAAATTTAGATAAATAAATCTGGGTATAAATCTACGTATCTGTAAATCTAAGTATAAATCTATAAATCTAGGTATCTCGTTCTTGAGCCTAATCTGTTATATCATGTCATTAAATAATTTTCCAAAATCAATATTAAGAATATTTCACAATATGTGTAAATCATTTATTTATTGTAAATTAGTATGTTGTTTCTAGGTATTGGTGAGGTTAGCATTTTTATATAGCAATCATTTGTAGATCTCTGGTTATTTCCTTGGACTAGAATTACTGTGTCTAGGGGCATTATATTATAGATGCTTTAGAAATATATTCCTAATCTGCCCTTCAGAAAGGTTGTTCAATTTTAGGAATAGTCTACTACATCTTTAAGATCAATTATTCTTGTAAAACATTTAATAATTTAATGTTGTGTGTCATTTTGAAATTTAATCTTACGTTTAAAATTTTGAGACTTTTAAAATGTTTACTTGATCACGTTGATTGTTTTTTCCATACAGAAAACAGAAAGTCAAATTCATATTTTTTCTATTTGGTTTCTTAGGGCTGGGTTGTCCTTTCTTTTAGAAATAATCTTTGCAATTAAGCGATCCACATCATTTCTTTTCAGTTGTTAACTACATAGAACAAACTTTTCTTTCGCTTCCCATACCTTATAATGAAACAGTTAAGTAAGTAGAATTTTATGTGCAACCCTAAAATTAACTACAGTAAAATACTTACTTTATACCCTTAATTTTTTTTCAAAATTATTGCTAGGAATATCATTTACCTATTTTTTTTAATCATTTATCTAATTTTTGAGAAATACATCAACTTTTTCTTAGGCTAATCTACTTAAATTTCTGTGTGTCACATATGAATACTTTCTAATGAGATACATGCCACCTTCCTTGGTTTGTTTTTGTTTGTTCGGTTATGTGTGTTTGTGTGTTTTGTAGGATACTTTCTATTTTCTCCTATGCTGTAAATCATTTTATTGTGTTTTTCATCAGCCTTGTAAGAAAGCTTTTTCTTTCAATGTCTGCGTCTTAATTGTATTTTTGTATACAATAAACTGATTTTTGCATAGGGCTGGAGCAATAGAACAGCAGGTAGGGCGTCTGCCTTGCACATGGCCAACCTGGGTTCGATTCCTCTGTCCCTCTTGGTGAGTCCAGCAAGCTACTGAGAGTATCCCGCCCACACAGCAGAGCCTGGCAAGCTACCCTGGCATATTCGATATGCCAAAAACAGTAACAAGTTTCACAATGGAGACATTACTGGTGCCCGCTCGAGCAAATCGATGAACAATGGGATGACAGTGACAGTGTCAGTGACAGTTCTGTTTTGAAGTAAAACAGATTTTAATTTGGAGGCTTTCAGGAAGGGGAAGGAGGAAGAGGTGTGAGTGTGAGAGAAGAAGGAGGGAGAGGGAGAAGAAATGTGTCGAATAGAGAATGCTGACTTCTCCAAAGACACACAGAGACTTCCAGTTTTCTTTTATTGCTTTCTTTTTCTTTTTAGAAATTGAGCTACCATTGGTTTAGCAGCCTGTAAATGTTTCTAGGCTTCAGGGTACAGTGTTAGTTAACGCATCATACTCACCACCAAAGTGGCTATAGCCCTTACCACAGTCCCCTGGGCCCTTTAAGCTTTTCATTTGATGGAGGAAAGTTGCCTGTGGATAGTTTAGCCGGGAATGCTTCTCCTGTGTGGATTTTAACCCTGATCTGTTCTTCAGAGCTGTATTCCGGCTTCTAAACTGATTGCTGTGTCCTAGATAAACTGTGCGAATAGGATCCCGAATTTCTTTTTGTCTTCATGTGGTCTAAGTGTATGCAGAATTACAAATGGCTGTATCAATGACCTTTCTCATTTGTATATTTTCTAAGTTGAGTTTTAGTGCATAGAGGCATTTTTCCATACACTTATTTATGCAGTTTTGACTTTGATATGACCTTGCCTTTTGTTTCAATTTATTGGAACTTTAAATTTAAATAGCCAGCTATTCTCCAGAGTTTCAGATCAGATTTATTGCTCTAATATTTTCTTTCAGCTCAAGTCTACTAAGAGGAGATAATTTTATAGTAAATAACTTTTCAAATGTAAAATATAAATTAAAGCCTAAAAGATACACAAGCTTGACTCTTTTATAACCCAAAACTATCCCCTGCAGTAAAATGGTCCAGGGTATCTTAACTTGGAAAATAATATATACTAGTTGACTGTGTAATTTTTGTGTATTTAATTGCTGTCAAGTTAGTGTCATTAAGAGTTTTTGTCAAGTATTATTTAATGAGTATGAAATGATTTTAAATGCTAGTTTCTTTTCATGTACTTAAATATATTTGAGATGAATTTGGATAAAAAGATTACATGGTTAAATTATGTGTATACTATATATAGTATATACGTATATATGTGAGGCTGGAGTGATAGCACAGCGGTTGGGCGTTCGCCTTTCACGCAGCCAAGCGTGGTGTTCAATTCCTCCGCCCCTCTTGGAGAGCCCAGCAAGCTACTGAGAGTATGGAGCCCTCATGGCAGAGCCTGGCAAGCTACCCGTGGCGTATTGGATATGCCAAAAACAGTAACAATAAGTCTCTCAATGAGAGACGTTACTGGTGCCCGCTCGAACAAATTGATGAGCAACGGGATGACAGTGACTAGATGTATATATGTATATATAAAGCAGACTTGTTAGTTAAGCTCTTTTTAGTTCTATAAATCCATAGACCTTTTCTATTCTGTATCATTGGAAGGAAAGTGTTTTATCACCACAGAACTTTATGTTCATCATGAGACTGTTAATTGCATATGCAATACACTTGGAAAGAAACCTCATGAAACAACACTTTTCTGGTCATTGTTTCTTAACCAAATAATGGAGTTTTGAGCAGAAGAATGCTTGCAGCTCAGGTTTTCAGTGCTGCCTGTGACACAGGAGTTGTTGAGATGGTCTCTTGTCATTTGTGATGAGGCAGATTTTAGAAGGTTGCTCAGGGGAGGACATGCTTTTGTCCTATGTATGTACAACGTTAGGTAGTTACTTTGTTTTTCTCTTTTCTTTCATACAGCTAGTTCTGGTTTGCATATAAGGTATCGAAAACAAAACATTTTTCAAATGCAATTTTTTTTCTCCAGTAGATACATAGTTTGAAAGTATTTGGTTATTTCTTGAGTTTTTTTGTTTTTAATTTTTTTTGTTTTGGTTTGTCTTCTTTTTAATCAGTTTGTCTCCAAGGAAAATTATTTGTATATGATAGGTTGTAAAAAACTAAGGCACACGCCGAGGGGTGTGTGCACTCGCGGGCTCTCCGGGCGGCTCTGTCTCATCGCTCATGTTCGGTGCTCAGGAACCGCTGTGTGTGGCTGTTGGTCAAGGGCAGGCGACGGAAGGAAGAAGGCCAAACTGGTTGCTCGATCAGTTTATTTCATTCTCTCTCTCTCTCTCTCTCTCTGCTTCTCTCCTGGCTCCTGATCTCTCTCTGGATTTGTGGATCTAGCCTCTCTGGCTTCTCTGTCTCTCCTCCTCCTTGTCTCTCCCACCTTCCTTCTAGGCTACACCCAGCCAGGTAGCAAAATCAACATAAGAAAGCCCTTCCTGAGGGCAGGGCATTCCACAGCCCTTCCTGACTCTTAAAGTTTTTTTTCCTTTCCTTAGTCCAAACACTTATTAACATCTTAATACTAGTTATTTTTGTATGGACATAGCAAGAGATACATTGAGGCTTGCAAGGCAGCTCTCCTGGCAACATCTTGCCACAGACTCAGACCACAGCATTCAGGCCAGATTAATCACTCCTAAACCTAGCAGGGTCCAAATCTAGTTATCACTGTTTGGATCATGAAAACATTTGTCCATGATCAAGCTCTTAACTTATAGTTAAGCATTAGGCACTTTGGCCAGGCCCATCTTGATGCCAGGGTAGCACACAACTCACCACTTGCCCTGAGTCCGTCTCGTCCCTCATCGGGACCCTGTTTTGGGGGTGCTAGGAAGTAAGGGCAGCTGAGGCTTAGGTTGAGAGAACAGATGCCCAGGAGGAAAATATCATGTTGAGTCAAATGACTCCCAGGTTACAAAAGCATAGCATTTACTAAGTCTTCCTGTGTCCATACAAAAAGGACATTGCTCTGAATAAACTATGCAGAGGACTCAAGGAGAAGAGAAAAACATTTACAAGTCAACAGAACACTAAGAAAGAAGCTACAAGTAAACAAAGAGGAGTGGGAGCACTGTAACAGGAGTAACCCAATAAACCTAAACTACCTGAGGCTATGTAATCCTACAATAGGTGATTATTTAATTCCATGTAGAAAGAATTCTCACAGCTACAAAAACTATAATCACTTTTTTTTTTTTTAAAGGAGGAATTTCGAGAACTTCGAGAACAACCTAGTGACCCTCAGGCTGACCAAGAACTAATTAATAGTATTGAACAGGTGTACTTTTCTACAGACTCATTTGATATTGTTAAATATGAATTGGAGGTAAAATTTTTTTGTCAGTATATTTAAAATATTTTGTTCAGTGACTGAATTTGTAAATGAAATTTGAATGCCTTTCATGGGGGTTATGTATTTTTGATATGGGCAGAGGTCTGTTATGATCATGATAAAGGAACTGTAGGTTTTGCTCTAAGATGATATTATTTTTTTAAGTGTAAAGTAATGGGCAACTGTAGGTACAACTTTCTGTACCTTAGTTTCGAACTATTAGCATACAATCAGTATGTTGCCTTTATCTTATTTTATATTGACTAGACATGTTTATAAAAACCACTGAGAATTTTAAGTCATATCTAATATATTTATGTAATTATTTAGCCGTGATAAAGCTCATGCCATAATGTTTACAATAGTGGCATTTAAAATTAATAAAATATATAAAAGAGTAATAGTTTCAGATCAAACCAAATATAGTATGCATGCACTGTTGATATTCAGTTCATATATACTGTCAGTCAGTTTCCAGCTCATTGTTTTGAGGGGAGGTTGTTTGTGACATATTCAGGAGTACTCAGGGCTTACTCCTGTATGGACTTTTTTTTTTCCATAAAAAAAATTTATTTTCTTAATATTTTACCATCAATTTTTCTTTTTTTTTCTTTTATTGAATCACCGTGAGATACAGTTACAAGCTTTCATGTTTGAGTTTCAATCATACAATGATCAAACACCCATCCCTCTACCAGTGCCACATCCTCCACCATCAATGTCCCCAGTATTTCCCCCCACCCCATCCTAATCCTCCCCCTGCGTCCAAGGCACAATTTCACCCATGCTCTCTCTCTACTTTTGGGCATTATGGTTTGCAATATGGATACTGAGAGGCTATCACATTTGATCCTTTATCTACTTTCAGCACACATCTCCCATCCTGAACGATCCTTCCAACCATCATTGACTTGGTGATCCCCTCTCTATTCCAGCTGCCTTCTCCCCAGCTCATGAGACAGGCTTCCAACTATGGAACAATATTCCTGGCCCTTGTATCTACTGTCTATGGGTGTCAGTCTCCTATTATGTTATTTTATATTCCACAAATGTGTGCAGTCATTCTATGTCTGTCCCTCTTTCTGATTCATTTCACTCCTGTGTGGGCTTTTGTGCTTAGATCCTAGAGGGAAAAGCAGGGAGGCCAGAGGAATGGCTGGGGATATGATGTTACACCTTTAGTGTGACATCTGCGTCTGCCCAGATCCATCAGGTTCATAAAACAGAGGGGTTCAGGTAAATGAAAGCAAAACATTAATTTTTCCCTCACTTATGGATTTTTCTTTCTTTAGAAACTTCCTCCTGTTCTCAATTTGCAAGAATTGGAGGAGTACAGAGACAAATTGAAAAAACAACAAGCAGCAGTAAGTTAAAAAATAAAAAGTTTGTTTTGACAGAATTGTAAATGAAACACAGAGGTATAATAGTTGAGATTTTATGGTTTAATGTACAGTCACGTTAAGCAAATTTTGTTATTTAACATGATTGACTCAAATTATATATTAATATGAAAATTCGAATGTATTTCTGTACGTACTTAAATATGTTCATATTAAATATAAAATCTCTATTCTGTTTCCCTTGCATTTGATAGTTTTCTGTTTTGTTTGTTTGGGGCTCATACTTGATGGTTTCAGGAGCTCCTCCTGGACTCAGTGCTGAGATTCTCTTTTGGCTGTGTTTTTGGTGGTTCATCTGCAGTGCTGTAGGTTGAACCTGGGTCTCCTGCTTGTGAAGCATGCACTCAGCCTATTGAGCGCTCTCTCTCTCTCTCTCTGGAATTCTAAATATGATACAAGAATTTTGAACCCTTTCAGCTTCCAAAGTGCTTGTATAAACATGGGTGCCTTGCCATGCGTATATGACTTCCCAACCACTAGCTGTAAAAGAGTAAAGTTCAAAATTCCATAATAAAATAAAAATAAAAGTAATTTTATATATTTGTGCATATATTGTATATATATGTATATATATTTATATTTGAGTTTTTGTTTTTCTGGGTCATGCTTAGCAGTGCTCAGGGGCTACTCCTGGCTCTGTGCTCAGGAATCACTGCTGGCGGTGCTTGGGAACTCTGTATTGCCAGGAATTCCAGAACAGTCAGTCATATACAGGGCAAGTGCCTTTACACCTGTACTGTCTCTCCACTCTGAAGTCACCATTTATTTGTTTGGTGTTATGTTGATGTATTCAGTATGCCAAAAACAGTAACAACAAGTCTCACAATGGAGACGTTACTGGTACCTGCTCGAGCAAATTGATGAGCAGCGGGATGACAGTGACAATCCCACACCATTACACCTTTCCACCGCCATATTTTAGATTTTTCCATACCGAGTCCCAATCCCTGCCCCAAAGCAGGACTGAAGTAGTATATGTTATACTGTTTGTTATGAAAAACTGCTGAAAATGCTAGAAAAAAGTATCCTTAGAGGGAAGAGTGTGAAGATTGCTGTATTTCACCCAGGGCCAGTAAGCCCTTATAAGAGATCACTAACATGTTGTTAAAGGCCTTGTATGCTTATATATCACTGTATTACTCGATCACTGTCATCCCGTTGCTCATCAATTTGCTCGAGTGAGCACCAGTAATGTCTCCATTGTGAGACTTGTTGTTACTGTTTTTGGCATATCGACTACTCCACAGGTAGCTTGCCAGGCTCTGCCATGCGGGCGAGATACTCTCCGTAGCTTGCCAGGCTCACCGAGAGGGGTGGAGAAATCGAACTCTGGTCAGGTGCGTGTGAGGCAAACACCCTATCCGCTGTGCTATTGCTCCAGCCCATGCTTATATGGGATTATATATGAAAAAAATATTTCTCTCCAAGATTGGTTGCCTCCTACTTTGAACCCCGTCAAATATGGCTCACCGAGAGGGGTGGAGAAATCGAACTCTGGTCAGGTGCGTGTGAGGCAAACACCCTATCCGCTGTGCTGTTGCTCCAGCCCATGCTTATATGGGATTATATATGAAAAAAATATTTCCCTCCAAGATTGGTTGCCTCCTACTTTGAACCCCGTCAAATATGGCTCACCGAGAGGGGTGGAGAAATCGAACTCTGGTCAGGTGCGTGTGAGGCAAACACCCTATCTGCTGTGCTATTGCTCCAGCCCATGCTTATATGGGATTATATATGAAAAAAATATTTCCCTCCAAGATTGGTTGCCTCCTACTTTGAACCCCGTCAAATATGGCTCACCGAGAGGGGTGGAGAAATCGAACTCTGGTCAGGTGTGTGTCAGGCAAACACCCTATCCGCTGTGCTGTTGCTCCAGCCCATGCTTATGTGGGATTATATATGAAAAAAAAATTTCCCTCTAAGATTGGTTGCCTCCTACTTTGAACCCCGTCAAATATGGCGTGGTACTCTTGGAATATGAGTGGTGTGAGGTATAAGGCATTTGTGGCCACACAGTCCAGGAATAGGTTCACTTGTGGGTGAGACTGGCCAAGCATGTGGGGAGCAGCCGTGAACATGGCAGCAGTTGAATTCTGGAGTTTTCCCTTGCCAGGGCTGTGTGCCTTGGGGCGGGGAGGGGTCTCACTCTCCCCCCTCCAGGGCACTCCGAATGAAACAGCCTGGCGCAGGGTCCAGTGGCATGGTTATAGTGAGTGTCATGTTATGCTCCCTTCCTGGAGAGAAGGACATGCAACCTGGATGGTGGCCGATGACATGATTATCTGGCACTAGCCAGAGGTGGCTTATGGGTATGACTGCTGAGTTGCTGGAGAAAGGGGGATACAGGCGGAGGATCCCAGTTTTATTGAACCCAAAGTTCTCAGTCACAAAGTCTTGCATACCTGGGTTTTCTGGGGATTCACTCATGGGATACAAGTTTTTTTTTTTTTTTGAGGGGGGCACACTGGATTAAGCTCAGGGCTTAGTTCTGAGTTTAGGGATCACTCCTTAATAGTATGCAAGGGACCGTAATGGGTGCTGGGGGTCAAACCTGTGTCAGCACATGCAAGGTTAGTGCCTTAGCTGCTGTACTGTCTCCCCAAGCCCATAATAGTTTTTAATAATACATCTGACAAATAAGGATTGTATAGTGAAAATATGTTTTACAGCTGGGAATGTGGCTCCGTAGTTAAGTGCATACCTTGCATACGTGAGATCTGATACCTACGTTTGATTCTAGGCACCAGTGGGAAAATGGTTGTGCTTTTGGAGAACTGCATTTCAGTAGATGGTGGCCTCTTCTACATTGTCTTGGCTTTAGCATGTTTCAATAGGAACATAGCCATCTATGTACATTGTATAGTAGGACTCTTTGGGAAATAAACCCTGTCTCAAGGGCAGCAACTTTTGGAATTTGATTAACCTGGCTTAGAATGCTGACTTCGCAACTCACCAACTAGGAATGTGAGTGAGTTACTATTGTTTTAATGTTGCTCCTGTGGAGGATAAGGACACCTGTAGTTCATCTAAACAATTGTCATATATGTTAATTGAGAGAAAAAAGAAAAGTAATTTTCAGTACCTGGCACAAAGTCAGGCAAACAATAACTACATCATCTATTTTTAATTTTATTTTATTTAAATGTAGATGTACTGCTATTTATTCAGCCATTTATCATCTAATTTTTAAAAACCCACTTCAGTCAAGTTGGATGGGTTTCTGACTCTGCATGTCTATACATCTTTACACTTTTGTACTTGTCTATAACATTCTTATATCAATGGAAGGGTTAATGTGATTTTAAATTGGTGTGTAACATTTTGCTTTCACTTGGCTTGCAAATGGGAACCAATTATGTTTCTGAGCTAATATTCAACAAGTGCCTTCCAAGTTGTTATAACTCTAACTAGAATACATTATTATTCATGGAACTGATCAAAAAAAAGTGTTTGACCTCTCCATAATATTCCAAGAAGCATATGTTCACTTGTTAGACTTGTAGAACTAAATTACTGTTTATTTTCTTGTGTACTACAAAGGACCTAAAGGATACAAGAATGTCATTACTCAGATAATCTATAAATTCAGTTCGATTAAACATCTCTATATACTCATAAGTTCATCTTTATATATAAAATCTGTGCCCTTAAGGTTTGTTAGGCTTTTGGACTAGAAAGATAGTACAGTGGGTAGGGTACTTGCCTTGCAGGCAGTTGACCCGGTTCAATCTCTGTTGCTGCATATGGTCCCTTGAGTACTACTAGAAGTAAGACCTCAATCTCCCCAAAGGATTGTTAGATTTTTACATATGTTAGTTAAGTCATAAAATTATATTCAGGGGCTGGAGCAATAGCACAGTGGGTAGAGTGTTTGCCTTGCACGCGGCCGACCCAGGTTCGATTCCCAGCATCCCATATGGTCCCCTGAGCACTGCCAGGGGTGGTTCCTGAGTGCAGAGCCAGGAGTAACCTCTGTGCATTGCCGGATGTGACCCAAAAAGAAGAAAATGATATTCATATTAATATCATGAGTAAGAATATACTAAAAGTAATATAATGACTGTGAGACTGAAGTGGTCATCGAAGCCCTAGCCAAACAGGGTGTTCAAACTCAGTATATCAGAATCCTCTGTGAGCTGTATTACGGATTCACCACCAGGATCTCACTATTCTACAAAGAAGTGATCATTTACATAAAGAGAGGGGTTTGGCAGGTCGGCACCATTTCACTGCAACTCTTCAGTGCCACCCTTGAGAACATCATGTGACAACTGGAATGGGAAGGAATGAGAATGAAGATAGATGGTTGGCAACTACACCACCTCTGCTTTGCTGATGACATCATTCTCATAACACCAAATATTAGCCAAGTGGCACGAATGCTGGCCGACTTTGACTATGAGTATGGAAAGGTCAGACTGCAGCTGAATCTCACAAAGACAGTGTTCATGAGAAACGGACTAGTTCCTGATATTCCATTTGCCCTCAATGGAACGAACATCTCTGAATGCAGCAGTTATGTGTACCTGGGTCGAGAACTCAACATGACAAATGACCTGGCACCTGAACTGTGCAGGAGGAAGAGAGCAGCATGGAATGCCTTCAAGAGCGTCGAAGAAGTGGTTAAGAGGATGAAGAACCTCTGGCTCCAGGTGCATCTTTTCGACTCCACGGTTCTTCTTGCACTAACATATGCCTCAAGAGACCTGGGCCCTATGCAAACAGGATGAGAACGCTATTCGGGTCTCCCAAAGAGGAATTGAAAGAGCTATGCTTGGAGTACCACGTTTCACTCAAGTGAGAGAAGGAATCCGGAGTTCCGACCTCCATCAACAGTCAAGAATCAGGGACTCTGTCTTGTTTGCCAAGGCGTCGAAAATCAGATGGGCTGGACACATAATGTGATATAGAGATGACTGCTGGACTAGAGCTGTTACCGACTGGATTCCATGGAACGTCAAAAGACGGAGTGGCCTCCCACCTATGAGATGGTCAGACTTCTTCGTCAAGACCCTGAATGAACGGTTTGAGACTCGTTGTGTTCCTGGAGTGAGCAGATGCCATCGAGCTACACTAGCACTCGACAAGGACGGATGAAAATGTTACTGGCGCCTGCTCGAACAAATTGACAAACAACAGAATGACAAGTGATACAAGTGATAATGACCATTAATTTTCTGTTGAGAATAAAATATACTGTGCTTTATTTTATTCTTCTTTTACTAATTTAAAAGTCCAGAGACTTATGTGTAATGTGATTTATGTTGTGTGTTGTGAGGATACATGTCAGTATCTTATGTGTAGTATTATGTATAGTGAAGATACATAAGATAATTTATGTATAGTGAAGATACATATCAGTATCTTCTACAGAAATTATTGGGAAAATCAATGAAGTATTATTGCAACAACTTTAAAATGTAGTAGGAAGCATAAGTTTTTTTCTTTTACTTTGTTTACTTGTTTTTGTAGGTCTCTAAAAAAGTAGCAGATTTAATCCTTGAAAAACAGCCTGCTTATGTAAAGGTAGGATAATTTTTTATTGTTAGTAATAAAATATAAAAAAAGTTTTATTGACATGTACCTGAAACTTGAAGTATTTTAATGTTTTCTTTTTATAGCTTTGTAACAGCATATATCATTTTGTGTTTGTGTGTGTGCATGTGTGTGTGCATGTTACCCTTTATCAAACTAAAGAAGTAGGTTATTTCTGATTTTTAAGTAATATTTTTGTTTTTTTTTATACTTTAGAGGATCCAGTGAAAATTGTCTTTATTTACTTTTTTAGCACATAGATAACTGATAATGAAGGCCTAATGGCAACATATCAGTATATCTTTAAAACTTGATAAAATTGGGGCTGAAGAAATAAGATAGCAGGTAAGGCACTTACCTTGCATATCACCCAGATTCAATCCCCAGCACTCCATGTAGTCCTTCTGTCCCACCAGGAGTGATCCTTTAGCAAAGAGCCAGGAGTCAGCTCTAACCCCTGCCAGGTGTAGGCCCACCAAAAAAAAAAAAAAAAGAAAGAAAAGAAACTGTTTTCACCAGAAAATCAGACTGTAAAAATTCATTGAAATACCCAGCAGTGTTCAAATGAAGGTGTTCATTGTCACAAACTATCTTAGATAACAAAAATTATATTTTTTAATCTTTGAAGTTCTATGGGCAGGGATATTTAAATAGATATACTATTGGTATCTGTTTATGCCAACTTAGTGCAGGTAGGGTCTAGATTTCCTTACAAGCAATCACTGTATCATTGTCATCCCATTGCTCATTGATTTGCTCAAGCAGGCACCAGTAACGTCTCCAAGTGAGACTTGTTGCTGTTTTAGACATATTGAATATGTCACAGGTAGCTTGCCAGCCTCTGCCATGTGGGCGAGATACTCTAGGTAGCTTGTCAGGCTCTCCGAGAAGGACAAAGGAATTGAACCCGGGTCAGCTGCGTGCAAGGCAAACGCCCTACCCGCTATGCTATTGCTCCAGCCCATAGTGACTAAATATTTTGTCATATGTCATTGCTGAAAATCAACCAAAAGTGCTCATCTTCAGGTAGTTTTTTGAAAAAGATGTCAACAATCTTCAGTTCTCAATTTTTTGTTGATAACATTTTTCCCAAGTTGGCTTTTCTTTGAACCCAATAAAGTTTTTAAGTACCATGTTAATATAAACAAAACTAAAATTCCTCAAACATACATATATTAGTTTATATATTAATATATATTATTTACATATTTTAATATGTATTTGAGGGATTTTATATGTATGAAATAACTTATGTTTAATCTTTCTATAGGAGCTTGAAAGAGTTACCTCATTACAGACGGGTCTTCAGTTAGCTGCTGTTATCTGCACAAATGGGAGGAGGTATAGCATTTGGTGATATTTTTCTTTCTTAGATGACAAACATTTAAGAAAAAATATTATTCATTGATAATTTATTTTTTTCACTATAGTTTCTAGAATTCCAAATTGAAACTATATCATGATACAAAAACTGTACTAAGAATATAGGTGGGGAATGTCTATATAAATAATTTTTGTTCTTTTTTGTATGCTTAAATTATTGCCTTTCAAATTTTCATTGGTGAAGAATCATTTAAAAGTTTTTTCCAACTTATTGCCATAATCTTTGTAAAATGCAATAAAAGTTACGAAGATAATAAAAAACAGATATAGAATACAGTTCTTTAAACTAGAAAGGTAGCTCTAAGGGCCAGAACTCATGGTTCCCATGTGAGAACCTGTGGGTCAGTCCTCACACAGAATGATCCACCAAGCACTGCTGTGTGTGCACACAACTCCACCCTTCCACCAAAATACAGCTTCACTGCTTGAAAAAATGCATATATTTTTACCTATATTTTTTTTCTTTTTGGGTCACACTCATCGATGCTAAGGGTTTCTCCTGGCTCTGCACTCAGGAGTCACTCCTGGCAGTGCTCAGGGGACCATTACCTATATTTTTAATAGGTGTCTCTCCTGTACTGCTCAGGAGTCCAGAGTCCATGCCAGGGAAAGTGCTTAGAGTTGTGGTGCTGGAGGTCAGCAGGGTTGATGTGAGGGTGCATCATGGTACCAGGGATCTAGGGCCTTGGGCACGAAAGGCATGTGGTCCTCTCATTTGAGCTATATCTCTGGCTCTCATAGTTTCAATTCTTTTTTTATATATGATTTATCAACATAGACTTATTTTGTAAACTTTTGTCCTGAGTATTTTTTAAAGCTTATTTTCAGTTTCTGTAACTTCCTTGTTGTAAACCAGTAACAAATTGAGGTTTGGTTCCAATCTACTCCTGTTTTAAGGAATTTTGGTTCAGATTGAGCTGTTGAGCAAATTTTGTCAAATAGTACTCACAGTCATCATTTTTAAGAGTAATTGATGTCTAGTTGTTATTTATGGATAGTATTCTTCTAATAATAGAAAATATTAATTACTTTTAAATTCACTTTTGCAGACACTTGAATATTGCAAAGGAGGGCTTTACTCAAGCTAGTTTAGGCCTTCTTGCAAATCAAAGGAAACGTCAGTTGCTGATCGGACTTCTGAAATCTCTGAGAACTATAAAAACACTGGTATATATAGGCCATTAAAAATTAATAACTAATTTTATGGTTGTCTGAGATTTCACCATTGATTTTTTGTTTTTTGTTTTTTTCAGCAAAGAACGGATGTCCGCTTAAGTGAAATGCTGGAGGTATGTTAACATGGGTTAGAAATTTGGTGATTCTATTAATATTAAATAGGAAAAGTATAGTTAAAAAATTCCATTGTGCATTGTGTATAGTGATATATGATACAAAGAGCATTTTTATACATGTAAATTACTTACTCTTGAACATTTTTTTTCTTTTTCTTGTATTATTTTGTTATTTAGGCTATACCTGATTACAGTGCTCAGGGGTTACTTCTAGTTCTGTACTTTAGGGTTGCTTCTGGTGCTACTTGGTGTGCTAGGGCTTGAGCTTTGACCTCAAGAGTGCAAAGCATGCCTCAGCCTGTGGAGCTTCTCTCCTGCCCCATCACTTTTTTGTTGATACAGTTCATTTGGAAAATTTCATTTTGGGAAATGTTTATAGTAAAATAAATATGTTAGCTTCAGTATCTTTGGGTTGTATTTGCACCTAGAGTGCATTACATTTATCTTTCACATCTAAAATCAGTAGTGATATATGGGCTATTTATATTTCACTTGTTTGGTATCGCCTATCTTGGCTGGTTTTCTGTAAGCCATTTCTGTTCTCTTTGGTGCTTTTTTAGCCTTCATTATCCACTGCTGTTAATCAGGTCCACCAAAGCCTAATACTATACATGCTTGACCATATTACTTGAGCTTTTTTTTTTTTAAAATGGAATCACCACTACAGGCTGTTCATGATTGAGTTTCAGTCATACAATGTTTCATTCGTGCAGTGTTCCAACACTCATCCCTACACAGCTTTCACACCACCAGTGTCCCCAGTTTCCTTCCCGCCACCCCTCCCAACTCCTCCCACCTCTGCCACTTGAGCTTTTTTAGGTACTTTGTTATCATCTCATTACCATCAGTGATTTGAATCACATTTATTGATTTTAAATATAAAAAGATATTTTATTGCTTTTTAATGATTACCATGTTGCTTCAGAACCATTACATACAGCTAAGTAAAAGTTTGAGAATCCATGTAAAAAAATTCATTTGGCACTAAACTGTATTTTAGGTGGTAATATTACTAGTGAAGATATTTGTGACTCACTTTTACCTGAATTAATTTGTCTACAAATATTTCCTGGTTTCTTGCTGTTAGAATTGTTGAGTTTTGATTATAAGTAGAGATTATAAGCTATGTTGCAACATTTTACATATATAAACTTATTGACAGAAGACATACTAATTAACAGTTAACTACCTACCCTGGAGGCAGCTCCTAACTCCTTTAGGCTTTATCCAATTGACATGGGCTCAGTTATAAATATGTCTTTGAGGGAACAGAGTGTTTTTCCTATGTGAACACATTACATTTTTATTATTTATCATCCATATTAAGGAAGAATTAAAAATATTCTAGTTCTGTAACTTTTGGAGAGTTAGAGCAAAGATGTGTTTTGTCCTGGAGTTTTAAGGAAAATAATGTTTCCAATTTCATGACTTCTGTTATTTTAAGGAGGAAGACTATCCAGGAGCTATTCAGTTGTGCCTGGAATGTCAGAAAGCTGCAAGCACTTTTAAACATTATAGCTGTATAAGGTAAGTATAGAAAATATATAAAACTGACTTCATTTTAAAGTTTTGTGTAGGCATTATATAACATCTGGAGTTCATAAATATTGAAAATTAGTATTGTTCTCTGTGTTAGCACTATTTTCCATAAATGGTCAGTATAAGAAAGTTATAAACATTTACCTGTAAGGTATAAAAAATAAAATACTCTGAAACCAAGTTATTTCTTTTTGGGGAGTGACGGGTGCCAGGAATTGAGCCCAAGGCCACACAAATGTATGGTTTGTGCTCTATACTGAGCCACAACTCCAACCCTTTTTTTCATGTTAAGAGATAAAAGGTTTATTGAATAAATATCAGTCCATATACATGAAGGAGAAGTAAATTTATAAGTTCTACAACAAATAGATTTAAAATGATTAAAATAGCCTGTCTTAATGTTTAAATGATTTACTGGTAAAAATGAAATTATCTTTTCTTTGAAGTGAAGACTTAAATTTCTTGGCTTCTTATTATTAACAATATTAATAGTGCCTTTTTCCCCAGCACTCTCTATGTGCCAGATTGGTCCTAGTTAATTTTATTATTTTCTTTATTTATTTTTAAACTCTATTAGTTTAAAAGTGATTAATTGATTGATTTTTGGGTCACATCTGTGAGGATGTCGGTGGAGAACTCGTGGTACTTGGGGATCATCTATGTCTGGCATGAACTGGGCTCCTACATGCAGAACAAAACGTTTCAACCTTGAGCAATTTCCCTGATTCCAACTTCACTTAATTTTTATGAACACAGCAGCTATCTATTCCTTACACCAGTCCTATCAGCAAGTATGATATCATCTTCATTTTACAGATAAAAAGCATGAGGCAGAGTGAGAGGATGTAGGTAGTTACTTGAGCTTGTCCAGAGTTGAATGCATGATCTTTTTACTCCTTGTTGTGACTCATTGGTACTTTTTTTAAGATGTTCTTTCCAGTCTGACAGATTTCATTTTTATAGCTAGTCAAGAAGAAAAAATTTGTCTATTTTCATTTCCATTGTATCTCTTGGGAGTTTTTCCTCCTTAGCTCAGCTTATAAACATTGAGAATGTTATTGCAGTTTGTTTCTGTTACTGCAGATGGTTCAGATATTTTTCATTCTTTTGGAAGACTTGACTTTATTTTAGGTAATATTAATGTTTGTAATACTTAAGGGATTGTGGATTTAATGTATTAGATTGTTTTGTTTATTTATAAGCAGTGTGATGTAAAAGGGCTTTATTAATGGATTTTTGGTCTGCTTAAAATGAAGCCTCTGCATTACTGGTGACAGTACCTTGGGGATATGCTAATCCTCAGGTGTAATTCCCATCATTTCTCTAAAGCCCTCACAAATAAACACATGGTCTTAGAAAATAGTGTGCTTGCTGACCAAACTGTATTTGAAATTAAGTCTTACCATTCCTAAAAGTTAGTGCCCTTGGTCTCCTGTGTGGAAATCCAGGTAGTCAGTGACCATGATGATTGGTGTTGTAGATACTGTTTTTGAGTATCTGATAAAAGGATTATCGTAAAACAATATATTAATTCAGGATTGAATTAAGTTTTTTCCTCTTAATATATTCCCGTATCATGGGTTTTTGCTGAGCGCAGACTAAGGGCTAGGCATTTTCCCTTTCAGAGATTCTTTTTAAATATTTATGGTATTGATTTCTTTAGAAACATGAATACTGAAATAACACACTTCTTTTCCCTCTTTTTGGTTAGGACATACATAGTATGGTAGTGCCAGTGATGTCAGTTTCATCTATTTTGAGGGATTGTCACTATTAAAATCTCAGATGTCATTACAATTTTTTTATTATTATTATTTAGTGACAGAATTAGCTCTCGTATGTTGGAAGTTTCTAACAGGGTATTGTCAATCCTAAAAAGAACATAGACCACATCCTTTTATTTTGTGGTGATAAATCTGAGAACACTAGTTTATTATTCGGTGAAAATAACTTAGGCAGTTATGAATATACTGAATGTTTATTACCTGCAAAGTGCTCTGCTCTGAAATTGGCTGTGCAGTGATGAACCAAGCATAAGATAATTGGCATCAGGAAGCTGAGATTGAAGGAAGTATAGGTGGGATGGGGCCTGAGAGAGAAGGAAGTTGAGCATATAGTGGAAATATTGGGATCAAAATCTCCTTAGAGGATCAAGACTAAAGAGAATAGAAAGAGGGTCAGGAGGAATTAGCTAAGCCAAGAAATGAGGGATTATGGGTAGGAGATTAAAGATAATATGATAAAGTCTTTGTTGCAGAAATACCTAGCAGAAGGAAAACTGAAAATAATCTATTTGATTTACAGCAACAAAGAAATCAGAATAATTCCTTACTGGGGACAGATTTAAGTGTATGTGTAGAGTGAAGAAATTTTCTAAAGTGGGCACATGTACTACTGTAGCACTGTCGTCCCATTGTTCATCAATTTGCTCGAGCAGGCACCAGTAACATTTCCACTGTGAGACTTCTTGTTACTATTTTTGGCATTTTGAATATGCCACAGGTAGCTTTCCAGGCTCTGCTGTGCAGGTGGGATACTCAGTAGCTTTCGATACTCTCCAAGAGGGATGGACAAATCAAACCCGGGTTGGCCGAGTGCAAGGCAAACACCCTACCTGCTGTGTTATCGCTCCAGTCCAAAAAAAAAGTGAGAGATTGAAAGTAATATGGAAAACACAATATATTTTGTATTTTACAAAGAACAGGGATATTGTATGGAAATTTGTTGGTAAAATAATTTGGTGGAACAAGGAGTTTGGTAATTTGGTGACAGATAACTTGAGGGATAGGTGATATGTTTGATACTTAATTTTTCCCATTTATCAAAATTTGAATTTAAGCTATACTAAGGTAAATATTTTACTTATTTATTGGGGATAAATTGGGGACTGGGGAAATGGTGATGGTGATGGGGGGAGGTTGGAATTAATTTTTTAGTTTTTAAATTTTATTGATTTTTAAAGAATGGTTTACCATAGTCAGTGTTCTTGGGGTATGGGTACTGTGTGGTGCTAGAGATAGAACTGGCATCAGTTGTAATCAAAGCAAGTGCCTGCCTTAACTTCTGTACTGTTTCTCTGACTTCCAGTTTTAGTCTTAAAGTTAACAAGAAGTAGCTATTTAAAAATTAGAAGGAAGTGGCTATTAAGTACTTTTTCATTCATGTATATAGTGATGTGTGGAGGTTTAAATAAAAAAGTCTGAAATTCAAAAGATCTATTACTGTTTTGGACAATATGCTTATTTATGTGAGTGATGTACAAAATAATAGGATGTATTTGTTGTATTCTCTGTGAATTGGTAAAAATACATACACTAGTACCCAGGGATGCCCAAGATATTCTTTCTAATGAAGCTTTGCCTCGGGTTTCCTATGAAAACTCCCTGTGTTGTGTTTTTTACTTGGTGATTTAGGGACAGCATGAGGGTTTCTCAGAGACTATAGCTGTTTGTTGAGATTGTTTGGTGGAGCTGACAGCCCTTCTGCCAACATCTTTCCCTCTCATACTTCTGCTGTTGCCTTTGCTAGACACCATTTATCCCACCAATCCAATCCCTTTGCCCTTCACTTGTTACTTTACTTTTTGTTTTGAGTTGGGGGAGTGAGAAATTTGTTCACCTCCTATGGAAAAGGTGAACTGGAATATAGCTATAGAATTGGTTGCCATGTAAAACAGGTTGCTATCACAAAAATAAAAGGAGTTTTATTGTAACTTTATTTTATTTTTTGGTCTTTATTAAATAGATAGACTTTCGAATACTAATCATTTATTATTGTTCTTTCTTTTGCTGTTCTCTCTGGTTTCTGGAACACAATATAGTCTCTGTTCTTGAACTCTGTAGTTAAGCCTGCCCAGACATGATTCTTTAAACATCCATTTAATATACCTGAAATTTTGGAATGTAGCAAAAGGCATGGTTCAATCTTTGCTTGGACCAGATTGAATTAGAATGAAAAATCATTTGACACTCTTGAGAATAGTAATTAATTTCTGACTGAATTTATGCTCACATTTTATCACTTAATAACCATTTGGTCTTAGGAACTGATTACACAGTATAGCCAAGAACTGATTCTTATGACTATAAAAGCAGTAAAGACAGGACTCACGTATTTGCTTCTGCATTAAGGGGCATTGCCTGTGAATCTGGTCTCAGGTTATATTACTATATAACTTAATACATGAAGTATCGAGTATGCAATGCGCCCAGTTGAGAAGTGAGAGAAAACTGGTGCATCTCCAAGTACTTGTGTTTTTCCAAAGATATTGTTTCCTCATCTTTAATAAAAGATATTTTAAAATGAGTTTTGTTCACTTCTGTTACTGACAGAAAACAATTTCTCATGATTTGACTTTCCTTGTGTTGATTGACAGAGTTATATAGTTTGGGTTTATTGAGGGAAGAACCAGAGAGTGTTTACGTTAAAGCAGGTCTGTGAATGAAGCTTTTAATTTCTTTTTCACTTCACATTTGTCAAAATTAGTTTCAAGAAGTTTTATTTTTTGAAGTCAAAACTCTTATGTTTTATTTCATTTGAAAGAAACCTCTTGAGGGAACCCAAGAGCATTTTGGATTATGTACTGAAAAGTTCCTTATTCAAACAGGTTTGTTGACTACCTTAACATAGATGTTTGTATGCAGTTTCTCGTAATCTTTAATTTTTTGTTTCAGAATGATCTTTGGCAGTTAAATGAAAATCATTAGTCATAGAACTTCAAATTGTGAAGTAATAAACATAGCTTTTATGTACCATGATAACAGTTTGGGGGACTCCTTACCCCGTACTCTCCACTCCTTCCTCACAAACTATATCTGTCCTCACTTGCGGTAGGCTGTGAGAAACCCAGAACCCTGCCTGGAAGAGTATTTGATGAGTATTTCCCCCAGCTTGCCAAGTGTGCTAGCTAGACCCATGTTAAGTTCCCGTTCCTTGTTTTTTTCCTCTCCACAGAGTTACTGATACCATAGATTCTAAAGCCATTTATACTCATTAAAATATACATATACATACACACACATACAGTATACATGTATGTATTCTGTCACTGCCATCCCATTGCTCATCGATTTGCTCGAGCGGGCACCAGTAACATCTCCATTGTGAGACTTGTTTTTGGCATATTGAATATATAGTAGCTTGCCAGGCTCTGCCGTGCGGGTGAGATACTCTAGGTAGCTTGTCGGGCTCTCCGAGAGGCTCAGAGGAATCGAACCCGGGTCGGCCGCATGGAAGGCAAACACCCTACCCGCTGTGCTATTGCTCCAGCCCATATATATATATATATATATACATATATATATACATATATATATACATATATATTTATTAATTTAGGGCCTCCCAAGCAGTGCATCTGAGGCTTAGGAGTCCCTCCCACTGTTTTTTACCAATGAGGCCAGCAGTTCAACACAAGGACCTGAGGATGCCTGGAATTATCTGAGCTACCCTGGCAGCTCTCAGTCCTCCATAAATGTGCCTGGTGATTCTTGGGGGTCCACATAGTCCTGGGGATAGAACCAGGTCAGCTGTATGTAAGCCACATGGCTTGTCCCTTGTTTTATCTTTTTGACCTTCATTTCTTTATTTTGTTGTTGTTGTTGTTGTTATTTTTTGCGGTGCATACCTGGCAGTGCTCAGGGCTCAGGATCATTCCAGGTGGGCTTGGGGGAACCATATGTGGTGTCGGGAACCAACCCAAGGTTGACCATATGCAAGGCAAGCGCCTTGCCCACTGTATTAATCATATCGATTCCTGACCCTCATTTCTTTAATTTGAATTTTGTTTCCTCTGTCTTTCTTCCTATCTTCCTCCCTCCTGCATAGTCAGTTCTTTTTTAAACTGTAAATTTTACATAACATACATTTTTTTAAAAGGTGGTACCAGAGAAATAGTACAGTTGGTTAAGGCTCTTGCCTTGCACACACCTGACCTTAGGTTCGATCACCAGTGCCTAGTATGGTTCCCCGAGCTTCCCAGGAGTGATCCCAGAGCACAGAGTCAGGAGTAAGCCCTGAGCATAGTGGGTGTGCACCAAAGCAAACATAAAAGGTAAAGGTTTCTCTTTTTGTGCCACTAATCATTCCCTTCTCTAGAGTTAGCCACGTCTACAGGTTATAAAATTTTCCCTGGATTTCATTGTAATTTAAATACAACATTGAAATATCTTTTTCCTGATTTTTTTTGCTCTGAGTAGTTTTCTATTGAGCGGTTTATTCCCGACAATAAAATACCAGTAAGAAATAGGAATAGTATTCTTTACTTCTCTTTCTAGGTTTTGTTAGTCAAACTGTTGCTTTCACCTGGTCAAGTTTTATTATATTTTTCTTAAACTACAGTGTTTTTTCCTTTAGAGTTTTTTCAGTTTTTGTTCAACATTGTTCATACTCCCCCCCCACCCACTCCCTCAACCCCCGCCTCGGGGTTGGGCTCTTTGGCGGTGCTCAAGAAATGTAGGGATCCACGCCCAGTGACTCTGTAGTACCGACTGGACTGGTGTCCCAGTGGCATGGCCACTGAAGGATGCAATAATGCTCAGCCCTGCAGTGCTGGGGGATCACTTGACCCCACTGATGCCCAGGAAGTCTGCACCCTGATCACTGTACTATCTCCTGGACCCATTTTTATTTTATTTTTATTTATTTTATTTTATTTTATTTTGTTGATTGATTTATTTTTTAATTAGTGAATCACTGTGAGGGTACAGTTACAGATTCACACATTTTCGTGCTTGTGTTTCCCTCATACAATGTTCGATAACGCATCCTCCACCGGTATCCATTCTCCACCACCAATGAACCCAGTATTCCTCCCACCCCTAGTCCCATCCCCCCACCTCCCCTGCCTCTATGGCAGGGCATTCCATTTTGTTCTTTCTCTCCTTTTGGGTGTTGTGGTTTGCAATAGGGGTATTGAGTGGCCATCGTGTTCAGTCTCTAGTCTACTTTCAGCACGCATCTCCCTTCCCGTGCGGGATCTCCAACCACAATTTACTTGGTGTTCCCTTCTCTATCTGAGCTGCCTTCCCCCTAGCATGAGAGACCAGCTTCCAAGTCATGGAGCCAACCTCCTGGTACTTATTTCTACATTCTCGGGTTTTAATCTCCTTCTCTGTTATTTTGTATTCCACAGATGAGTGCAATCTTTCTATATCTGTCCGTCTCTGACTCATTTCACTTAGCTTTCCATGTTCATCCACTTATATGCAAAGTTCATGACTTCATCTTTTCTAACAGCTGCATAATATTCCATTGTATAAATGTACCAGAGTTTCTTTAACCAGTCATCTTTTCTCGGGCACTGGGTTTTTTTTCAGATTCTGGCTATTGTAAATAGTGCTGTGATAAACATATAAGTGAAGATGTCATTTCGACTATACTTTTTTGCTTCTCTGGGATATATTCCCAGAAGTGGTATTGCTGGGTCAAATGGGAGCTCAATTTCTAATTTTTTGAGAAGCGTCCATATTGTTTTCCAAAAGGGTTGAACCAGTCAGCATTCCCACCAGCAGTGTAGAAGGGTCCCTTTCTCCCCACATCCTCTCCAACAGAGGTTGCTTTTGTTCTTTTGGATGTGTGCCATTCTCTGTGGTGTGAGGTGGTATCTCATGGTTGTTTTGATCTGCATCTCCCTGATGATTAGTGATGCAGAGTGTTTTTTCATGTGCCTTTTGGCTATTTGTATCTCTTCCTTGGAAAAGTTTCTATTCATTTCTTCGCCCCATTTTCTGATGGGATTGGATGTTTTCTTCTTGTAGAGTTCAACCAGTGCTTTATATACCCTTGATATCACCCCCTTATCTGTTGGGTATTGGGTGAATATCCTTTCCCATTCTGTAGATTGTCTTTGTATTCTTGTCACTGTATCTTTTGCGGTGCAGAAGCTTCTTAGTTTAATATAGTCCCATTTGTTTATCTCTGTTTCCACTTGGTTGGTCAGTTGCATGTCATCTTTGAAGATACCTTTAGCTTCAATATCGTGGAGGGTTTTGCTGACCTTGTCTTCGATGTACCTTATGGATTCTGGTCTAAAAAGCTCTGTTCAGCTTTTACTTTTGGCATATTTCTTTGTTTTATTTGTTATGATTATCTATTTGAACCTTTAAAAAAATATGGGCTACATAGGAGGTAAAATTCTCGAATTTGAAAACAAAAATTTAGACCATACATATCATGAAAAGGAAAATAATTATTTTTCTATGAAACTAGAAATTATTACCCATGTCTCTTTAGTCTTCTGTTTTGTAGGACAGAGTCATACTTTCCTTGTATGCTCTTATTTCCATAAGTGGTGGTTTTTCTTTAGCTGTTTTTAGTATTTTCTAGTTTTTGCTTGATGTAAAATTTCACCAGCCAGCTAGAAAAACCTGGATGCAGAGACAAGAATGATACACTGAATGCTTATCTGCATGAGGTGTTGTGTTACTCATTATATCAAAAGCTTTTAAAGTGCGTTTGTTTTCCAAGTTGGTAATTGTAGGGGGTGAATGCAGGACTGTGATATAATATCTAGTGATGAACACAGAGTGCACAAACAAAAGACCATCAGATTGCTATGGACTGCTGACTTCTGGCTCCCGTGCAGAAATGGGAACTATTGATGTTCATAGAAGTGGGGACATCGGGTTCTGTGAGCTGGGGCAGCACTGACTATACACTAATTCTAAATTAGGTCTTAATGTTCTTTCACTAAAGCTTATTTTTCAGCTTTTCAAAACCGAGTCATGGTGATGATGATTGGAGATTATGATAGGAACGTTTGAATTTTTTTTTATTTTTTTTAATTTTTTTTAATTTATTTTATTGAATCACCAAGTGGAAAGTTACAAAGTTCTGAGGCTTATATCTCAGTTACACAATGATCAAACACCCATCCCTTCACCAGTGCTTCTATTCCACCACCAATAAAAACAAAAACAAAACAGAAACAGAAGCAAAAACAAACAAACAAAAAATGGTATACATCCCACCCCTCACCCCCCAACCCCCCCCTCTGTGCGTGAGTGATAATTTCACTTCCTTTTCTCTTTACCTTGATTACATTCCAGATTTCAACACACAACTCACTATTGTTGTTAGAGTTTCAAAACAGACTCACTATTTTTGTTGGAATTTATCCCCCAAGAATACAGCTCTATTAACAAGGAAATATTTGATAATAAGTTTTCCACTGATGAGAATGAAGCGATAAAATGTTGGTTTACAATTTATGTATTATAGTAATTAAGTCCGCGAAGATTTAAGTTGGAAAATGAATCATTTCCCTTCCTGGAACAGCATGTAGCCAAAGTTAGTTCACAGTCTCCATACATGGGTGCAAGCACTTGCTGGAACCCCAAATCCTAAAGCTGTCTCTGGTTCCTGCTCCACATCCACAGACTGTGCAGAGGCATGGGCACCCGGGACGAAACCCGGCCGGAGCTGAGCACCAGCCCCGGCTGGGACTGCCCCGGTATCCCACGGCTGTTTCAAGTTCAAAGCACACTTTTTTTTTTTTTTCCTCGCCAAAACTTCATACCTTCTCAACGGACCCACAAAATGTCGGACACCACGCCGTCTCCCGGAGGGGAGAGAGACCAAGAAGGAAGGATATTTCCTCGTTAGCCAGCGTGGGGCAAAAGCTTACTTCACAGTCTCCATACATGGGTGCAAGCACTTGCTGGAACCCCAAATCCTAAAGCTGTCTCTGGTTCCCGCTCGTTCCACATCCACAGGCTGTGCAGAGGCATGGGCACCCGGGCCGAAACCTGGCCGGAGCCGAGCACCAGCCCCGGCTCTGAATTTTTTTTTTTTGTTTTTTTTTTTTAGGGCCTTTCTCAAGCACTACAGTAATTACTTTTCTTCTTAAATTTAACATTTAAAAAATATTCCTCAGAAAAGTTACCTTGTTCTATGCTAGAGAGGTAGTACAGTGGGTAGTGTACTTGCCTTGCATGTGGCCAACCCTGGTTCAGTTTCCGGCACCCCATATTGTCCCCCCAGATACTGCCAGGAGTGATCCCTGAGCTCAGTGCTAGGAGTGACCCCCGAGAATATCCAGGTGTGGCCCCCCCAAGAACAAAAAAATAAAAAACAAAATTTCTATTTTGTTCTTTTCTCTCCCTCTCTTTGGGCTCCCAGGAGTTAGACAGAGGATCGGGGGCCATTCCTGGTAATTATTTCAGTTTTTTAGATGAGAAAAATTGATGCTTCCTGAAATAAATGGCACATATAGGATTTAAATGTAGGCCTGTTGGAATGCAGAGTGTGTTGTTCTTAACCCCTACTACCCTATACTGTCTCTTAATGTAGTAGCTATTTAGTCAGGGAAAACTCATGACTTTTCACGCCAGTTTTTAATATTCTTCACCCAAACTGAGTTGTGTACTGAGTAGAGTTAATTGTATTTTTCTAAGCCTGTTTCTGATAGCTGTGTTTGCTTTGTGTTTCAGTTATTAATGTAAATAAAATTGTGAAACATTTTTGAAAGTTATATGAATACATTGGAAAGGCATACCATCTAGTTGAAAAAAATATTCAGGGCCAGAAAGATAGTACAGCATCTAATGCATTTGCCTCACGTTTGCTTGGGTTTAATCTCTGGTACCCAGATGGTCCCCTGGACACTGCCAGGAGTGATCCCTGAGCATAGAACCAGGAGTAAGCCCCAGTGTACCACCAGATGATGTTGCTTTCAAACCAAAAGAAATTTTAAAAATTAAGAAATAAAAGATTAAAAGAAATTCCTTTTGAACCTGTAATTGAGACAGCTCATAAAATAATGGAAGGATATAAGGTAAAATCTAATGTAATTTGGCATTCCGGCTGTTTTGTATTTTCTGATTACATATTAAAGAAACTGAAATTTGAAATTGCAGTTTATCTATGATTTGGCTCAGCACTTTCTGTTCTGCAGCACTGTCGTCCCGTTGCTCAAGTGGGAACCAGTAACGTCTCCATTGTGGGACTTGTTGTTACTGTTCTGGGCATATCGAATATGCCATGGGTAGCTTGCCAGACTCTGCTATGCGGGCGAGATACTCTTGATAGCTTGCTGGGCTCTCTGAGAGGGACGGAGGAATCGAACCCTGGCAGGCTGTGTGCAAAGCAAATGCCCTACCCGTTGTGCTATTGCTCCAGTTCGATTTGGCTCATGTGAGACTAAATTAAAACTCCCATCAGACAGAGTAAAGATACCTGGGTTCTAAAAGGTGGTAACTAAAGTATATTTCTACAATTTGAATTTAACAGTCTCTAAATATACACGTGTGAATATTTCTGTTTGAATGTTGATCTGTTAATCAGCTAAAATGTCTCCTACTGCACCTCTAGGAAAAGATGGGCACACTTTATCCTTAAAGGACCAGATCATTAGTGTTTTAAGCATTGAAGGTTATTAAGGCCTCTTTTGTAACTATTTTGATCTGTATTTGTGACCTAAAAGCAGTCATAGGAAATATGTAAAGAAGCGTATGTTACTGTGTTCCAGTAAAACTATTTAGAAACATAGACCGCTGATTGGATTTTTCTTCTAGATTTTATCTCTTCTGTGGAATTGTACAGGTTTGGGAGTCACACACTGCTTGGGTACTACTCCTGTGGCAAATAGGAGGTCACTCCTGACTGTGCTTAGTACACTATGTGGTGCTGGGGTTTGAACTTGGGACACTAGCAATCAGAGTACACTGTTGGCTCTTTGAACCCTCTCTCTAGCCCATGTCTAGCCCACATATATAGGAAACTCATGTCCAATGATTTTAGAGAGTTGATTTAAGTCATGTGACTCATGGATAACATGTCAGGGAAAATCATTGATGCTAATTACTCCTGTACCATCTTGTCTTTCTGTATGGTCAGATTTAAAGAAAAATTTATTTGATTGATTTATAAGCAATCTTTCTCAGACTCATTTGGCC
Organism: Sorex araneus; assembly: GCF_027595985.1. Lineage (NCBI taxonomy): Eukaryota > Metazoa > Chordata > Mammalia > Eulipotyphla > Soricidae > Sorex > Sorex araneus. The sequence goes on along the minus strand of NC_073302.1, from coordinate 387,416,298 downwards.
CTAGGTCAGCTCTTTAAAAGAACTGTTAGTTGTGTATGGATACATTATCTTTGTTTTTATTTTTTGGGTCACATATTGCACTGCTCAGGAAAAACCAGGCCTCCAACATGCTAAACATGTGCTCAGTCAGTTGAGCTATCTCTCTGGCCCCTGCATAAGTTATCTTTAATATTTCCTGTAAGGATAAAAATGCTCTGAAGAATTCTTTGATTTGTTTCACTCAGCTTGCAAATAGCCACTAATAGCTTTTAGCTTTTCATCATAGTAATTCTTTGGACCATAATAATTTTTGGACCATAATGTATCTTTTATTTATTCCAGTGTTTATGAATAGATCCTTTTAACGTATTTTGATTAATTGACTGAAATGACTTGAATTTATTTCCTGAATGATGGATCAGGTTTTTTTTTTAAAGACATCTTCAGTTAAAATGCTCACTCCTTTATTGCATTTTACATATACATATATGTATATATATATGCATGTATATATTAATTAGTTGCAATTTGTCAAAGTTCAGTTGTAGATTTTGAAAGCATTTTTAATAAAATTAGAATTTTTGTTTATCCCTTTTATAGTTAAAATCTTCTACTTAGTCTTTACATTTCCAAGCTTGCCTTAAGTATTTAATCATGAAATAATGGAGGATAAAAATATCTGAATTTTCAGTATTATAAATGCTATAGTCTAGTCTTTTTATTAATTAAACTGAAGTCATTACTTTTAGCTTTGAGTGATTTCAGATATTTTTTCACCAAATTGAAATTATTGCCTGAAAGAATATTATTGTTTCCCATATTATTCTGTCCTCTTATCTTTCTCACTTCAGTCTTTGGGGAGCGCCCCAGATCCAGTGTGAGAGAGGAAAAGTAGCATCAGTTCTGTTGGTCTTTTCTTTTTTTAAAAAATTTTTTATTAGTGAATCACCATGAAATACAGATACAGACTTACAAACTTTCGTGCTTGCCTTTCAGTCATACAATGGTTGAGTGCCCATCCCTTCACCAGTGCCCATTTTGCACCACCAATGGTCCCAATATCCCTCCCACCACCCCCACCCAGTCCCCTCCACCCCACCCTGCCTCTGTGACAGGGCATTCCCTTTTGCTCTCTCTCTCCTTTTGGGTGTTGTGGTTTCAATTAGAGGTATTAAGTGGCCATCATGTTTGGTCTGTAGTTTACTTTCAGCACGCATCTCCCATCCCGAATGGACTCTCCTGGCACCCTTTACTTAGTGGTCCCTTTTCTGTCTGAGCTGCCTTTTCCCCCAACATGCAAGGCCACCTTCTAAGTTGTGGAGTAATCCTTCTGGTACTTATCTCTACTGTTCTTGGGTGTTAGTTTCCCATTCTGTTACTTTATATTCCACATCTCTTTCTTTTCTCTTGCTAAGACAGCAATGGGTCCAGAACCTAGCATGGTTCTAATACATTTCCTAAAAAAGCTACTTCTGTAGTTTTATTTATTGAGTTAGAGAATAGGAGCTATAGTAATACTGGCAAATTTCTGCTGTTACAGTTTTTATTAAAAGTTTAAAGGCAGGGGCCGGAGCGATAGCACAGCGGGTAGGGCGTTTGCCTTGCACGCAGCCGACCCGGGTTCGATCCCCGGCATCCCATATGGTCCCCCAAGCACTGCCAGGAGTAATTCCTGAGTGTAAAGCCAGGAGTAACCCCTGAGCATCGCTGGGTGTGACCCAAAAAGCAAAAAAAAAAAAAAAAAAAAGTTTAAAGGCAGATGGTTATTACCACGCCAAGTGAGGCAGTGTGTTGTTATTCCTGTGGAGTCACTAGAAAATCAGCTGGTCTGCTTAGGGATGGGAAACCCTCTCTATTTACAGGGTGCTATGAATAGAACATTGATAAGTTGAATTTTTTTTTTAAGTTTGTTTTTGAATTTGGGGTTTATACCTAGCTCTGTTTTTCAGGGGTCACTCAGGCAGTGCTCAGAGAACCATATGTGGTCCTGGCGATTGAACCAGTCACGTGTAGGACAAGTGCTCTCACTCCTGTATTATCTCCAGCCTCTGTAAACAGAACATTGGGGAAACTTCTGCCAGCAGTCAACAAGAAAATCTTCCCAGGAAAGATGAAACGCATATTGGGCCTGGACAGATAGATGTGCATTTCCAGTGAAAAAAGATGAGGGAAGGATTTTCTAGTTATTGTGAACATATGCAAGCACAGAGGGTGTGAAAATCTGGGTTTTGGCAACACAAAGAGTTGATTTAACCAAAACATAGGTACTGAAAAATGTGAATGGGAAGTTAATTTTTATTTCAGTTATCAGGGTCTTATAGAGCATTCTAATTTGGGTTTTTTCCTCTAGAGCCACCTAAGACTTTAAAGCAGTGAATTTAATGGGACTTTAGTTTTGCTTCACTTTAGAGCTGCAAGCTCAGATGTCTTTAGAGGCCAAGCAAGTAACAGAAATATGAAATTGTCAGATGTCAGACCAAAAGAAGTGATTTGGCCTCTAGGCCTACTTCTTTCCTAAAGCCTTTCCACACATAAGCTATTTGAAAATCCTAGAGCTGCCAAATAAAATGGAATATTGACCACTTTTAATCTGAAGTTAGACATATTCTCAAAGCTACCTCTGATAGATTTTTTTTAGAGAATATTTTGCAGCGGTGTTTACAGCAGGTAGGTGATATCTGGAAGATAAGTGGTTGGGTGGCTGGATAGATGGATGCAGGGTTGAGTGTCATGTATGCTGAGATTCATTAGGAGACTATTGAGATAATTTAAGCAAAACTTGATAATACCTGAGTTAGACAAAAAAGAAAGGAGAAACAGGTGGCCGGTGAGTGTAAAGAATACTGAAATTGAACTTAGCAGTGACATATAAAAGACGAAATAATTAAACATGACATATTTTCCACCTTGTATTGAATGGGAACAATTCTGGGAGAAGATAATAAAAGTTTTTGGTGAGTGAAATAGAGTGAGGAATTTATTCTTTTTAATGCTGAGGCACTATTATAGTGCAACCTTTAACTCTCTTTTTTCTAAAATTAATCAAATAATCCTTTTCAGAGGATAGGAATTGCTCCAGAATCATTTAAAAGGAAAATTTAGACCTAACTTTATGTATTTCTCCTTCAAGTATTGTGTCTGTGGCTCTCTTAAGACATAAATACTTGTGAAAGGTTTTAATTTTACTCTGTTAATTGTTAACAAACACAGTTGTGCCACTTTCACCTTTTGAGGGGGCCTGGGACCCTAAAACTCACCCTGTCCCAGTCAGCCAAAGGAAAAAAAAACAGGATGACTAGGATGCTCTGCATGGTGTTTCAAATTGGTCAGTTCAAGAAGTGGGAAGCTCTGTGGAACAGACCTTGGGGTTTTTTATCTGACAGTTTCACTTTGTTCCCAATTTTGGATGGGAAGTCCGGGTACCAGGTAGACTTACCCCCTTAGGATGAAAAGCAAGTGGGACCCACTGAGCCTCCGATTGTGCTCTCGTAAGATTTCTGATTTGGTTTGGTTTGTTCTTTGGCCTGTTTTGATTTTGAGATTCCACACTCCAGGATGCTTTGGTTCTGGGCAGTTTCTCTGTGCTGGGCTATCCCCTGGGATTGCATGGGCCACCCCCCAAGCCCCCCTCCCCCTTCTGATGCCTCACTGAGTCCATTTATTCTCACTTACATTTTTATTCATAGTTTTCTGGCAAATTGTTGTATGTGTTTATCTACACTTATCGCTATGTCTATTTGTATCTATAACATGTCTCTGATGTTATCTCTTCAACTTGATTTTAAGGGCACTGTAAGGACAAATGCAAGAAACCCAATGTATATGGTAAATGTATATGCAGTAGGAATATTTCTGGGGACATACTACCTCAGGAGAGAAAAAGGTCACCCCTCTGTCAGAATTTTCTCTAAGAACTTTATGCAAGCAGACATATTTTTGTTGGTCTGTTCTATTGTATTTTTTTTCCTCCCTTGAGTTACTGCTATATTTTAATTTTTGTGACACTGAATTGTATGCTGTGGCTTCCCTCCCTATTTGCTTTAGTAGATGTAGTAATTTTCTAAATAAGTAGGAAACAGATTTCCTTTGTTCAGCATTGAATTGAATGTTTCATTTGGTCTAATCTTAATATGTGTTGATGTAATTTTTAACAATTTCTTAATTCTTAAGAAATGATTTTAGCTGCAGGTGTGCCTTAGTGGTAATGTACAGGCTCTATGAGGCACTGGCTTTAATTCCTGGGATTGCAAAAGAAAAAAGTTGTGTGTGTGTGTGTGTGTGTGCGCGTGCGTATGTGTGTGTATGTGTGTGTGTGTATTGATACACACCTTTGGTGCTCAGGGCTTTGGCCTTGCGCTCAGGGATCACTCATGGAGGGCTTAGAGGACCTTAAAAAGTGTCAGTGATTGAACCTGGGTTGGCCACATGCAAGGCAAGCACTCTACCCACTATGCTATCACCCAGTCCCTGTTTACTTATTTTTATATTTACACCACTCTCTCTACTTGCTATCATTTTTATTATTTATTTATTTTGGATTTAGTGCCAGCCTGGCTTTGCTTACTCCTGGCTCATCACTCAATCACTTGGTGGGCTCATGGGATCATTTGGGGTACCAAAGATTGAATCTGGGTCAATCAGGGACAACAGAAATGCCTTGCTAATTATACTATCCTTCTGGCTCTGCTATCACTTTTCACAGGCCTTTTCCTATTTTTAGTATCTGTCCCATACCATTGTTCTTCAAGATTCTCTTGACTATACTTGGCCCTTTGGGTTGCCACATACATCTTATAAATACCTTTTCAGTTTCCACCACAAAAGAAAACCTGATGCAATTTTGATTGAAATTTTAGTTATTCTAGATCGTTTTGTTGAGAGCTGATATCTAAACTGTATTGAAGGTTAGTCTGGACAGATAGTATGAAGGTTAAGGTAGTTGCTTTGCACATGTCAGATCTGGATTTGATCCCTAAACCTGATATATGGTTTCCTGAGTAGCACCAGGAATGATCTCTGAGTACAGAGTGAGGTAGTAAGCCTTTAGCCCAACTGGGTATGGCCCAAAACAAAGTGCATGGGGCCTGAGAGTTAGTACTGTGGGTAAAGGCACTTGTCTTATGATCTGCTGACCCTGGTTCAGTTCCTGGCACTGCATGTGGTCCCCTGAGCACAGAGCAAGAAATAAGTCCTGAGCAGTGCCAGGTGTCGATCACAAACAAAAGAAAACTATACTGAAGGTTTTATTCTGTATACATGTCATGCCTCTCTGACTTACTGCTCACACCATTTATAGCATGTAGGTGAGTTTTCTATTATATAGCTAGCATATATTACATATACTTATTTTGTTTCTTAGACATAAACAAGTCTAACTCTCTGTTTATTTAATAGTGAGCTGAATTCAAAGCTGCAAGATACTTTAGAACAAATTGAGGTAAGAAGATCATATATAATATGCATGGTCAAATTAATATTAATCTAATTTCATTGTCATTGATTTTGAAATTATGATATCTATAAACAGTGTTTGAAAATAATCTCCCTATCCCCAAAAATCCCCAAACTATAATTAATGGTATCTTCTCATGTTAATTATAACCCAAATCTTTACAATGTATTGCTTTTTTTGATTATTAACCACTCCTTAGTTTATTTATTTGAATATATATACACATATATGCATACATATGTATACAAACACATATATCTTAGTTTTGGGTTCACACCTGGTGGTGCTCAAGACTTACTTCTGGCTCTGAACTCAGGGATCACTCCTACTTATGCTTGGGAAACATCTGTGGTGCTGGGGATTTAGCTCAGGTCTCTCGTATGCAAGCAGGCACCTTGACCATTTGTACTATTTCTAACTCCAATTAAGAATAATTTTTTGGCCGATGATAACCCTCCTAAATTTCTAAGTCTCATGTAATATCTCATAGAATTTTAAAGAATGTAGGAACCGGAGCCGAAGAGGTAGGTCAAAGAACTGAAGTATGTATTTAGCATGTAGGAGCCTTGGGTTTAACTCCTAGCACTGTATGGTGTCTGGACTGCCAGGATCCCTCCTAGTGAGTAATAAGCCAGTAGTAGCCTCCAGGCCCTTCCTTAGGTGGCTGTTCCCTCCCTTCAGTGTAGTAACTGGATATGTTATTGTGAGCATGTAATCTTCTCTTCCTTTACATATAGTCAGTGTACATTTCTTTCCTTGGCACTCTTTGGAAATGGGGTATTCTTTTCAGTAAATGCAGTAACAATTTATTTGTAAGAATATTTTAATTTATTTTTTTTTAAGTAAGAGTATTTAATAAAAGTTGAGGCTGGATTTTTAAGAGATTGTTTGTGTAAGTAGTATTTGATCACAAATAAAATTATTTGCTAATTGTAAGAAAGCTAACTTATTTCTAAACATTAAATCAGCTTTGAAAAACCCTTCGATGTACAACCTCTTGAATAATTTAAGAGGAATTTTTTGTAAGCGCAGATACATAGTATAACTGACATATAGACAATTATGTTAGAATAAGTCTTTGAAGTAGAAATTCATAATTAGTGTATTTAGGTATAAAAGCTTAAATCTCGACCTGTGTTTGGGATCAGTCTACTTTTTTTGAGAATTGCTTTTGGTAATTACAAAAAGAACATCTTACTGTTTTTAGGTAGTTCTACAAATTTAGTCCATTTTAGCAAATGCTTGAGCAGATATAAAGTTAATATAAGTAGAATTTATACAGTAACTATTATGATTATTATGTGTTCCCTGAAACAGTTGCCATGCTTTTTATAAAACATATATTAATATCTCAGTAAACCTGATTCAAAGGTGAAATGCAGTTTATTTATAATCTCATTTAAATTTATTTTTAACTAATTTAGTGTGATAATAAATGTATTTAGATATTAATTTACTAATTACATTGCCTTATAGTCTCTCCCATTTTTTTTTTTTTGGTCCCAGGAACATAACTTCTAGCGAACAGTAAATAAAGCATGCACTCTATCACTGAGCTACCCTGTGCCCTTAAACATAATTTATTAACCAGCTATTGTCTTCCTTTCAATTACATAGGAACAATTGGATGTGGCTCTTTCTAAAATATGCAAGAATTTTGACATTAACCATTATACCAAGGTTCAACAGGCTTACCGACTTCTTGGAAAAACACAGGTTAGTTTTGAAAGGATTTTTTCCACCCTTAATTAGGCTTCTGTTGAGTTTCACCACTGCTTAAAGTCTGAGATTTAGTACTGTAGCTTCCATTTAGAGTTTTGTTAGCCAAGTAAATCTATTTACTATTCTATTAACAGTAAAAGCACGGTTGTTTATATAAATTCAGAATGTATGTAATGTGATTGAAATATTACAGATGTTATTTTTTGAAATACAATTGCTAGGCTTCGACAGCTTACTATACTCTGTTGAGGACAATTATAATAATTTTGTGGGAGAAGATGCATTATTTTTTTTATGTTTTTGATCTTGAATGAGCACTTCTTAGTTTGGACCTTCGTGATTCCCACATTGTATATATATTTTTGTGCATTGTGTACATTTGTCAGCATAGGTGTGTTGTGTTTATCACATTTTTCAAAGGGTCTTTTAACAGGAGAATGTCATAACTACTTCTGTGACGCATGGCTTTACATATTTCCCAAGGGCTTCCTTGAACATTTTGAAACAGGGGCTAAAGAGATAGTATAGGGTGCTTGCCTTGCACTTGGCCAACCTAGCTTTGATCTCCTAGTATAAACATGTTTATAATATCTAAGCATGTTTTCCTTAAATGGTTTTTAGTCTTAGAAGAAAACTTAAGACCAGCAAACTTTGTAAACTCTATTTACATTTTAAAATTAAAAAAAATTAATAGTTTGTTGCACTTTATTATTTTTATGATCTAAGTTGTATGTATGAAAACGATAAGACAGTTAACAATTTTGAGAAGCATGTTTAAAGACCTTGAAAAAAATATGATTACAACTTCTAATTTTCCCCATCTGACAAATATTTTCCCTCAGATATATTATAGGTACAAACTATGATTTTTCTTCTTCTGGTCTCTATTATGTAGGTCCTTCATTGTGTTTTCTACCTTGTAATGAAGGAGACAAACATTAAAGTAGTAAAAGATTATGATATGAGATGTCAGCACTTCTTTGCAAGTGCCGTAAAGAAATATATTGATAGGAGTGGATAAGATGAAGGGAAATATGAAATTATATGAAACAGGAAAGACTTCTTTGAGAAGGAGACCATTGCGAAGTATCCGGTACAGTGTAAGGGATGCTGTCTGATGGCAGATGGTATTTCAAATTTTGGGAAAGAGCAGAATGACTTCAGGTCGTAAATACAGAGCAGTGTTGGCAGTTTAGATTTATCCTTAGTGGTATAACATTGAGGTTAATGAAAGTATTTTTTTCATATAATCAGCAGTACACTTTTAATTCTGAATAATATTGATTTTCCTGCTGTAGATACAATTAGTAGATTGTTTTCCTTTTTTCAATATGATGAAGTTTTTATTTTAACACCACAAAAATTGGACTGTATGTTTTTTGTTTTTTGTTTTGTAGACTGCAATGGATCAACTTCATATGCACTTTACCCAAGCCATTCACAATACTGTGTTTCAAGTTGTTCTCGGCTATGTGGAACTTTGTGCAGGAAACACAGACACAAAATTCCAAAAGCTGCAATATAAGGATCTCTGTACAGTATGTAGTAACTTCATTACTATTTGTATGTCTTTTTTATTTTTTGAATTGATTTGCTCTTTTCCTTAGCACACACTATTTGAAGATGCTGTTTAAATCATTTGCCAAAAGTTTTATTTTTTCTCTCTCATTGTTATTTTTGTAATAGAGTGATTGGTGAACTCAGCCATAGAAATTGTCAAAGTTGATGAGATGGTACAGAATTAAAGAGTGCTTTTATTTTTTAATGGACTGTCGAAGTTATCTAGGCTTTTTTTTCTTTTCTGTCTTAGAATCCTTTGATTAAAATCTCAGTTTTTAAATATGTGAGAATAGGAATTATTTCAACTTTGTTTTCTTTTTTAAGTAACAAATTGTTTTTCATTCTAGTTTTTTTTTAGGCACCGCGATTTATAATATGTTTAATAATAGAGTTTCAAGCATACAGTGTTCCAGCTTCACATTCACCATTAGTGTCAGTGTCCTTCCGCCAGTGTCTCAAGATCCCGTTCCACCCCACCTTACTCCCCATTCCCTTGGCAATTGCAGTTCTGTAGACTAACTCTCAAGGTCTGTTACCATTGGCTGTTTGTTCATTCTTATGTAAAGTAATTGATAATAATTATTGAGATGTACTCATGTGAGAGCATATGTGGGCTTGGAGTAAGAAAGAAGAAGTAGAGCAGACATGTTTAATAGGGTATTGATTCTCAGTTTAGAAGGGAGATGAAAGAAGTATTTGGGCACTTGGTTTTTGCTGTATAGTTGCAGCACTTTGAAGGAAGTTCTTGATCATAGTTTAGAGTTTAGATATAAACCTGAAAAGTGAGATAATTGTTACAGCACTAGTTCAGAGTTAGGAGAGATGGAATTTCTGTCATCAGGGAACAATTGTGCTCCCTTTAAATGGAAAGAGATTGAAAATGAAGAGGTACTTACTCTTCATCGTCGTAGTATTATTTGAATCAATATCCATTTGTTACTAAGTGGACTAGAATGGGATTCAACTGAAAAAAATTCCTTTACAAAGAAATCTGAGACAAAAATAGTGTTCTGTTTTTGTTTCTCTGGAAGCAGAACCTCAAACCTTTTAAAGCCAGTAGCAGCTTTTAAAGCCTTTTGAAATCTTTGTCCCTTGTCATCTGTCACCAATGTCCTGGACTTAAAATTAAGTTTAGTTGACTTTGAGCTTCTTGAAGTTATTTTGCAATTAAAGGTACAGTTTTTTTTTCTATGATAGATCATGTTTTTGAGATGATGAAGTACAGTTCTTTTGGTAGTATATAGTTGTCTAATTTTCACATTTACCTTCAATATTAGGTTATAGTTTTTAGAACATTCAGGTTCTTTACAAACACTACATTATTTTGAAGCATATATTTCTGGTTATTACTTTGCAACAGAACTTTGAAATGAGAATTGAACCTCATTCATTTCTGGAAAGAATCACTTAAAGGGGTATTGTAATCATTTTACTTAGAAAATTAAGCCTGGAGGGCTGGATTTGACTCAGTAGTAGAGGACAGGCTTTTCATACATGTGGAAAACCCTGAATTTCCTAATACTGAAAAAAAAAGCAAATTTGTTTATGATTTCATTTTTATTTTTGTGTATTTTACTTACAATAGTTTATACTATAAATAGGTTTATAGACACCAAGTAGAAGTTCTTTTTTTTTTAATTGAATCACCGTAAAATGCAGTTACAAAGCTTTCATGTTTGAGTTTCAGTCATACAATGATTGAACATCCATCCCTCCACCCGTGTACATTTTCAGCCAATTTTCTACCAATCACCCCGGTATACCTCTGTCCCACCCTTCCCCCTGCCGCTGTGGCAGACAATTTCCACCTTACTCTATCTCTGCTTTTGGGCATTATGGTTTGCAATAGAGATTCTGAGAGGCTATCAGATTTGGTCTTTTATCTACTTTGAGCACACATCTCCCATCCTGAATGATCCCTCCAACCATCATTGACTTAGTGATCCCTTCTATAATGGCTAAGCTGCCAGAAAGTTCATGTGTATTAGCCATCTTGTTTTGGGTTCTCTATAAAATTATATGCTTTTTTTTTATAAGAATCATTTTTATATTTTGGTTGACCCCTTAAGTAGTCTATTATTTCAATACTTTTGCATCACAGTCTTTATGCAGTTACAATATAGACTATATAGTTTAAATTAAGAAATTATTAATATATTTGCTTTAAAATATGTATGTTTTGAATTCCCTAAATCATTAACTGTAGGAAAATACAATAAAAAGAAAAGTACCCACTCATGCAAAACTTTAGTATATAATAGGCAAATAGCTTTTCAAAATAGAATTACGCTATGTACAGTTTTACAACACTTTTCCCTCCTTGCTATGTTATAAACAATTTAATGTTTCAGTAAATATTGTACCCGTAAAACTTTTAATGGTGAGTGTATTTCAGTATAAGAGATCCTGTGGATTAATTAACCAGTTTCTTGTTCTTAGATTTTTTTTGTTATTACTCCAGCTATATCACTATGAATAGCACTTTAGTAAATTTTATAAAGCTGAATATTTGTACACATCTTTAGTTATTTCTTTAGGAGAAATGAAATTGCATTGTCAAGTACTTTGCTTTTTTAAGGCTCTGGTTCATATTTTCAAATTGCCCTTTAGAAAGTGTGTTTCACTCTACAGTGCTTGCCTGCAGTGTCTGCTTTTATCCCTTTCACTATACACGCTCATGCTGATTACTTTTTATTTATTAGCTTAATTCTCATCCCAAAAGCTAGTAGGTTGAGAATAATTTTTTTCAGGCATATTTAGGAATTAAAGGAAATTAAACTGGGCCATTTCATTAATTATTGAGATTGCTCTGATTGGTTCGGTTGTATAGTTAAGTGTATAGTGACTTTTCTTGTTGGAAGCTATGAGTTTTGCTGTTTAGGCAAACCGAATAATTTTTGTTAAAAAGAATAATATTTATTCACAGATTTTCTCAGATCAGTTTTAGAATACTCTAAAGCATTCAGTTGTTGGCTGGGGAGATAGTACAGATGTTAAGGCATTTGCCTTCATGCTGCTGACCATAATTCTACCCCCAGACCAAGTGTGGCCCCCTGAGCACTGCTAGAGGTGATCCCCAAGCACAGAGCCAGGAGTAAGTCCTGAACACCACTGTGTGTGCGCCCCAAAACAGACAATAAAATTTTTTTTAAAAAATTCAGTTGCCATATTTACTTTTTCACGTGTCAGGAGCTTAGCTAATTTGTATAGAGGTGTGTAGCTATTTCTAAATATGTAAGGTAAAAAAAAACATAGCTTCTGGTAGAAATTTTTATTTTTAAATTATTTCTAGCTTTGATAATTGTCTAAATTCAAAACTAAGGTACTGAGGATATGGCTCAGTGGTTAAGCATGTCATGTCTTATATTTGTGAGGTCATAGGTATGATCCATGACACTTAAAAGATAAAAGACAGTAAAAAAAGATAGGTCTCTCCCTCTTCTTTATTTTTATTTTTTTTTAGTGTATTTATTTTTTTTTAATTTTTTTATTGAGTCACCATGTGGAAAGTTACAAAGTTTTCAGGTTTAAGTCTCAGTTATACAATGCTCAAACACCCATCCCTTCACTAGTGCACATATTCCACCACCAAGAATCACAGTATAGCTCCACCCGACCCCTCCACATCCCTAGTCCACCCCCCCCAGCCTGTGTAACTGATAAATTTCACTCTACTTTCACTTTACTTTGATTACATTCAATATTTCAACAAAACTCACTATTATTGTTTGGAGTTTCTCCCCCCCTAAAGTCAGACCTGCTGAAAAGGAAGCATTTGATAATTTGTTTTCCATTGCTGAGAATGAAGAGATATGAGGTCGAGTGACTGCACTAGCGGCCTCACGGTTTTGGGTTTCTGTATTTTAGATTTTAATAACTAAGTCCAGAGAAATATCTGCCAGAAATTGCATCACTGCCAACTTGTACTTCTCAGTTATATTATATTCCACATATGAGTGCAATCTTTCTATGTCTGTCTCTTTCTTTCTGACTCATTTCACTCAACATGATACTTTCCATGTTGATCCATTTATATGCAAATTTCATGACTTCATGTTTTCTGACAGCGACATAGTATTCCATTGTGTATATGTACCAGAGTTTCTTTAACCAGTCATCTGTTTTGGGGCACTCTGGGTTTTTCCAGATTCTGGCTATTATAAACAGTGCTGCAATGAACATAGAAATGCAGATGTCATCTCTACTATACCTTTTTGCCTCTCCGGGATATATTCCCAGGAGTGGTATTGCTGGGTCAAATGGAAGCTCAATTTTTAATTTTTTGAGAATCGTCCATATTGTTTTCCAAAAGGGCTGAACCATTCGGCATTCCCACCAGCAGTGAAGAAGAGTCCCTTTCTCCCTACATCCACACCAACACCAGTTATTTTGTTCCACTCCCTCCCTGAGGTCACCCAGCCACATTGTGCTAGTGGGCGTGGCCTCAACAAAGTGGGCAGGGTCTGAGTCAGCCACCCTTTTTTTTTTTTTTCAAAATACCAAGCATTTATTGGGTACTCAGTGTTCATCACCTATATCCCTGAGTATCATCTTAGCGGTCCGTAAAATAGTTTCTAAATAGGTTGCTAGCTTATTCCAAGTTTGAAAACTACCAAAGAATATCAGCAGCTATTCAAGCCAAAGCTAAAGGACCCCACTCTCAAAAAGCATTGCTTGAAGCCTCACATAAAGAATAGAGGCACATCAGAGAGGGACATATTCTAGAGGTGGTACAGAAGAAATTGATCACCACCAAGCCCATTCAGAATCCTTTTTCGCAACCAGAGGTGAACTTGAAGGTCCCTCTTCCATACCACCATAACAATATGAAGAAACAGCGCAAATCCCCGCCGCAAGGAGAGGACGAAGAAAGGAGTCCAGATGCCTCAATAGACCTTTCCTACAAACTGGAGATCTCTGATAAAGAATTCAGAGGTGAAATCCTCAAGATGTTCAATGAACTCAATGGAAAGATTGAGAAGGTATTCGTTAAATTAAAGGAGGACCTGACAGAAACGATACAACAGACAGCCGAGACATTACGGGGAGAAATGAGAGCAGAAATAAAAAACCTACAGAAGGAAATGTCACAAATAAAGGATTTGGTAGATGAATTAAAAAACTCAGTGGGTACCCTCAACAATAGAATGACTGCAGCAGAAGACAGAATCAATGAGCTTGAAGATCAGCTGCAGGCAGCCTAGAAGCAACAACAATCAATGGGGAGAGACCTCAAAATAGCTCTAGGGTGAATCAGAGTCCTAGGGGATGATTTCAAGATGAACAACATTAGAATCATTGGAGTACCAGAAGGACAGGGAACCAATCCCAGTGAAAAAGCCACAGTCAAAAAAATCATAGCTGAAAAGTTCCCAGAGCTGGACAATGCAGACATCCAGATTCAATGAGCCAGAAGGGTGCCAGCTAAAAGAGACTCTTCTTTATTTTTCAACTTTTACATATAATTTTTATTTTGGCATCTTATAGTACTGTTAGTACTAATGTCTTAGGCATATGAAATTCCAATGCTGCACCCACCACTTTGATGCAGTGGCCTTCCACCGTTGTCTCCAGGTCCTCTCCCAGGCTCTCCACTCCACCACCTCTGCAAACTCAGTTCTGCAGACCATCTCTCAAGCTTATTAATAATCACCGGCCATTTTTAACTCCTTTACTATGATACTTTATATTCCATATATCATTTTGGAGAGCTGGAAAGATAATACAGTGGGTAAGATAATATAGCCTTGCACATAGCTGGCCTGGGTTGGACCCTGAAACTCTCTGGTTCCCAGGGCACTGCCATATGAGCCCCAAGCACAGTTCCAGGGTTAAGCTCTAGCCTTCATTCTCTTGGTGGCAGTCAAGGGGTTTCCTATTATATGAAAAACTATGGCTGGTGAAACCTGTTTGCTGTCCAGTAAGACTTCTTATGACTATAATATAGACTGCGGGGTCTGGGGGGGCGGAAGGAGTGGTACAAGGATTAGAGTTAAAGGTCCAACCTGTTTTAAAGGGTACATAACTGTCAACAGAAAAAGAAAGTAAAAGAAAAGTTACTTATGATTTGGGAAATTTAATTTAAAAGGTGCTACTTAGTTTCATATTACGTTCATTTATAACATGGTATGTTTTTATATATACATATTAATGATACAATTTATAAATGATATATTTTTTGTGTGTGGCTAATTTATATCCAATCTGTTACAAGTAAAATTTTAAAAAATTAATTCAAGACTTTTATTGCTATCATAGATATCTAATAAGATCATAGAAATGAAATTATATATTTTTTATTTATGGATGATCATAGTTTTTATTTTATTTTGATTTTTGGGTCACACTTGGTGGTGCTCAGGGCTTACTTCTGGCTCTATGCTCAGGGATCACTCCTGGTGGAGCACGGAAGACCATATGGGGTGCTGGGAATTGAACCTGGTAGGCCACATGTAAGGCAAGCACCCTGCTCACTCTGCCCCAGGCTCATAATTTTTAAAACTTCTGAGAGTTATTTGCTTTAAGTTATTTGCTTTACCCATTGAATTGACTGGCCCCAGAATCATCGTTTTTAAAACTTCAGATAGACTCTGGGTTATTTGCTTTATCCCTTGGACTTAGCCACATGATCTGATGTGCTAGATCCTGACTTAGTAAGTTGTAAAGCAGAACTCCAAGTCCAAAGCAGTGCCATCCACTCTGTTGTATAGTGCACCTTCCTGAGTTCCTATGTTAAAACATTATGTTTTTAAATTTTAGATAGTTTGGTCTTTCCAGAAGTAACTAGAGATTGGAAACATCTTAAGCTACTTTGCCCAGAGTTCACCCTTCCCAGAGATGTCATTTAGTTCCCTGAGTCTAGTGCCGTTTTGACCTGCACCATATTTCTAGAAGCTTTCCTGATAAGCTGGAGAGCTCATCTGTTTTCCTCATCTGTTTCTAGTGATATGAACTTACAGTGCTAACAGTGTTTATCTAAAGATATGGATGACACTTTGTTGTTCCTGAATCCCGTCTACCAGTGTGTATACGGTGTGGTGCTGGTGGGGCTTGTGTGGAGGAAGCTGGCTAGTGTCTCTGGGCGGGAGCTTCGGATCTCTGTGAGGATGACAGAACATCTGTTCGCTTTATGTTTGTTCAGCATGTGATTAGAGTGCTAAATCAAAGTGAAACAGGAACATAATACATTAAGGATACTCCAGAGAATATTGATTTTGGTGTTTTAATGTAAAAATCATCTTCCTAAATTTTTTTAGGGACTGGGTAATAGACTCCTCTGATGACTATAAAAGCAAATTAATAATATTTAAAGGACTAAATATAGCAGCCTCTTCTTTTGATAGTTGAATTTAAATAACTCAGAAAAATGACTCTTGGGGATTGGGGATATGACTCAAGTGGTCTTGAGTACTTCCTGGTGTGAGGCTCTTGGTTTGATCTCTGGTTTCATATGAGCCCCTGAAGACTCCAGGACGATGTTCCTGGCACCTGAGCACAGCAGGGTTGCCCCCTTACCCTACGCTGAAGCAGCAACCACCACAAACAACAGTATTTAACAACTTTTTTTTTTCCAAAAAAGCAGTAAAATCTGCTTGTCTTCATTTCTGGATTTATACTGTTTTTTAGGTGAACCTCTAAATTCTTGGGGATTTTTTTATTATTGTTTCAGTTTTTTACTTGAGATTGGTCTATTCAGATTTCTGTTTCCTCTTAGTTCACTCTTGGAAGTTCTTTTAATTCTAAGAATTCATACATTTCTTTTAGGTTCTTAAGCTTGGGCATGAAAGTTGTTCATAGTTACCTCTTAATATATATATATTTTTTATTTCTGAGGTGCCTTTTGTAAATTCTGTCTTGCATCTCTGTCCTATTTGTTTCTTTTCTTACTGAGTCTAGCTAAGGGTTTGTCAGTCTTGTTTATTTTTCAAAGAACCAGCTCCTGGTTTTGTTTACCCTTTATATTTTCTTTTTTCTATGCCATTTATTTCTGCTTTCATTCTTATTATCGTCTGCCTTCTACTAGGTTTGGGATTCATTTGTTGTTCTTATCTAGTTTTTTTTAGCAGAGAGGTTAGACTTTTCTTTCTTCTGGATCTGTTCTTGAATAGCTATAAACTTTCTCTTTGGTACTGCTTTCACTCTTTCACATAGATTCTGGTAGTTGGTTTCTTCTTTCTCATTTATTCTGAGGAATCCTTTAATTTCTTCTTTTTTTTTCATTCACCTAATTTTTTATAGCATGTTGTTTAGTTACTAGATATTTAATCTTTATTGCCACTTTGCTTTTATAATTGACTTCTACTTTTGTGGTCTGGAAGACACTTGGTATGATTTCTATTTTTGTGCTTTTGTGGATGTTTGAATTGTGTCTCAGCATGTGATTTGTCCTGGAGAGTGTGTACAATGGAAAGCATATTTAGTATTTTGGAGATAGAGGTTCCTGAATATCTGTTAGACCCAGTTCTTCCAATTCCTCACTAAGGGCTCTTGCTTCTTCATTGATATTTTCCCTGGTTGATCTGTCCAGTGGTGAAAGTGGTATATTTAACTCTTCCACCACTGCGGTGCTGCCATTGATGTATTTCTTCAGGTTGCATAGATGTTGCTTTGTAAACTTCGCTGCCACTTCATTTGGTGCATATGTATTGATGAAAATTAAGACCTTGAGAACTATTGATCCTTTAACCAGTATTTAACTCTTTCCCTTTCTTTATATTATTTACTTTAGTTTGAATGCTATTGGTCTAAAACCTGTATGGATATTCCTGTATTTTTTCAGTTTTCCATTAGCCTGTATGATTGTGTTCCAGCCATTGACTTCAAGCTTGTGTTTATCATGAGAGATTAAGTGTTTATCATGGCAGTTTTTATCATGGGAGTATTTATCATAGGAATTGTATCATGAGAGTTTAAGTTACTTTCTGCTTTCTGGTGAGTGTTTTTCTAAATGACATGCCATTTTTTTTCTTCTTGCTTTACAACTTCCACTGAATAAATTGATATTGCCTGCTTTTAGTCAAAGAATGGCAGTAAATAATACTTTAGAACACTTACAAAAGAAATATTTTGTAATAAAATTTCTGCTTTTTATCTGTATATCCCTAACTTTGAAAAGATATATTGACATCTGGGGGTGTCTCACTTGTGAGAACGTTTTCTAAATTAATTCAAGTCTTTTATTGCTATTATAAATATCTAAGGGCTGGAGTGATAGCACAGTGGATAGGGCGTTTGCCTTGCATGAAGCCAACCCGGGTTCTATTCCTCTGTCCCTCTCAGAGAGCCCGGTCCGGCAAGCTACCGAGAGTATCCTGCCTAAACGGTAGAGCCTTGCAAGCTACCCGTGTCATATTCGATATGCCAAAAACAGTAACAATATGTCTGACAATGGAAACATTACTGGTGCCTGCTTGAGCAAATTGATGAACAATGGGATGACAGTACTACAGTGCTATATATATATCTAATAAAAGCATAGAAATGCAGTAGTAATATAGTACTCCTTTGCTTTGTACTTCCTCACTTTAAACTAAATGAATCCACCCAATCCCTTAATTGGGATTTAGTCTGAGTTGCAGTGTAAGGTAGTTAGTAATCAGTAAATGGATTAAACTAATGAGATGGTCTGATCCGAAAATTTCTACCATTGTTTTTTGGATGGTGAAACTAAAATATAGATTGGCTTGTTGTCTAAGAGTATATGATAATTTTGGAGCTGCTGCTGATTGGCAACCTGGGTTTGTCCTTCTTGGCTAGAACTCTGTTATGGATTACAATTGGGGACAATTTCTCTCTGAATAGAAGTTCTATAGACTTTAAGTATAGAAATTCAGATTCTTTTCTTAAGTTAGGCTTTTACTTTTCTGTTTCTTATGCAGTTTTTTTTCCTTTTCTATTAGTTTCCTTGAATAGCTTTGGTTATAGTGTGGTTTATTTATATAATTGGATTTCTGTTTTTAAATTTGAAGGTGTTTTTGAAAATGACTGAGAGACTACAGATTGCAAATGGTTATTATTTGTAAGGTGTTAAAAGCATGATAAACGTTTGTTGCTATGACACGAGTTGGTTTATGTTACAGTGAAAAGTGCCTCTCGAGTCCAGTTTTCAAATTAAGTGGCTCAGTTTACTGCCAACATAGTCTTCAAGCACAAGGATTAATATATTGGGGCATAATTTTATTAAAAAGAAGTTTATAAATCTATCCTACCTTCAGGATCACCAACTATAATGTAGTCGAAGGCCAAGTGGGGGAAGGGAGTTGCGGGCTGAATGAGGGCTAGAGACTGAGCACAGTGGCCACTCAACACCTTTATTGCAAACCACAACAGCTAATTAGAGGGAGAGAACAGAAGGGAATGCCCTGCCACAGTAACAGGGTGGGGTGGGGGGAGATGGGATTGGGGAGGAAGGGAGGGATGCTGGGTTTACTGGTGGTGGAGTATGGGCACTGGTGAAGGGATGGGTTTCCGAACTTTGTATGAGGGAAGCATAAGCACAAATGTGTATAAATCCGTAACTGTACCCTCATGGTGATTCATTAATTAAAAATGAATAAATTCATTATAAAAAATCTATCCTACCTTCAAATTATTTGCTATGTCTTTATGATTACTACATTTGTTTCTATTTAGAATATAGACAGTCAGAATCATATGTAAAGTGGTGCTCTGTGTTTCATAGTTTTATGTTTGTATATATTTGGTAATAATATAGTTTTAATTTGGCAGGGAATCTTGTAGGCATGTACAATTGTTTAAGTACATGTAAATCAATTTATGTTGAATCTGGTGAGAAAAATTTTCCTATAACTTTACTATATTACCAAAGTTTTTTGAAAAACATTTCACATATCTCTTATAATTTCACATCTGTTATGTCTCATCCAAAGCCACAAAATTTCAGCAAATACTCAAGAAATAATTTGACAAAGAACCTGTTTTCCTTAACTTAATAGGCAAGTAATATGGCTAGATAGTTGTTGGATAGAGAATAGAAGGCAGTAGTTCTAAGGTTTAATTTTCTGGTTTGTTAAACTGTGACAAGTATAATAAAAATTAATTGGCAAATTCTAGAAATTATTTGTACAGTCATAGTTTTTCTTTGGGGGACAATATGATTAAAATGTTTTTTCTTTTCTCTCCCTGAAAGAATATTGAGATATAATTAGATTAAATTTATTTGCATAACATAAATATATATTTATGCAACGTTGCACTTACAAAAGTGAGAAAATTGACTTGTAGGTAAATGATTGCTATATTGCAGTTCTGAACTTCTTGTTGATTTTTTATTTTCTTTGCTGCCTACTCTTAAACTCACATCGTGAATCAGTGTTGATTTTTATTACATATGTGTGACATGAGATATATCAGGTACAATATGTAGTAAAATAAGACTGGAGAGGGGAGATCAAGCCTAATTCATTGTAAAGGTAGTAATAAGCATTATCATGAAAATTGAATTAAAAATTATTCCAAATTGTGGCATAAGTTTGAAAAAATACTTTATATTCATTCCATGTGTAAATTTGGATAGCCTCTCTATTTCTAATGTAGTTAGCTAAAGCCAATATTTCCTACGGTCTGTTCTTAAAGTATAGAGAGATTCTTAGAAAGTACAATTTTTGGAGAAGCAACATATAAAGAAATCTGCTTTACTATATACATTATTGATATCAATAGGAGTTGAATTTCTTTGGTATATTTCTGAGTCACAAAAAATATCACCAAACTTCTAAAGGTCCTAAACAATTCTGACATTAAATAGTAATATTTTTCATTCATTCATTCATTCATTCATTCATTCATTCATTCTCCAACCTGCTTATTCCTCTTAAGGGTCCTGGTAGTCAAAACCTATACCTGTTGCTTACCGGACTCTGGACTGGACCCTCTATCACAGGGTACTCAGATTAAGCCACTTTACATAAACCATTTAACCTGTGTGATGTGGGAAAAACATTTCACAGACATGGGAAGGAATGCAGTTCGACACAGGAGTGTTTTTTTTCTTTTAAGCCATTCGCTGTATACTGAAATGATTCTGAGCTAGGCAGCATTACTTAAGTAACTGCTGTACTCAGAGAAGGATTTCTCTCAAGGTCCTTCGTTTTATCTCTCACTCCACCTCCTGTAGGTAACTAACTTATGCCTTGTCTTCCCTGTTTATTTTTTTGAAAAGCATATGCATTACGACTTTTCTGTTATGATGTATATATAATTAAAAATTACCACTTAGGGAATTTCCATAAGTATATGTTTTTAAGTGCATATAATCTGCTTATTGTTTTTCACAGTTGCATGATACTTTTGTATGTATAAATAGTAGTTTAGCAAACTTACCTTGTGTTTGAACATAATATTTTGCATTTGTAAGTAATTCTCTGACAAGCAACCTCTTACACACGTATTTCACATTGTTAGAGGTATATGTTCAAGAGAAATTCCTAGAACGAGAGATTATTGGGTTGAAAGAGGGATTACATGTGTGGCTGTTAGTCTTGAATTTCCCTCCATAGGGTTGTATCATTTTGTCTTCCCACCAGAAATATTTGTAAATGCCTCATAGTCTTGCCATGAAAAGATATTGGTCTGTCTAAATTTATGATAAAATTAGTGCTAAATGTTTAATATTAAATATATTTTATTAATTATCAGGTTTTACCAATAAATCTGGATGCTAAGATTGATCATTACAGTTTTATTTTGGGATTGATCAAAATTTCCTCATCATTGATTACTCCCTTTAAATCGATCAGTGGAAAAATTTCTGAATTATCTCTAATTCTGGAATGAAGTTGTATGATAAATTTAACATTTTACCTTGGTTAAATATGAAAGCAAGCATGATAAGTTGAAATTCAACTCTTATTTTCTTCAGCATGTCACCCCAGATAGCTATATTCCGTGTCTTGCTGACCTGTGCAAAGCACTGTGGGAAGTTATGCTCAGCTATTATAGGACTATGGAATGGCACGAAAAACATGACAATGAGGATACTACTGCTGCTACTGGTAGGAAATTATTTTGTTTTCATTTTAAAATCTGAACTATGCCAGATTTCTGAGTAAGGAAAGAGAAAAGGCACAATGTGGTTTCAGACTTTTAGGGACCACTGTGACTTTCGTTAAACATTCACCATAGTGACTCAGGCCTCGAAAGGGGTCTGCAGCACAAGTAGAGGCACCACCTGAGTTCAGTCCCTGGCACGGCTTGGTTCCCTGAGTACAGCCAGGTATGGACTTGATGGCTCCCACTGCTGGATCAGAGCATTGCCAGGAGTGGCCCTTCTGAAAATAATTTTATCAACATTTTGTGTAATGTTTCCAAAATTAATTAAAGCACTCTCAAGTGTTTTATATTCCTTGCAGTTGATTTTAGCTTTTTTTCCTGTGGTGTGGGAGTGGTGGAACACCCATAGCTTAGTCTTTGATTGAACATATGCTTTGAGAGTACAGAATATCTGTCTTGACTCCTCAGAAGTTTTTAAACATAGATAGCAAAAAGTGAGAGGAAAATCTTGTAAGGGATTTTATTCTTTTAGAGATATTTCTGTGGGGTGAGTATTTGTGTGAAGTTAGATAAAGATTTCCTCACTGGGTTTACTGACTAGGATTCCAGTTTTCCACAGTTTATCGTATTTCAAGCTGACTTTATTTATTTCTGGCTGTGGTGTGGAAATTGTAAAGATATTTTATCATCTCTTTTTCCACTTCAAATACATTATTTGGAGAGAAACCAAAGAAAACTTGACAACAAGATTAACAGATTCTTTAGATGTAAACTCGGAGTTTAAGGGATCCTAGACCTCCTAGCCACTTCTCTAAAGGATCTCATTGATACAAGAAATTAGGGCCTAAGAGCTAGTACAGGGGGTCAAGGTTGCTTCCTTCCCAGCAGCCAACTCAGTTTAATTCCTGGCACCACATGGTACAGTAGCTCTTTCAGTCCCTGGCACCCTTTGGTCCCCTGAGTGATCCTGGGAGGGACACCTGAGCCAGGATAACCCTTGAGTATCTGCTAGGCATGGTCCCCAAACCAAAAGATAAACCAACCCCAACAATGATCACAGAAAAAAAAAAAGGTTAAGGGATAGTAGATATTTATCAGGCTGGAGCGATAGCACAACGGGTAGAGCGTTTTGCCTTGCATTCGGCCGACCCGGTTTCGATTTCTCTGCCCCTCTCAGAGAGCCTGGCAAGCTACTGAGAGTATCCTGTCCGCACGGCAGAGCCTGGCAAGCTACCCATGGCATATTTGATATGCCAAAAACAGTAACAAGTCTCACAATGGAGACATTACTGGTTCCTACTTGAGCAAATCGATTAACAACGGGACAACAGTGCTACAGTGTAGATATTTATCACAGTGGAACTTGCTTTATGCTAATAGCTTATATATGTTTTATGATGCTGATGTATATGTATTCTTTTGCGGTATTGAAACACATGTAAAACTCCGTTTGAACCGCATATACTTGGTCTTCTTTCCTAAAATTCCTCAGCCTAGTCTATACATTATAAGAAAATAAAGGATTCTGGTCAGCTGAAAATATCTAGAATTCTAAAGATTATTCATTGACCTGAAATTATTCCTGTCACATTCATGCTAAGGAATAAAAGTTAAGGACTTAGGTATCTGAAAATTATTCTTCACTGAAAAGCTGAAATGATCTGTCAAGTTCTACTTTTACTATGTAATGAGTCTGCTTTGTCCTAACCTGTCCCACACGCTGTAAGATGAAACTGTAAAGCTAGCCTGTAGGGTGCCCTGCCCTAGGATGCCAGTTCCTAAACCAGACCAGATTGATAATAAATAAAGCTTCAACTGTAAAAGTTATCAGTCATACATAGGAAGTGGATTTGGAGTCTGGTCTACTCAAGGGCGTTTTATTGGTGAATCAGTGGACATGCTGTGTATATGAGACAATGTCCTCAGTTATTCTAGTCTTTCACACAATGCCAATAATCTTTGAAGTACAAATTTATGTGTGGTGTTTCAGTTATTTCTAGGGTGGAATTTATTTTGAGCCAGGTTATCAAGTTTATCTTTAAAAGTCAACATCATTAGATTTTTCTAGGAATAACTATTCTGAATCTTGAAAAATGCAAAGCCAATTCATTATTACTTCACCGATAGTTCTGCCATCTGTATTCTTGTTAACATTAATATATTAGTTGCTAATTGAATTGATTCTGTAATGAAGTGAACCTTTGAGAATCTGGTGTCTGGCATCAAACTATCGTAGTTGTAACTCCAGTTCCAATTATGTGTGACATGGATCTTAAATACCATTTATATACTTAATATTTCATGGTCTAAGTTAATTTTCTTTGTCAAATAGATTTCATCCTAATACCTTTTGACATTTGGTTATGTAAATATTGAGTGTATTTTCTGTTTTTTACATAAACTTGTAGTATGTAGAGTCCAAGTGTGTGAATTTTCTTGGAAACAAAATGTGAAACAAATCTAAATATGTATGCTTATTTTCTTTTTAGAAGGGAGTAATCTGATGGGTACTGAAGAAACAAATTTTGATCGTGGCTACATAAAAAAGAAATTAGAACATGGACTTACACGAATATGGCAGGTTTGGTTTTTTAATTTTTTTTGCAATAGAAACTTTCATGTCAAAGTTGATGTTGAATTCAGTGTTTATATGCCTATGGATTTAGCCAAATGTTCTTTTTTTTTTGTCTGATTTAATTCATTTCTGTAATTCTGTTGACATTTAGATTCGACTACAAGGGAGAGTAGAAGATGTCCTTTAATTTGAGAATGTACATTATAATGTTTATTTATTTCTGATTTTTTTTGTTTTAGTGTCAGCAGATTTATGCTTTCCTAAAAATGCTTTCTTAGTAACATACTGTTTGTTCTAATTTTATTTGTATTTTCTCACTTTCCTTTTCTATTTAAATTTTCTGTTTAATTTAATTGAAAATATGCTTGGGTCAGAATCCCAAGTAGAGTGAGGTGAATTTTTTCTGAGTTAGTGACTAGTCCCTGTAGGGAATTTTACCTGTTTATTAGTTAACTGTATCTTCTGAAGATTTTGTAGTTTACCAGCTCAGTTGTCAGATTTTCAATTTGTTAATTCTGGGCCAGAGAGATGGCTTAATGAGTTGAGCACATACTTTGCACACAGAAAACCCAGATTCATTTTGTGGCATTGCAAGATCCCTGAGCACTGCTGAGAATGAGCACCAAATACCACTGAGTATGGCTCAAAACTAAGCAGATTATTAATTTATTAAAATTTTCTTCCTTTTTAGGAAATTGTATAATTTTCTTCTAGATTTTTATTGTCCTTTCTGAGTCTAGAACACTTAGAACACTTTAGACACCTTAAACATTTTAGGATTATTTTTTCCCCCTCCCCATGTTATGGTCTTTTGAAACATTTGTTTGATTTTTCACTGAGACTGGTTTTTAGTTTAGCAGTCTTTTCTAGGAACTTTTCTTTGAGAAAATATGTCTAGGAAGATATATATTAAAAACAAATTTCTTCAAGAATCATAATACCTTTCTAATTTTTGATAACTTTATGGTCTTTAAATTTGTATTTTAATTTTTAAAAGAATTTAAATCATAGCTTTAAGAGCTTTGGTTTTTCTGATATGACCATATTGGTCTAATATTTCATTTGCTTATTGACTTGAGCCTACTTTTTACTGAATATTATATATAATGGAAGAGCAGTCTCTTAATGAATGTACTTTTAGGGTCATATATGAATCATCTCTGGTTTAGTCTCCTAATAGTCTGTAGTTGTTCTGAGTTAAATTTATGGTATAATTTATGGTAATCAAATATTACCCTGGCATTTTATGTCACTTGTTTTCAGTCAGTCAAGTAACCTTTGATGTTTTTTCTAATATTTGGAAATCTATTAAATTTGGCAAAACATTTCATATAGGAATTTGGCCACTTTAATGAAAGTCACCATGCTTTTTAATATGGAATATTATATTGTTGTTTTTGTTTTAGGAGATCTTTATCTCTGCCTTTCCCAACTTCCCTCTGTATTTCCAACCCTACTTCTCAGTCAGTTCTAGAATAGACTTTGCATCTTTCAGGAACTCACTGATTATTTAACTGAAATGATAGCAATTGAAACAATATGATTATAAAACAAAAGCAAAAACTATGAAAAACACGTGTGTTTTAATAACACTTTTGCCAGTATTACCTGATGTAAATTGAGTTTTGTTGACAGGAGAATTTTACCAGTTCCATTGTTTAGGTTTTTGTAGTGTTTATTCCACTGAAGTAAACAATCAGTACTGCAGGAATGTTAATGTGTTATTTGGGGGAACTGCTCTCGAATGCATTGGGAGTATTTTGTAATATTCTATATGTACTGTAACACATTTTTAACTTTTGACATCTCATATTCCAAAGCACAGATGACTGTGTGAAAATTTATAATATTTATCAGAAATGTATTAGTTGTAGAGATAATGAAACATGATGATCAGGAAGCATGAGAAGATATTAATCTTCCTATAGGAAGATGCAGTGAATAGAGGAGATTGAAGGCAGATGGGCCTGAATTCAAGTCTTAAGTATGTCATGCATTGCGCATGAGGATTTCAGCAAATACTTGACCCCTATGATTTCTCTAATATTAAAAGGGTAAAAAATGCCTACCCCAAAGAGCTATTGTATTTTAAGTGTGATATATAAATCTTAGTTTAAAATGTCTTACACTAAGAATGTCATTAGAATGTAAGAGCAGTTACTGCTATTTATAGTCTTTTGTGTAAGTTGAGACTTTTGTATATATCTTTTCATCAAGTTAAGAATGGATTTCTCTCCAATTTTGAGGTATAGTTATAGAGTAATTTAGCAAGATTATTTTCTGTGTTTTCAGTTTACTTTAATTTCTTTTTCTTTTTTTTTTTGTCTTATAGGATGTTCAGCTAAAAGTGAAAACCTATTTGCTTGGAACTGATTTGTCCATATTCAAGTATGATGATTTCATCTTTGTTTTGGACATAATCAGCAGGTAGTATTTGAGATTTTCTTTTATTCTTTTGTTTTATTCTTTCAGCCATGATAATGAAATCATAAATCAGTGAATTATCATGTAAACTTTTTCATGGAAATGAAGATAATAGATGTCCCTAATCTAATTTTTGCTTGATTTGTGTGTGTGTCAAACATTTCTGCCTTTAAATGTTTGTAAGCTATAATGGGTTTTTGTTCATTTTAATTTCTTCAGCTATCAAAAATTTTTTGATTGTTATCTTAATAGGAAGTGAATCTGGACTTCTTTTTTTCTATCAGAATATTGCAGAAGTACAAATAAATTTTTTTTGCAACTAGGTTGATGCAAGTTGGGGAAGAATTTTGTGGTAGCAAGTCTGAAGTTTTGCAAGAATCTATTAGAAAACAAAGTGTCAATTATTTTAAGAACTACCACAGGTAAGAATTCTAATTGAGTAGATTAATATAAATGATGAGAATACCTTTGTATAATGATTAATTCTGCCTAATATTAATTGGTTGAAAAGTTACTTTTGAATTTGAAAAAATATGTTTGTAAGTTTTGAGATGTTAAAGATTTTTTTATTATAAAATTAGAGTATTCTCATTAGTTATTATAAGTTTGAATATATTTGCTCCGATGTCACCCAAACTGAACTATTTTTTGAGTTAAATATTGAACTGCTTCTTCTTGTATGAAAGGTAAACATTTCCTCAGCATTTATGAGAAAAATTTATCCACTTAAAAAAATTTAAATTTATTTTTTAATTGAATCACAGTGAGATACATAGTTACAAAATTGTCCATAATTTGGTTTCAGTTATGTAATGTTCCAACACTCATCCCTTTACCAGTGTACTTTTCCCACCACCAGTGTTCCCAGTTTCCCTCCTGCTCTCTCTACCTCTATGACAGGCATGCTCTCTCTCTCTCGCTCTCTCTCTCTCTCTCTCTCTCTCTCTCTCTCTCTCTCTCTTCTCTCTTTCTCTCTCTCTCTCTTTCTCTCTCTCTTTCTCTCTCTCTCTCTTTCTCTCTGTCTCCTTTTAGCTTATGGTTTGCAGCACAGATATTGAAAGGTTATCATGTATATCCTTTTACCTATATTCAACACACAGTTCCTATCCAAAGTGATCATTTCTAGCTATTATTGTCATACTGGTCCCTTCTGTACCCTAACTGCCCTTCGTCCCCAACACACTTGTGGCTGGCTTCCCTTTGGTACATCTACACAATGGAATACTATGCAGCTTTTAGGAAAAATGAAATTACAAAATTTATAAATGAGTGGATGTGGAGAGTATCATAATGAATGAAATGAGTCAGGAGAGGGATAGATATTGAATGACTGCATTCATTTGTGGGATATATTTTTACAAAGTATGAAACTAATATTCACTACTAATTTTAATAAAGGGTCTTTAGAATTAGTTTTGGGAATGAAAAAATTAGGAAAGAATTTTCATATAGCAGTGTGATTGCCTACGTAAAACAGCTTTGAGAGTGCTATTAGACCTTTCTTGGTAGAAACTAGACTCACTACTGTATCCCTTACATAGATTTAATTTGAGTTTAGTTACAGTCTTTTTTCTACAGTTTTGCATTCAAGAAGTAAGCTTTGTTTGTGTTGTCAAAATGCTAAGAAAAGTTGAGAATGGATATTCTTTCCTTGTTTTGAGTAAATTTGTGGTCACAATGTATGCATATCAAAAGAGATTATTGGGCATAAAATACTTTATTAATTAGTAAATTTATTTAAATGTGAATTTTCTAATTGTAAAACCTACCACAGAAATTATTTTGAAGGATTATTTAAACTGAACCTGTTCCAAAATTAATTTTCACTATTGAATGGAAAATATTTTAAAAACTAAAAAAAATTAAATGCTTACACCTCAGGAAAATTGTGATAAGGGAAAACATGAAATCCTAGCATTGTCTTTATTTATAACTTCTTTTTATGCTAAAACTTAAGCTCTGCTTTAAACCAGAGGCCTGGCTTGTACACATTCTGTGTAACACAAGGAGGGGCCTTTGAATCAGGGAGGGAAAGGGTAAAGAATTGGGTGGGACTGAAGTCTCCCTTTTCCTGTCAGGACAAATACATGCTGGGTGTCTATTTCCCAAAGCTTGTTTTATATTCAGCAAGACAGCTTGAAGACCTTTTAGTGTTCTTATTAACTGCAGAATGTGTGCAGTGAAAAACCAAGGATTTACTTAATTGTTTATATTTTACATTCTCCTTTGCTTTTGACTGTCAAAGGTTTCCGCCCCCTGTGGTGAACAAGTCTGCCTGGGGTTTATTAGTCTCTGATCATGACAGAAACTCCTCCTGGAAGTTTATTCTCATGACAATAGAGAATATTTTACTTAAATATTTTCAAAATACTCAACTTCTTAATTACTTCTCTCAGAAATAATTATGAGATTTGTTTCCACTGAAGAGGCTGTAAATACTGTGTTATAGGCCAAACTGGGAGATAGTGGGCTTGGATCCTTACCGTGTCTGCAAGCTGTCTGACATTGGCAAATCGTTTAACCACTCTGGGCTGCTGTCTAATCAACTCTAAAATGAGGTTGGAACCCCAAATCTCTGTGCCTGGTGTTTGCAGATTTCATCCCTTTTTTTTTTCTTTTTTATACATTGCAAAGGTTGTACTGGATTTAAAGTAAAGATTCAGCTTTTTTAGTATTCTCATTATCTTGGATTTGAAAAATGGCAGAATCAGTCCTAGCTTATATCATTGCTACAATCATTATTTCTGTAGTAGTTGTCATTTGGGAACTTATAATTAAAGTCATTTTTAACACTGATACTGTGTTCAGAAGTAGGTTGGTGTGTGGCAGGGATGGGGAGCGAGGGGGCACAAAATTTACTAAAATCACTGCACTAGCTGGTGATGAATCTAAATCTAGTATATATCAATTTATTTTCCATCAAAGTATAATATATAAATACTGAAAAAACACTGTGAAACAGTGAAGTATAAATCAGATGTATCTTAATTTTGTTAATAAAAGTGTTTGGATATACGTGAAGTTTATTTATGGTTTTCTACTGACAAATAGAGCTCTGGAGAATAAAAAAGTTCTTGAGACATATAATTTATTCTGATTTTGAGCCCGTTTTAATGTTCGGCTTGGATATGTAGCTCTAATAAAAAGGTGAAAATATTTACTCTCCCCCTGCACCCCACTCCTCTCTTCCTCTCTCTCTCTCTCCTTTTGGGTATGTATTTTGCAGTTCAGATAGTGAAAGGTTATCATGTATATCCCTTTACCTACTTTCAATACTCAGTTCTTATCCTGTGTGATTGTTTCTAACTATTATTGTCATACTGGTCCCTTTTCTGTCTTACCTATTCTCTGCCCCCCACCACTTGTGGTAGTTTCAAGCACCAGTCCTCCTGGTCCCTGTTTTCCTTGGCCGTGGATATTAGCCTCATATATATATATATATATATATATATATATATTTAGTATACCACAAATGAATGGTATGTTCTATATTGGTTTCTCTTTTTCTGACCCATTTCATTCAGCATGATACTCTCCATATCTATCCATTTATAGGCAAATTTTATGATTTCAGTTATTCTAACAGCTGCATAGTATTCCATTGTGTAGATGTGCCATATTTTCTTTATCCAGCTTTTCTATTCTCGGGCACCCTAGTTGTTTCTAGCTTTTGGCTATTGTGAATAGTGCTGCAATGAACATAGAAGTGCAGATGTTGTTTCTACTGTGTGGTTTTGGTCCCCCAAGGTATGTTCCCAGTATGGTATTGCTGGGTCAAATGGGAACTCAGTTTTTCAAGGAGTGTCCATATTGTTTTCCAAAAAGGCTGGACCTGTTGGCATTCCCACCAGCAATGAATGAGTCCCTACTCCCCAAATCTGCACCAGCAGTGGTTGTTCTTATTCTTTTGAATGTGGGCCAGTCTCTGTGGTGTGAAATGATATCTTATTGTTGTTTTGATTTGCATCTCTCTGATAATTAGTGATGAAGAGCATTTTTTCATGTGCCTTTTGGCCATTTGAATTTCTTCTTTTAGGAAGTTTCTGTTCATTTCTTCTCTCCATTTTTTTGATGATGAGGTTGAATGTTTTTTTCTTGTTAAGTTCTACCAATACCTAGAATATCTTTGATATTAACCTCTTATCAGATAGGTATTGAGTGAATAATTTTTCCCATTGCATGGACTGTCCCTTTATCTTGGTCACTGTTTCTTTTGAGGTGCAGAAGCTTCTTAGCTTAATGTAGTTCCATTTGCTTGGTCAGTGATATTACATAATTGAAGATTCCTTTAACTTCAATGTCATGGAGGGTTTTGCCTGTTTTCTTTTATGTACTTTTCAAGTCAGATGTTTAGTTCTTTAATTCATTTTGACCTGACTCTTGTGCATGGAATTAGAGATGTCTAAGTTTATTTTTCACATGTAGCTGTC
Organism: Sorex araneus; assembly: GCF_027595985.1. NCBI lineage: Eukaryota > Metazoa > Chordata > Mammalia > Eulipotyphla > Soricidae > Sorex > Sorex araneus. The sequence continues at coordinate 387,385,145 of NC_073302.1, read as the reverse complement.
CAGTTTTCCCTGCACCACTTGTTAAAGCATAGATAATACAATCCTTGGGAAAAAGAAGAAGGGAAGCATCACCTTCCCCAGCTTTAAACTGTACTACAAAGTGGTAATAATTAAAACAGCATGGAATTGGAATAAGACAGACCTGCAGACCAATGGAATAGAGTTGAATATCTTGACACACACAATCTCAAATATCTGATCATTTAATCTTTGATAAGGGAGCAACAAATAAGCTTATTTTACTTTTATTTCTGGACCAAATGATCTAATCTTTTCTTTTTTGCAGTAGTGGGCCTTGTATACTTCATAGTAAGTTGCCAGTAGTTTTAGTTTTAAATTTTATTTGAGGCATTGTGATTTATAGTACTATTAATAATAGGGTTTCTTGAATGCTGCATTTGAATACCACACTTTCCATCCAGGGAGTGTTCACTTCCATCAACCACTAGGCAATGTCTCACTGGCCCCACCTCCATTTCCCATCCTTCACCATTGATGAGTTAAGTTCTGTTAACCAGTTTCCCTGTTCTGTTACCTTTTGTCATTTGTTGTTTTTCCCTAACTACATTTCTTTATGTCTCACAAAATAAGAGAGGTCATTCTGTTTATGTCTTTATTCTTATAACTTTACACAACATGATATTCTTCATACTCATTCAAATAGCACAAATTGCAGTTAGTCCTTTCTTATAGCCCACTGGTAATGTATTAAGCTAATTACCACAGTTTCTTTATTCAGTCATCTCTTCGTGGACACTTGGATTGTTTCCAGATTTTGTCTATTGTGAATAGTGCTCCAAGGAACATAGGAGCACAAATGTTATAAAGAAGTGGAATTGCTAGGTTATATGGAACTTGTATTCTTTTTTTGTTTGAAATGTCTTCAGATTATTTTCCAAAATATATTCAGAAAGAGATTTTTTTAATAGGGACCCGTGTTTGATTCCTCCTTCCCTCTCTGAGAGCCTGGCAAGCTATTGAGAATATCTCGTCCGCACGGCAGAGCCTGGCAAGCTATCCGTGGTGTATTTGATATGCCAAAAAGAGTAACAATAGGTCTCACAATGGAGATGTTACTGGTGCCCGCTCGAGCAAATTGATGAGCAATAGGATGACAGTGATACAGTGATCTCCAGTGATATAAGGACTATGGGCTCTGCATAGGAGAGCTCAGGTGGGAAAGGGTGTTGTAAACCAAACATCACGTGAACTCTTCTAACAACAAATGAAAACCTGAGAGTAGGACAGGCATGGACTTTTTATTCCCTTAGTCAACTGGAAATATTTCTTTTCTGGAACTTCTTATATTATATCCCACCTATTCAGGAAAGACAGCAAGTAGTTATGGTAAAGATGAGAGAGAGACAGAGAGAGAGAGAGAGAGAGAGAGAGAGAGAGAGAGAGAGAGAGAGAGAGAGAGAGAGAGAGAGAGAGAGAGAAGAGAGCAGTGGATAAGGCACTCGCCTTGTATGTGGCCAACCTGGGTTTGACCTCTGGGACTATATATGATTCCCATGAGCACCACCAGGAGTGATTCCTGAGCACAGAGCCAGGAGTTAGCCTTAAGTACCATTGTGTGGCCTCCAAACCAAAAACAAAAAGAAAAAAAAGAAAAGAAAACTGTAAGAGGGGGCTGGAGCGATAGCACAGCGGGTAGGGCGTTCGCCTTGCACGTGGCCGACCCAGGTTCTAATCCCAGCATCCCATATGGTCCCCCAAGCACCGCCAGGAGTAATTCCTGAGTGCAAAGCCAGGAGTAACCCCTGAGCATTGCTGGGTGTGACCCAAAAAGAAAAAAAAAACTGTAAGAAAAAGAAAGAAGAGTATGACATAAATGGTTAGTACCATGTTAATATGTTAATGTCATGCTTGATAATTTAACTGATAAAACTCTGTGTGGAGATAGGGATTGAGCTAAATATATTTGGAAATAACTATCACCCAATATTGTGTTTCTTTAGTATGACTATGCAGTCAGGCACAAAACATGTTAGTATTTATGATCTCATAAAACATATAAATTGTTTTTCTTGTTTTTTGGTATTGATATGTAATTAGGGATATTTCAAATATATGAGATGGTAAGTAGCTTTTAGTTTATTTCCTTAGTAAAATATTTTTATGTGCATTCATTATTTTTTAAACATTGTAAAAATATTTTATTATTACATTTTTTTATAAAGGTGATGTGATATTCACAAATTACTGTGTTGCTCTAAATATGAAAAATATGCTTTCAGAGCTCATTATGATGATGATGATGATAATCCTCACATTGATTCTGTTTTACATTTTTTGGTTCATGAGTGACATACGTTTTCTTCTTGCTTAATTAAAAAAAATTTAGAACACGACTTGATGAATTGAGAATGTTCCTAGAGAATGAGACCTGGGAACTTTGTCCTGTTAAGTCAAATTTCAGTATCTTGCAACTTCATGTAAGTATTTCTTAAGAACAAATAATCTGTGTTTAATTTAATTACCTTTAAAAAAGTAGATACTTGGCTGTATTTATAAAATAATTAAGAAATCATGACTTTTATTTCTTAAAGATCAGTAGTTGCAAGTCTCTTATCTGAGTGCTCTTATGAATGTCAAACTGTATCATAGACTTTTATAAATTCTTTTCCTATGACAGAAAAACTCTGTCTAAAAAGGAATTATAATTGAAATAATATTTTTTCTTTTGAGTTCATAAGAGATTCTTTTGCTTTGTTTGCTTTATTAAATATTTAAGTTTTGCAAAAATTAATCAACTGTATTTTCTTTTATGAAATGGTTCAGATTTTTATAATATTGTTATTTTTTATTTATTTATTTATTTTGCTTTTTGGGTCACACCCAGCAATGCTCAGGGTTACTCCTGGCTTTGCACTCAGGAATTACTCCTGGCGGTGCTTGGGGGACCATATGGGATGCCAGGGATCGAACCCGGGTCGGCCGCGTGCAAGGCAAACGCCCTCCCCACTGTGCTATCGCTCTGGCCCCAATATTGTTATTATTTAAAGAGACTAATAGTTGCATAGTTTATATTATAAGTCATCAATTTGCCTATTGTGAGAAAATCCCTCAGAAGTAAAAATGGTAATTATAAGAAGTGCTCTGAACTATTTTTTATTGGTACTTATAGAAATGTTTTATTTATTGGATGATTTTTTGAATTCTTATACATTAGGAAATAATCTTGTTGCACAGAAAATAATGCGAGCAGATATCTGTAATTGATTTTTTTCTCTTAGTTGGAACACAGTATAGCTAAATTATAGCTAAATATTTCTTGTGTATTAGTTAATTTTCTGCAAATGCCACATGTCAAAATGTAATGCTTAAACTTAGATCCCTGTGGAGTAGTTCATTAGTGTTTAATTTTGCCTTTGGAGGGAATGGCTTGCTAAAAGCAATGTTTTTACTCTTAGTAAGTATAGGGAATACATAAGTCAAAATTTTTTTTAAAGGATATTCTTTATTTACCTATTGTCTAATAAAAATAAAGATCACTACTGGATATAGCCCCAAATATATAATAATAATTGCTATCATTTAAAAATAATGGTAATAGTTATAAATCAAATCAGGGATTGAATTTTAATAAATCACTAATGTTGACTCATATTAGCATTTTAGAACTAAGCCATTTTCCAATACAATATTATTCACAAAGTAGAAAGTTTTCAATATTAAATATGAATGTATTTCTTTTTCTCCTAGACCCTAAATCCTAAGAGAAAGGAGAAACCAAGTGTTATTTTTCTCTGTTACTTAGTGGCTAGCAAAGGTCTGGTAACAAAAGCACTATTTACAAATAACTTCTAAAACAAAACTTTGTCCTACTAGGACTTTTGCTGCTGTGTTAACATCTTTAGACTATAACATTCAAATTTCTTAAATTATGTTTTAAAAAATTATTTCTGTGTTGTTTCATAAGGTAAGCCAAAAGTAGAGTGATATCAATAATACTGTTTCAAGGGGCTGGAGTGATAGCATAGTGGGTAGGGCGTTTGCCTTGCATGCAGCCGACCCGGGTTCGAATCCCAGCATTCCATATGGTCCCCTGAGCACCGCCAGGAGTGGTTCCTGAGTGCAGAGCCAGGAGTGACCCCTGTGCATCGCCAGGTGTGACCCAAAAACCAAAAAAAAAAAAAAGAAAAAAATAATACTGTTTCAAATAATTATCAGTGATGTCTTGTCATTTGGAAAACTTTTCAATGTATCTATTCAGTGCTTGCACACAACCTGAAAACAGGATTGTTATTTTAAAAAATACTATACATTCTTGTTGATAGAATATGTTTCGGTGCTTTTGTTCCTGAAGATAGTGATTTTTTTTAATATCTAGGAATTTAAATTTATGGAACAGTCTCGTTCTCCATCAGTTTCACCTAGTAAGCAGTCAGCCTCATCTACCTCAAAAACAGTTACTTTGTTTGAACAGTACTGTAGTGGGGGAAATCCATTTGAAATTCAGTCCAACCATAAAGATGAAGAAACAGAAGATGTCCTGGCTTCTAATGGGGTATGTAATTTTCTAAAAACATGGTGTATTATGTAAATCATATTTTCATATTGGTAAAGTATTCTACTTTATGAATAAGCTAATTGGCTAGATTTACTTGTTCATTTGCTACCCACCTTCTTACCCATATACTTAGTTTATTGTTACATGTAGGGATAATGACTTTACAATAAACATAATTGACTTTGCTTTTTTGAATGATAAAATTTGCTTTTCACTATATCACTATATCACTGTCATCCCGTTGCTCATCAATTTGCTCGAGCGGGCACCAGTAACATCTCCATTGTGAGACTTGCTGTTACTGTTTTTGGCATATTGGATATGCCTGGGGTAGCTTGCCAGGCTTTGCTGTGCGGGCGAGATACACTCGGTAGCTTGCTGGGCTCTCCAAGAGGGGTGGAGGAATCGAACCGGGTTGGCCTCATGCAAGGCAAGCACCCTACCCGCTATGCTATTGCTCCAGCCCAAAATTTGCCTTTATATCTACTCTATTTACCATGTTATTAATCAAATGGTACAACATTTTTGCTGCTATAAAGATAAATGCTGCTATAAAGATATATCTTTATTAGATAGATGAATGTATCGTCTATGCTCTTTTCTCAGCTCAACCCCTGGGTAAGAAAGGGAATTACTTTGTTCCATGTCTCTTTCTCTAAAGAGAGTAATGTCTTGCTTACTTGCTTGGTAGGGATATTTTTAGGATCCAGGGTTGTGATGTTTTAATTGTGTTTGTGATTTAATTGTGATTTGGTGGAGATAGAGTTAAAGCTATTTACATTTAACAAAATCTGTTGAATTTATATCTGTATTTTAGTTTTGATATTTTTTTGTTTTAGTTTTGATATGTTTTTAAAGTACTGGAGCAATAGCATATCTGGTAGGGCGTTTGCCTTGCATGTAGCCGACCTGGGTTCGATTCCTTCATCCCTCTCAGAGAGCCCTGCAAGCTACCAAAAGTATCCCGCCCACACAGCAGAGCCTGACATATTCGATATACCCATGGCATATTTGTTATGCCAAAAACAGTAACAAGTCTCATAATGGAGACATTAGTGGTGCCCACTCGAGCAAAATCAATGAACAACGGGACGACAGTGCTACAGTGCTATGTTTTTAAAGCTTTTTTGAAAGGACTGGAGCGATAGCACGGTGGCTAGGGCATTTGCCTTGCACGTGGCCGACCCGGGTTTGATTCCTCCATCCCTCTTGGAAAGCCTGGCAAGCTCCTGAGAGTATCCCACCCGCATGGCAGAGCCTGTCAATCTACCATGGCATATTCAATATGCCAAAAACAGTAACAAGTCTCACAATGGATGTTACTAGTGCCTGCTCGAGCAAATCGATGAACAACGGGACGACAATGCTATAGTGCTACTATTACTGTGCTTTATATGAAGCACAAGTTATTTCATAGTAAGCTATATTCAAAATTATACTTTAATGATTATATGTATTGTTTTGCTTTTATGAACTAGACACATATTTCTCAAAGATGCACATAGCGGGTACTAGTCTATTGGGAGTTGGGCGGGGAATACAGTACTATTCATGTGTGTAACTTAGGGGTACTTTGTTTAATGAAGATAGATTCTAGTGGGTTGTTGAATACTTACTTTTCTAAAAGGAGGAAGTAGGGCAAGTCAGTTTGGAATCTCTTAAATAGATTAAACTCAGAGGAATTAAGGCATTTCAGTGTGTGTGTGTGTGTGTGTGTGTGTGTGTGTGTGTGTGTGTGTGTGTGTGCGTGCAGCAGGTATTGATTCCAGGTATGTGCTTAACCACTGAGCTATATATATGGCCCCAGTCTCCTAGTGTTAAAGAATGATATATACTTCTATGTGGTGATTTTGTTAAATCTCCTGAAGTGTTTAGTTCTCATTACTTATGGCAATTATTTTCTGTTAATTTACCATGAGTTCTGAATTAGCAAATGCAGAACCAATGTTCCTGGGGTAAATGTCAGTTTGGGTTCTTGTGAGCCTCTAGTAGCTACATTTTCTCAGCCAATCAATGCCAAACCTTGGTTTATGTGTGTTTGTTTGTACTCAAAGACATCTCTTGTAAATAATGTTGATCCCATTGAACACATGGCAGATAGCAGTGTTCTTCCTGTCTGAACATGGTTATGCAACACATGCCCTCAAGCACATGACAATCTTGTGCTTAGGAGCACCAGATACCACATTATCACTGTTCTTAGTGGTTATTATTCTATGGTATGAAATCACAAAGGGAGAACAATAAGTTTTTCTAAATGACTCTTAATTTAACCAGAAGAAAGGTGCTTTTTTATTTATTTGTTTGTTTATTTTTTGCTCTCTTGGGTCATACCTGGCAATGCATAGGGGTTACTTCTGGTTTGGAATCAGGAATTACTCCTGGTGGTGCTCAGGGGACCATATGGGATGCTGGGAATCAAACCAGGGTCAGCCACGTGCAAGGCAAATGCCCTACCCGCTGTGCTATCGCTCCAGCCCCCAGAAAGGTGCTTTTTAGAGCGAAAGAACAAAAACAAGTCACAGGGCCACATTGTTTGCCCTTAGCAGGGATGGTCTTGTGGGAGTATTTTGGAGGACTCATTGGAAGCACTTAGCACAATCCTTCTCTCCTGCTCAGTAGTCATGTTAATCATATTTATTGGCACTAGTAATAATGATAATGATAATGATAATGATAACTGTCCTTTCTTCTTTTGCTGCCACTCTTAGGCTGGCCATAGGCTAGAGTATCATAAAGATGATGGTTACGTTAGGAAGATCCTTTCCTTTCCCTCTCAAAATCAAATCCACTGTTTTGCCCACACACTCAGTAATGCCTAGGTGCTATGTCTGATTTTCCAAACTACCCTGGGATTTAAATCACATAATAAGTAATTAGAATATCAACATGTGTTTTGTGCTTACTAAAGTGAACTAAGAATTTTGAATGATAGAATAGGAGGACAGGGATGTGGCTCTGCGGTAGATCACTAGCATTGCAGGTGTGAGGCTGAGTTTGATCCCTAGCACGTAGCTCATAGAGTTCCAGAATTGGTCACTCAGTCTTTTTGTAGTGAGCTAACTTGTTGGACATAAACATGATGATATCTCCTGGAAGAAAAGATATCTTCCAGTCAATTCTATACACACTCTTTCCCTTTTCTAAGACCTAGGGTGTTTATTTTTTATATCCTTGTATTTGTTTCATATGAAAACTTAGTTTTTTAAAAGCATAAGTTTTTATAGGTCTTACGTTTATATATTTTCTCTTTTTTTTCCCTTGACTTGGTTGCATTACAATTATAAAGAAAATAAAAAGATGATGTTTGTTTTTGTTTTAGGGGGCACACTCAGTGGTTTTCAGGGGTTGTTCCCAGGTATTTGGGAGAATCATGGAATGATGAGAATCAAACCTGAGCCTCCCATGTGTAACGCATGAATTCCAGCCCTTTGAGATCTCTCTCTGGCCCAAGGATAATACTTCTCAGTGACAAAATTAAAGCTGCATTATTAAGAACCATCTTCTCTAAGCTACTTGTTAGGAAATCAGAAACTTGTATTTAGTGTAATGCCTTTAATAAATAGTGTTTCTTTATATCCTTTGCTGAACATACTTTATTCTTTTTAGTACGAGTCTGATGAACAAGAGAAAAGTGCCTATCAGGAATATGACAGTGATAGTGATGTTCCAGAGGAACTAAAACGAGATTATGTGGATGAGCAGACAGGAGATGCTCCTGTGAAAAGGTAATTGCTTTTAGATTGTATGGTATTTCGCACTTGCACTTGAGGTTGTACAGTTTAAGATTTCCTTTAAAAGTTAAAGAAGAAACAAAGTAGCTTTTGCATGTGCAAGGCTGTGAGTTCAGCCACCACCACTGCATGTGCCACACACAGAGATGCTGGGGAACCATATGGGATGCTGGGAATTATACCTGGGTTGGCCATGTGCAAGGCAAATGCCGTACCCGCTGTACTAGTACTCCAGCCCCACCTTAAATATTTCTTGACTTTATCAAATTTCTAGTATTTCATAGCCACCCTCCCTGCTTCCTTTCCCCTTTCCTTTGTTACCATTTTTGCAATGACAGGAGGCCACATATACTTGGCCATATTGCTCACATATTTTGGTAGAGATGCTTGCTGTAGGTCACACACTTGATTATAGTGAGCTAGAGATCATATACTTCATTGCCAGGGATCCCAAGCAGAGCCCCTGGGGATCGTATTGAGGCATGTGGGGGTGATGCTAGAGATTAAACTCTCAGCCTCACTGAGCCTTGACTTGCAAAGCAGACATTTTTGCCATGGAGCTGTGCTTGAGCCCCTTAATTCAGATTCTTGGGAATAATTCTTTTTCTGTTTATAAGTTTGAAATCAGTGTGCTTTGTACGTTTGATGCATAATTTCTATAACATGTCTAATTTTGGGGAGGAGATGTTTAAGTGTGATTTCTTTTTTTAATGACTGTCTTAGAATGAAATATATTACTGGTTTATTTTGCTTATTGTTCTTTCCTACTGGACTGTAAGTAATGTATGGACAGAAGGATAATCTCTATATTCCTACCAAGACATAATAGGATTTTCTTTAACTGATTAGTGAATGAAGAATATAGCCTAAGCTGAAAACCTGATTTACTACTTTGACAACTCTAATTGCTACTCTTTTTTTCCCATATTAAGTGTTTCACGAGAAACTCTGAAAAGCAGGAAGAAATCAGATTACAGTCTAAATAAAGTGAATGCACCCATCTTAACAAACACAACACTGAATGTAATAAGACTTGTTGGTAAGTAGCTTAAAAAAGAAAAGGAAACATTATTTAGTCTATGTGTTGTTACCAATTGATTTTTCCTTGCAGTTTTTATTCTATATTCTATTGTCCACTTCAGTGAAGGAGTAAGATTAATGCCTTTATTTGTTCAAAATGTATAATACTGATATTATTATTAGTTTTTTCCTATTAACTACTTAGTATTTGTGTCATCCAATTTTTCTAAAATATCCCTATTAATCGAAATGTAACAAAAATTCTCTGAGTTAGAAACGCATGTAGGATCATGATAATACCAGTTTTACATTTACACAGTATTTTTGTACTTAATTGTTTCCATTGATCTTCACAATCTTCCTGTCAGATAAGGCAGAGTGAAAAGTGAGTGTCTAGCATTTTCAGACACAAGGGTTCTATAAACCAAATATTCTCTCTATAGGAAGTGTTGTTTTTATTACAGATAAGACCTTTATTGATGATTTTATTGGAGGAAACAGCATGAAGAAATGTTCTTTGAAGGATTTTAAAAAATTATTTCAACGTCTTGCTATCTCAGCCTTTATATCTCACAATTTTTATATAAATTGTAGATATGTCTTCTTCTATTAGTAAAGGCATTTATACGAACTAGTTTTTTTTCTCTGAAAACTTAGTGTTTTTTATATAGAGACACTATTCTGTTTATCGTGGTGATAATTTCATATTGCCTATGAAATAGGTTACTTTTAGCTCCAATGAAGTGGTTTGTGTTTTTGAAGAAAATTTCTATATTTTATTAGTGAATACGATAAAGTAGGTAGTGTTCTTTGGAAGTCCTTTTTTTTTAAGGGAGAATAATAGAGAAGTAATAACAATTGAGAAAAGACAAGTTGTACATTTTCATAACAAAAATGGCAGATTTAAAAAATCTTATGGTCAGTTATTTCAGAGAAATGAGTTCTTCTTTACTAATTTAACATATATCATCATTAGTTACTTTTCTGGAATATATAAAATCATATTAGAAGCAAAGGTGGAGTACAGTACAACAGGTAAGTTACTTCCCTTGCACGTGGCCAACATGTGTTTGATCTCTGGCATCCCATATGGTCCTCCAGTGCCGCCTGGAGTAATTCTCGAGTCCAGAGCCAGGAATATCCCCGAGCACCACTGGGTAATGCTCCAAAACAAATTTTAAAAACCCATAATCATATTGGAAGGGTTCTGAGAGATCATCTCATCTCAATTCCCATAAAATAGAATTTTTTTCTATAAAGCCTGTAAGATGTGTGGACATCTAGCTTATATTTTATGTTTAATGATTATTGAAGCATGCTGGTTTGCAAGACTACTCATTCTATGATTAGACTGATCTAATTTGTAGAAATATTTTCCTTATGGTAAACCAAGTCTATATCTTTGTGATGCATCAGTTGCCCGTAGTTCTGTCCTTAAAAATCAAAGAGTAAATGAACTTTCTTCTCTTAATCTGTATGGTCACGGGACTAGAGTGATAGCACAGTGGGTGAGGCATTTGCCTTGCACGTGCCCGATCTGGGTTTGATTCTCAGCATCCCATATGGTCCCCTGAGCACTGCCAGGGGTAATTCCTGAGTGCAGAGCCAGGAGTAACCCCTGAGCACAGCTGGGTGTAACCCAAAAATAAAAAATTTTTTTAAAAAAAGTAATCTGTATGGTCACTTTGTAGACTTGTGGTCATAACTGTCCTGTCCTGTCTTTTCTCATACTCACAACCCACTAATTCATTCTTCAGATTCCCTCTATTCACTTCCCTCCTGTGAACCTCTCTGATGGCTGTTTCCTCATCCCTGTTACCCTCCTTGATTTTCTGGATTCATTTAGTGACTGAAGTTTTAGTGACTGAACATACTGCTTGAGGTGTAGTTTAATGAAGTAATCTTTTGCTTGTTTGTCTTGAGTAACACACACACAGACACACACAGACACACAGATACACACACAGACACACAGACACATACACACACACACACTCCTTCCTAGCAGATTAGTGACTCATCCACAGAGGCTTATTGTGATATTTACTGCTCTTGATCATTATATTTCTGCTTTAAGTATCTTCATTCTGAAGTGGAGACTGAAAATAGATTGTCATTTTGAACCATGGGGAGAAGAGCAAGAGCTTAAAAATATGTTGACTCATAAGGATTCCACACTGATGTCACTTTACTTCAACCCTTGGCTTCCTCTTAGATGTTACTAAAGCATATCAGGCTTGACTATGGGGGTAGAGAAGTATACTTCTCTTCAAAGCTATACTGCATTTCTCAAGAAGTAGATATGAATATATAATTCTTCCACAGGAGGCCAAAAAAATAGGGAAAGCATTACATTAACCACCTTTGGTATTGCTTTTAATTTTTTTAAATTTTGTTTTAGAGACCTGTAGGATACCATTGGATTTGTCCTTTTAGCCTTGCTGCAGGGAACTTAGTTTACCTTAAAGCAATGTTCTTTCTGTATGGACACAGGAAGACAGTTAATATCATGCTTTGTAACCTGGGAGCTGATTGACTCCAGTAATATTTACTCCTGGGCATCTGCTTTCTCAACTCAGTTGCCCTTAGTTCCTAGCACCCCAAAAGCAGAGTCCCGGCGAGGGATGGAATGGACCCAGGGCAACCTGTGAGCTACCCTGGCATCAAACTGGGCCAGGCTAAAGTGCCACAGTATTCAACTATAAGTTGAGAGCATGGTCATACACAAATGCTGTCATGATCCAAAAGTAACGATGAGACTAGGACCCTGCTGGGATTAGGAAGACTAATCTGGTCTGAGGACTGTGGTCTGGAATATATAGTGAGATGTCCTCAGAAAGAACTAAACTTTAAGTTCGATATATCTCTTACTGTGCTCATACAGAATGGCATTGCTAGAAAAATTTGAAGCAAATTTACTAAAACTATTTAAGTGGGTTACTAGCTGAGGAAAGGAGAAAGTGACACACCTTGGATGGGATCCTGCCCTTGAGTGGATCTCCTAGTAATCTGGAGTAATCTCCTTAGATGAGATTGCATTAGTCTCCTGGAGGAGTGTTTTTACCCCTCTTTGTTGATTTGTTAATGTTCAACCCACCTTTGTGTTCCCACCCTATGTGATTTTTATATAAACTAAGAGTATAAGAGAAGTAGAGACAGAAGACACAGAAGCAGGGAGAAGACACAGAAGCAGAGAGAAGACACAGACAGAACACAGAACGAAAGAGAATCATTGGAGCCAGAAGCAGGGGAAAGAAAGCACAAAGCAAGTGAGAAGTGAGAGCAAGTGGGGCTCCAGAGAGAGAAGCAGAAGGGCTTTAGAGAGAGAGAGATCAGAAGAAAAGAGATTGGAAGAGACCAGAGGAGAGACGACAGAGACAGAGAGAGGTTGGAAGAGACCAGAGGAGAGACTACAGAGACAGACAGAGATAGAGAGACAGAAGAGAACACAGCAGCACACACAGAAGCAGAGCACAAGGAGGAGCCATCCCGATCCTGTCTATACACAGTGGCTCAAGAGCACCGAATGCGAGTGGAGAGAGAGAAAGAGAAAGAGAGAAAAGAGAGAGAGAGCAGTCCTGAGAGCCCGTGAAAAATGCGTGTGCACACACACGCACACACATCATCCCTTTCTGCACTTGCACTTTTATATTTTTTACAGAAACCATAGTTTCTGTTACTTTGGGCATTTGTGGTTTCTTTTTGTCTCAGATATTAGGGAGACCATTCTGTATATGTCCTTTTCTATCTAAATTAACTAGCATGATATTCTCTAGACCCATACAGGTTACACCAAATTACATGATTCCATCTTGTCTTATAGCACTGTAGTATTCCTTGGTGTATATGTGCCATAGTTTTCTTCAACTAGTCACTTGTCCTTGTACACTGGACTGCTTTTAGATTTTGGCAATTGTGAATAATACTGCAATGAACATAACAATGTAAATGTTTTTTTCTAGTGTTTTTTGGCTTTTGGGGTAGATGCTAAGAAGTGGAATTGCTGAATCATGTGAAAGCTAAATGCTTAGTTTTTTGAGAAATGTCCATATTGTTTCCAAAGACACTGAGCCAGTTGACATTCTCACCCTGCCAGCATTGTTTTTTTTTTTTGGAGGGGGGTCTTTGGGATTTGTGCCAGTTTCATGGTATGAGATATCTCATTGTTATTTTGATTTGTATTTCCCTGATGTTAAGTTTTTCATATAACTTTTGTCTATCTCTCTTTTTAAAGGAAGTGTCTATTTATTTCCTCTCATTTTTTGATGTTTTTTTTTTTCTTATAAAGTTCTACCACTGCTTCATATACCTAACACATTGTCCCTTTGTCAGATGAGTGGAGGACATATTTTTTCTCCCAGTATGTGGAGTGTCTTTTTATTCTGGTCCTTTTTTTGTTTCTTTTTTTGTGGAGCAGAAGATTCTTAGTTTGACTTAGTCCCATTTGTTTATCTTTGCTTCCATTTGCTTGCCAGTGGTACTGAACCATTGAAGATGCCTCAAAATTCAGTGTCATGAAATGGTCTATGTCTTTCCTAGAACACTGCAGAGTCAATGTAGTCCTTATAAAAATACCTGTGACATTTTTTAAAGACATTTATCAAATACTGTTGAATGTTATATGGAGTAATAAAACCCCCGGAATAGCCAAAGCAATCCTAGGGATATGGAATAGTAGTGTAAAGTGTAATTAGATTCTCAGGGCAGTGGAATAGAGTTGAGAGTCCAGACAGATCCTCAGGTATATGGATATTTAGTCTTTGACAAAGGAACCAAAAGTATGAATTGGAGTAAGGAAAAGCTTTTCAACAGATGGTGTTGGGAAAACAGGTCAGTCATATGCAAAAAAATGAACTCAGATCCCTTCATAATGCCATGCACAAAAGTCAAACCAAAATGGATTAGATACCTCAATAGCAGACCTGAATCCATAAATTATATTGAATTTTTTTACTTTATCTGGTTTTAAAAGGACTAGCAATTATATGATTATATTGCTCTAAAAGACGATTCAGTAGAATAAAATATAAAGCTAAAGCAAAATTGAGGAGGACAAATTGGATTTTATTACTTAAATGCAAACATAACATGCAACCCTACTGCAGAAATCTTTTTTTCTTGTGATCACAAGGAAATGTAGAAACAGTGTATCTGGTCATTCTTATTATCTATGGAAGGGATATAATAATGGTAGATATTGATGCCCTTTGGTGCAAAGTTCTGGAAAAAGTACAAAAAATTACTATGTAAAAATTATTGATAGGCAGAGAGATTGGAGAGCAGGAAAGATGTTTGCCTTTTGTATGACCAACCCAAGTTGGAGCCCAGACCATCACATAGGGTTACTGCCCCCCCCTTTACCCCCCCACAGCCCCCACCGGAGTGATTTCTGAGCCCAAGTGGAGCCAGGAGAAAACCCTGAGCTTTTCTGACTCAAATTAACCCCTCCTCTCCAAAAATTGATCGTCAAAGTAGAAAATGTTTTTTTACAAGATTCATGGGAATTGAGAAGAGCCATATTCATAGAATTTTTTAATATGTCAGTTTTATAAAGGAGAGCAAACTGAATCAACCTTACTATGGACAGACATTCTGGCCATTGTAATTTCAACATTCCGCCACCAGATTTTTTACTGGAGTTGCAATTAGGAAACAGTATCTAGTATGCTAATTGAACTTTCATGTTGTCCCATTTAGAACTGGGATTAGGTACTGCCATTATTTCCCCAAGAGGATTTTATGCCTACTACTTTCACTCTCCCTGGGATGTTTTTATCTTCAGTTTGTACATATTCATAAAACAGAACTCTCTGGAATCTTTCACTAAGGGGTCTCCAGCTAATAAGAGCACTATACCCTCCCCTGTTGTTATTGCATAGAGGAGTTTGAAGATTATAAACTGGCAAAGGTAATGCCCCTTCTTATAAAGCAAAGGGGTACAGTTGTGTAAATAAAATAGATTAATTTTTTGGTGCCTGGGAAGATGAAGGAACTAATTATTCAGTAGTTGGGAGACATATTTTAGAACACTAAAGGCATATTGAAAATGTCTTTTTCAAGTAGTGTTTACTTGGTAGATAATTAGGAGAGATTAAACAAAAGATTGTTAATGAGGCTTCCCAGCCCCAGGTGGTACCTAAATCTGTTAGAAAGGCTTCAAGCCTGCCACAGCCAGTGCAAAGGACTAATCAGAATGCTTGCTTGCAAACAGAGAAAATTCTGTCAGCCTGACAATTTCTTGTAGACAGAAGCAGCTAAACTTTAAAGAGTGTGTGAAATAATTCTGGTATTTGAGATTGCCTCTCCTCAGGGGACAGCTCTTCCTCGAGCTGATGTTCTCGATCTGAGGGCAGAAGATAGGCGGCCCAAATCCATCCTTGTAAGAGCTAACCTGCTAGCCAGCAGGCACCAGGGCAAGTCCCCCATCCCTCTGATTTCTTCTGAGGCTGGACAAAGGAAACTGCAAATCAGTAGGAGCAAAAGCCAAAATTTTAGCATGTTCACAGGAGAAAATTATGGGATTGTAAATTCTCAAGGAAAGTGAGGTGATTGAGGGCTACTGACCCGTGCAAGGGAATCTGGGGATTGGAAAAAAGGGGGGATGTTTTCACATGATGGTCTCGGAAGGCTGCCATCATCTTTCAGGTGAAAAGAAGAGTGTCTTGAATAGAAAGGGCTTGTATTTAGTTGTGACCATGCAAATTACCTTCTAGGTCACTTGAAGAATTACTGATGGCGTCTCCAGAAAGAGGAGGACAGGAGAAGGAGTGTGGGAAAGGACCAGAGCTTCTTCTCAGCCTCGTGGGCCTCTGCTGACACAGGCTAAGAAAAGGCTCACTCTGTACATATTGAAAAAGAGCTTATTTGGCTGCTTCAGGAAAGATCAGTCTCACACAGCAAAAGATTAAAATACATGCTAGCACATGCATCAAGACTTACCATGAAACCAACATACATATATATGAGGAATATTTAGAGACACAAGCAGTGTAGCTGACGGGAGGTGTGTTTCTGAAGAAAACACAGAAATGAGAGATTGGAGACTTGCTTCTTCAGCGATTCGCTCTTTCAGATGGGACGTTAATATTATTTTATCATTGAGAGTTTTGAATGGAAAGGTAATGATGAAAATGGCTGAAAGTTAAAATATCCATAGGTGTTAAGAGACACCCACCTCAACTTCCAAGGTTCCTTCCTCAGAGCAAACCAATGTTCCTCCTGTTTTTTTTTATTTTATTTTGTTTTTATTTTGATATAAATATGCCCTCTACTAATATATTTCTATATGTGAATCCTCTCCGCCTTAATTTTTGTTTTTGCTAGTTTCAAAGCTGGAGATACAATCAAAGAACAGTATCTACTTAGATAGATACTATTTTTCACCTGGTATAATCTCAATTTTTTTTACAATAAGGAAATAATATATTTTAATTTTTAAATTAAGACACTGGTCTTTCTGGTTCATATTGTAGTAATTTATTGTCAGTGTAATAGTCAGTGAAGCGATAGCACAGCTGGTAGGGCATTTGCCTTGCACGTAGAGGACTGGGTTTAATTCCTCCGTCCATGTCAGAGAGCACGGCAAGCTACCGAGAGTATCCTATCCGGCAGAGCCTGGCAAGCTACTCATGGCGTATTCGATATGCCAAAAACAGTAACAAGTCTCACAATGGAGACGTTACTGGTGCCCACTCGAGCAAATCAATGAACTGGATGACAGTGATACAGTGCTACAGTAATAGTTCCCCACCCCACCCCACCCCACCCCACTCCTATACTTAGTTCCAAGCGTTCTGGTAGCTATTAGAAATCAAGTCTCACAGAGTACATATTTTGTGTTGTTAGGGAGCCCAACTTTTGAATGGGAAATATACAAAGGAAAAGAAATGAAATGACCTAGTAGTGTTGTTAGTGTAACTTAGCAGAAAAGAAGCAGAGAGGAAAAAAGTAATCATTTACTTTATTGCATAGCAAATTCTAAAGCAGCTAACTTACTTGCTGGAGGGCTAATACCCGAGCTGAATTGGAAAGAGTAGTAGTTCTCACAGATGAGGTATGTTAGTAAAGACATTCTAGGCAGATTGTAAAAACGTGGTATTTTAAAAGAACACCAGCGTGGAGCTGCTGCATGTGGAAATGCTGGAGGGTAAGATGTAGGAGAAAAGTGAGCAAGAGCTAGATTTCGAAGGCCTCTTTTGTTCTATGAAGCTTGAACTTGAACTCTCAGGATTTTAAAAGGGGAGAGAGACACAAGCAGGCTTGACTTCTGAAAATGAATTCTCTGGCCACAGAGTGTAAAATGCATTGATATGGGACAAAAGGGGGAAGTTAGTGGAGGTCAAAAGTTAGCTACATGAAAAATCAAAACATCAAAACACTGAAATAAAGCACACTTCTAAAATAACTCATAGGTGTTCGTATCTTTCAGATATATATATGCCTAGGAGTATGGTTTGCTGGATCATTAAGAATTTTCATTTTATTTTCTCAAAGACTATCCATGCCGTTTTTATAGTGGCTGTACAAATTTCACCAACTTTTATCCCCATATCCTCAAAAACTCTTGTTTATAATTTTGTATGGGGGTGGGTGGGGGAGGGGAGACAGGCCAGACTCACTGGTGTGAGGTGGGACCTCATTGTAAGTTTTTATTTCTAGTGTCTCATTAATAAGTGATGTTCCTTATAAAAAGAGATATCTGTGTGTCTCTTTAACTGGAATTTATATTTTGAAACAGGTGTGAAAAAATACTAAGCTGATAACTGTATATACAACATGGTATTTGTCCAAGAAGCATCATTCCTTAGAGCATGTTACAAGAAAATAATGGGAGATTTGAAAGCCTGGATATATTATTCAAAGAACAGAATAAAAATTGGTATTTAGGGACTTAGTTACAGACCTGTTCATTTCTAACCCTGATCTCTATTGTTCAGTACTTTTCTTTAAATGTCTTGGTCTGTTTCTATTTATCTTTTTCCTGGTTGCAATTCACCAGAAAAGTATGATGACAGATATTTGAATTCTTGTCAATTCATATATAACTTTATTTGCTCTGAAGAACAGTTTTACTGTGCACAGAACCATAGATTTAAATTTTTTTTCCCACAACATGAAAAAACCTCTACCATTCTATTCAGTTTGTTGAAGTGAAATTTTTTTCTCTTTTCACTGAAGATTGTTGGTATTTTTTTCCCTTGATGTTTTAAAATCGTTGATGTGTCTATGTGTGCATTTTTTTTTTCACTAAGTATGTTAGTTCTTTCCATCTTGAAGCTCATGTTTCTTAAGCTGTGACTGAGTTTTACTATTTCTTTGATGACTTTTACTTCTCCCATCTCTTGCCAGGGCTTGGGGGATCATATGTGGCACAAGGTATAGAATGGGGACTAGATGCATGCAAAGCAAGTGTCTTAACCCCTGCACTATCTCTCCAGCTCCTTCTTGTTTTCTTTAAATTGATTCTCCACTACACAGTGTTTCCTGTATTCTATTTTTTAATATTATATTTTTCCTATTTTTCATATTCCTGAACCTCCTTTTCCCCTGTTCCTCTTATTTCACATTTATTAAAAATCATATTAAAGTCTTTGGTTTCTATTTTTTTCTTGTTCTCCTATACAGCTTTTTTTTTAGTGTATAATATTTATTTGTTCTATGTATAATATTTATAGCTAAAATATTTGTATATTCGAGACCAGAGAGACAGTGCAGAGGTTAAGGAGTTTGCCATGCAGACAGTCAGTTTTGGGGTTTGAGTCCCAGCACTGCATATAATTTCTCAAGTATCTGCTGGAGTAATTCCTGAGTGCAGAACCAGGCATGAGCACTGCTGGGTATATCCCACAAACAAACAAAACACCCAGAAAAAAAAGATTTCTATTCACTCCTTATCCAGTTTTAACAATTACTAGTGCTTCACATTAGTATATTTGAAATAATATTTTTATTAATAAGATTTTTGTCATCTTATTCCCATAAAAAGATACACAGAGACTTGTTGCTTGATTTAGTCATGATCCAGTCACCCTGCAAATATATTAACAAACTTTTAAATTCTAAACTTTGGTTTTATCTTCTTGTCTGTACATACTTTATGTATTTAGAGTAAATAAAATGAAATATTAGCATCTGCCAGAGCAAGAAATGCAGAAAGTACATGTGTTCTTGGCGATGTGAGAATATTGAGCTATTGTGTGATGTAGTGATAAATATTCTTGACCTCAGACACAAGATCTCACAGTGCCCTATTCAGGGCAGTGGGAAATACCCAAAAATAATTTGGTGAAGCATTTTATAACCTCTTTATAATTATAAATGAAAGGAATTTAGTTTTGATCTATTTTTTTTCTTTCCAGGGAAATATATGCAGATGATGAACATTCTTAAACCAATTGCCTTTGATGTAATACATTTCATGTCTCAACTGTTTGATTATTACTTATATGCTATATATACCTTTTTTGGTCGGAATGATACGGTAAGTCAACTTTTGGATGGAAAGTTTATTTTTTTTCTCTTTTTAAAATATATATATATATATTTTTTTTTTCTTTTTCTTCTTTTTGGGTCATACCTGGCGATGCACAGGGGTTATTCCTGGCTCTGCACTCAGGAACCACCCCTGGCGGTGCTCAGGAGACCATATGGGATGCTGGGAAATGAACCCGGGTCGGCCGCGTGCAAGGCAAACGCCCCACCTGCTGTGCTATTGCTCCAGCCCCTAAAATATATATTTTTTAAGATATCATGAGGTGCAAAGTTATTTATATTAGAGATTTCTCCTCCTCCGACTTATCTACATAAGCTCAAAGCCTCCACCCCTCTCGGAGAGCCTGGCAAGCTACCGAGGATATCGTGCCCATAAGGCAGAGCCTAGCAAGCTACCCGTGACATATTCGATATGCCAAAAATAGTAACGACAAGGTGCTGTTCATGTTCCTGGAGCGATCAGATGCCATTGGGCTACACTAGCATGGGACAGGAACGAATGGAAACTTTACTGGTGACTGTTCAGGCAATTGATGAGCAACAGGATGACAGTGATACTCTGTTGCAACATAAATCCCATGGCGGGTGCTCTTACCTCCACCATAATTGCCAGGTTCCCTTCCATTTCACAGCCTGCCCTTTGGCAGGCACATAAAAATTTTATTTTATATCTCTTATGGAGGGAGAGTTTCTTTGGTAAAACTTCTATTTTTATATAGTTTTCATTCTTTGTATATAATGTGCAATATTGTTTTGAAAATATTTAAAATCCAACAAAATTATAGATAGCAGCTTTGTCATTTCCCTTATTTTTAGGTTCATCTTTAAACTACAATATGATATACATTGGTTTTTACTCAGATTTTTAGTAGAAAAAAGTATTCCATTGCTTCTGACTTTCATAACATATATTGTCAATGAAAAATTTGTAGGTTACCCTGCTAAATTAAGTCTGTCTCTGTATACATTCTGTCTCAGGAATGAAATATTTTAATGATTTTGTTTTCTAGAAAGTGACAGCAGGCTAGTTAATTTAGGCAACCTCTGATATAGACTGTGGTATTCATGCTAGCGTGAAGGTTGGGAAAATACAAAAGGAAACTATAAAAATTGAACACTGGTGAAGGACTTCTTGGCACATTGCTTGCCTGAAACTCAATTGGGAATAACTTTGTAATTCACAGTGACTCAATAAAAAAAATTAAAAGATTAAAAATAAATTCTGTCCATATCTCTATTCTCCCAGAGCAGTTGAGGAGGTCAGCAGGTAGGGATCAGCATGGGAAACCCTGCAGTCCTTACGGTGTGGAGAGGCTGAGAAGTGAAGTCAGGCAACTGGGAACACAGTGTTGAGAAGGGAAAGTCAGAGAAGGGCACAGAGCAGGCTGGGCTGCTCAGAAGACCTGACCAGAAACTGAAGCTGCTGCTCAAGAGAACGTTTCTCATTCAATTCCAGCCAAGAAATTAACATACTGAAGGCAAAGGAAACGGTATTTCTTGAGAAAAATAGCAGTCTTCCTGAATCAAATTAATGATGGGAGTCCAACTTTACACAACATACATTGAGCCAAAACCATCTTCTTCTCCCTCTCTTTTTCTTTCTCTTCTCATTCTCCTTCTCCTCCTCCTCTCTTTTCCTCCTGCTCTTCCTTCTCTCTCCTTTCTCCCTTTCCTTCTTCTTCCTCCTCATCCTCCTTCTTCTTATTATTATTATTTTCCCTCTCCCTCTTCCTCTTGCTCTTCTTCAAGGACTAGCTTGTGGGGTTCCGAGGAACAAACTGGCTCAGGCAAATGCCTTATCCACTGTAATTTGTTTCCAGCCCCAAGTTTGGGAGTTTCAAATGCAGTTTGGAAGCTCTCTGAAATCTTGATATTTGAGTGAGAGCTCATCAGATAGGCACTCAAAGTTTGGTTAATGTGAAGTTACAATATTTGCAAGATTTTGTCAGGACAGTTTAACTTGCCTTTTTCTCTTTCAGTTGGAATCAACAGGATTAGGTCTCAGTAGTAGTAGACTAAGAACAACTCTAAACAGAATACAAGAAAGCCTTATTGATTTGGTAAGTAATCAGTTAGCATCTATTCATTTGAATTATAGGATAAAAATTAATGTTGTCATCTGCATATAAATGTGTATCTGTACGTATATTGTGTGTCCAAGTCCATATACTTATGGAAAATGAAATAGAGATTTGCATTTGATTTGAGAGAGAAAAAAATATATATGAAAGAATATTTATTTGCTATCAACCCATTAAGAGAAAGTTTATGTGAAAAATTGATATCAGAATGACTGATAGAGGAAATGAGAAATATCAGACTTTAAGGAACAGACATTAGGGGGAAAGAGAAGGAACAGCATTCAAATTATAGTTCAGAAGTTGAGCAAGGGTCCTGAGGTGCAAGATAGCCTGTGTCTGAGTTTGTTGGATCTTTGTGAATGAGCTCTTGTATATTCCAAAGAGTTGTATTGCTGAGAATCAAGATCATTCTGATTGACTTGGAAATCTACAGAGGAGGTTTAGATTTAGTTGGTTATGCAATTCTTGATTGTTGCATCCCAGAAAGTAACAAATGTTTTAAGAGGATAGCCTTGACAGCAAAATAGAGCTGACTCTCTGTCACTTTGGAGTTACTGTGTGCATTTAGAATAAAAAGAAAACATTTCCCTTGTGGTTAATTATAATAGCCAGAGATTTTTGTGTCTATTCCTGTTACCTGCATTAGCCCTAGAGTTTTCTGAATTTCCCTTTATTCCTTCACATACTCCACCAAGCAGTCATGTTCCTCTCTTCCCACAAGTCCTATATTATGTCTATGTCTGGTTTTGCTTTTTCTCTTTTGAGGGTGGTGCATAGTTTGGACCACACCTGGGACCGGACCTGGCAGTGCTCAGATGTTGCTTCTAGCTGGTGCTTGGGAACGAGCATCATGCCTGCAACTGACTCTGGGTCTCCTGTATGCAAATTAATCTCTTTAGCCCTTTGAGCTCTCTCCCCAGCCTAATGCGAGATGTTCATTTTTAGAGTCAAGGTCTCCAATTTGATCTGTCTGGCTTTTGTTTTGTGAGGGCTGGGGTAGGTTCTCTTATTCTTTAAATAGAGACCTCACTCAGCAGTGTTTCAGGGAACCGTTGGGATAGAACTCAGGGCCACATTGCTGGTTCTTTGGTTTCTGTTTTGTAAAATTCACTGGTAGTCAATGCTGCTGTAGTTAGATGTCTTTCAATTTTGCCTCACCCTATTTTTTAAGATAAACATGACCAAAGATATTGTTCTCTAGATCTTAAGCCAGTGGTGTCTGATTTTTTTTCCTGGCTGAAGTCCTAAAAATTGAAGAGCAAAAATTTACCACTCTGATTGTTCAGTCATTTCTGTTAATTCCTAGGTTATGGTTGTAAAACATCTGTTCCAGTGTCTGATTTCAAGGCATAGTTTAATGCTTTATATTTTTCCCTATGGCATATATTGAAATAGCATATAGTCGTGCTAGGAAATAACGAGCCTAAACTAAGGAAGTAATGGTCCCAAACTGCCTGTTCTTGGAACCTAGCTCCGCCCTATCTGCTGCTGCCAATGTGTCTGTCGCACTGCCTGACATGTTGGGTTTCGTTGGATAATTTTTTACCCCCAAATTGGTATTTTGGTTACATTTAGAAACGTGTTTAAAAAATGAAACAAAATGAAAAACAGATTTACCCCCACTCTCCAGTAATTAAATTGATGAATAGACCTGTTTTTGCCTTGGCTCCTTTATGTACATATACATATATGATGGGCTTGGAAGACCATATGGGCGGCCATGGATGGAACCTGCTTTGGTTGTGTGCAAGGCCCATATGCAAGGCATGCACCCTGCCACTGTACTGTTGATCCAGCCATATATATGTACGCATATATACATATATATATGATGTTATCTGCATTAGCCCCAGAATTCTCTGAATATATATATACTTTATATATATAGACTATATATATATCTCTCTCTCATTTATATCTTTTTCCTTAACCATGTTATATAACACTGTGGATTAGAATATGTTGCAGTGTCAGTGGCCCTGACCTTTGACAAGACCTTTCTGAGGTCAGTACTCCCCTGGAGAACAGAGCTCTGCAGCGATACTCAAAGGTTTTCTGAAGTTTCCTATTTGTTTTCCCTGGCTGCATGTTAAATTAGTACTCCTTCTGATAAGCATTGGTTTATTATTTTAGAAAATATATTTGTCCTTTACTAGACCTTGATATTCATTTTTTATAGCTGGGTATTAATTTTCTTCACTTCATTAATTTGCATTTACATTGGTAGGGAACATTAATTGATTTTTATTTTTTTGCTTTTCAATACCTTCTCTGGTTATTAAAATAATTTATAGCCTAATCAATACAGAACCAACCAGATGGAAGTAATATTTTTTTCTTATATTCTCCTATATATTAGTTAAAATTTTAATGCTCACTTTTAGATAATTTTATTGTCTCCTTGCATAGCTTCTAAGTTTTAGATCATTTTAAACAGTTGAAGATAAATGGAGTCATTATGGTCTTTAAAATGACACCTGAAATCATATCATATAACTTCAACATAAACTATGAAAACTTGTTTAGCACATCAAAATGCAAGAAAAAAGATCTCAAGAGAAAGAGTAGCAAGGTGTAGGGGATGCTCAGTGATGAAGCTCTAGTTGCTTTAAGTCCGTTGCTTGACATTAACCCTTTAATAAAAAAAATTCACTTTAAACCTTTTCAGATAAGTTTATAACTATGAATTCTCTTTCTATTAGAAAATTGGTGGCATAAAAGAAAAAATATGTGATTTTCACTCTAAGAATTAAAATTGATGAAGGTTTCATTTCTTAAGTCCTCAAAGGGCTTCATATCCTTTCCTCATTATACTGGCATAAATCTGAACACTGATCTGTTTAGCAGATTTTCCACTTAAGTGTGCAATAAGCTCATAACATTTATTTATATCAGCTTGACATTTTGTGACTCTTCAGGCATATTTCACTAAATGTAAACATGGAACTTTAGCATTTAAAGCAGATAATTACCATAATTTTTATGCCTAAAATGCAAGTGTTAGCTGGGAACAGAAGAAACCAACCTGATGAAAACCTTTTGAAGTGAGATCAGCAATTCCAGTGATCTCTGTGAGAATGTTTTTTCGAAAATGCTTTGAGTAAAGGGGGAACAGAACATCTTTGTATTAGAGGCAGGTAAGGAAGTAGTTTACCTAAAACCTCCTGGCCTCCTGTCACACGCAGGCTTATTACTTTTTTATACCAAATTAATAACTTAGTATCATGCTTACCCTAAATTATAATTTATTATATAAGTTCAAAGAAATTTTACGTTTTATAAATAATGTTGTATGTATATGTACATATATTTTATTATGTACACTTAATCATAAGAGAATAAATTCAAAAGTACCTCTTCTGTTCTGTATATGTGGTAATCCTTACACTATCTTGAATTTGAACTTTTATAATAGCAAAAATTTTATGTCAGTTTTAAATTACAAATATTTTAAAAGATAAGTGATATAAAGTGCAAAATGTTTTAAAGATAAGTGATATAAAGTGCAAAGTGTTCTAAAAGATATTTTAAAAGATAGATGGTTAGAAGGAGATTCCTTCTGTAGTTGGAGTATAAGTCTCCAGGTTTCTAACTCATAAAATCATAGAAGGAAGCTTGTCTATGCTCATTTAGCCTGTAGAGGATTTGCTTTTACGAAATAGCCATCAGATTCACATTGAACTGATCCATAACAAGGGAGCTCAGAAGCATTTCCTGCCTTATAATTCTGCCTGGTAGACTATACTTTGTTGTGAATTGGTCAAATCTATCTCTCAGGAACTATTTCTTCTATTTTACTCTATGGGGGCCACTTTGGTTAGCCTAGTTCTCTTGCTCCCAATTCCTTTATTAGTTTTTGTTATTTCAAAGATTCAAGTCTCCTCACCATTTCTTGGTTTGTTCAGAGAAAGATATTCACCCTTCAGAAGTACAAGAAAATGCACCGTGCTACAGAAGGTGCTGGAAGTAGACAGAAGGCAAGGATCAATGTGATGAGGGTAAGGATTCAGGGCAACTCAATAGTTGAAGAGCTAGTTCTATTAATTCATTCAACAAATATATATTGAGTGTTGGTAGACCTCTAGTCCCTCTAGTGGGCAAGGTAGGTAAGGAAGGAACAAGTGAGTATCTAATTTAATATATGAGCTATGATGAGAACTATTGCAGAACTAGGTAAGATAAATATAAAGAAGAGAAAAGGGTATGGTTTTTAATTTGGGTTTAAGAAGCAGCCCCTCTGAGGAGTTGATATTGAAGCAGTCCCTGAGGATAATTGGAAAGTGAGTATACATAGGTAAGAATTCATTTAGTCAAGCATTTATTTTATGCACATTGGTGACATACTTTGTATACATATGATGGCAAGAACTATTCTGGAAGTGCAGAATACAATTTGGGGATTGGGGGAAGAACCAGACAGAGCTCTCAGTCTATCTGGAACTTACTGCCTATATTTAATTTTAATTTTTTCTGAGTAATTGCATTATAACATTATGCTTCAAACATCCATCAGTGAAAACCAACTTTTGTGTCTATTACATGAATGAAACTTTCTAGAAGAAAATATTGGGGCAAGTGTTTAAAGTTGAGGGAACAGAAAATGCAACAGACCTCCTCAAGTGGGAACATGTTTGGCCTAATTCTGGAAGGGGAAGGATGCCAGTATAACTGGAGGAAGGTCTGAGGAAAGCCTGTGAGAGTTAGCCAGATAGAGCCTCTGGATTTTCCTTTGAGGAAGATGGGAAGTCAGTAAAGATTTTTTGGCAGAAACATTTAGATACTTGAAAGTCATTACTTAAGAGGTCATTTTGGCTGCAATATGTAACAGTTAAAGATAGAGATGAGTTGAGTTGCGCAAGGGTGCCAATGGAAATAGTGAAACATGGCCACGTCCCATGTCTGTTTCAAAGATTACACCCATCAGGATGTATCAGTGGATTAGATGTGCTGGATGACATGATAGGATGCAAGTATGATAACCTAGTTTCTGGAAAAGAGAGGTGCCGTTACTGGAGTTAAACAAAACTTTTAACGAGTACAGGAGTTCATTTCATATATGTTAAATGCACTAAAAAGAAAGATGAGGACTCATGCAGTTTTATTTGGGGGGCACACCCACCTTGGCTCCGGGTTTAGTCCTAGCTCTGCACTCAGGGATCAACCCGTGTGGGCTTGAGAGTCCATATGGTGTGCTGGGAATCAAACTCTAGCTGGCCATGTAAAAGACAAAAGCCTTACTCCAGCGCCTTGTGCTAATTTTAATGTAAAATGATTATTTAAAACTGTGGAACTGGATATAACCATCTGGGAAGAAAATAAACATGAGAGAAGTTTGAGGGCCAAACTCATGAGTAATCCATTGTATCTAGGTTAAAGAGAGGAGGACAGATGGGAAAGGGGACAAGGAACTGGCCACTAAAACAGGAGGGAAAAAATCAGGAGAGAATTGTGATCTAGGAATTAAGTGAAGGAAGTTTTCCAAGATTAGCTATGCAGGATGCTACTGATTTCTCAGGTAAATGTGCATTCAGATTTAACTGTTGGATTTATTCAGTAGTATTGGATGGGACAAACTATTCCTGATTGGAATGGGCTTGACAAAAAATAAGAAAAGAGGAACTGAAGAATTTCTCTCATGTTTGTTATTATCCCCACCAATTAAAATAATTGAGAGTCTGCAAGTGCCAGGTGGCTCACCTAAGACTTGAAATACAAAAATGATGAAATTAGTCCCAGCTATCAAGAACTTGCTATTGGAAGTATGAGAGTTAGGAAATAATTCTGGTAAAGTGAACTTTTTGCCATTTACAGACTTGCATATGGTGAGATGATGGGAATATAAGTAAGATACTTGTGAAACAAAAACTAATTGCTCATGTGATAATCAGTCTTCCTGGAAGACTGAGAAACTTATAGAAAGGAATTGAATATGAATTCAGACTTTAAAAAATGGAGAGAGAGCTAGATAGAGAAGAGAGCAGGTAAGACTAATATCTCAAAGACAGGTAGAACAAGTGTGGTAATTCGTCAATGTTGGCAGTAGTTCTTGGAAACTGCCTTTAAGTGAAGTAATGTGTAATGAAATGTTCCTTGACTAGCATCATTTTGTTTGATGTCTTTTTATTCAGATGTTGATGTGCGGGAATAAAGCAAAAATCTATCCTGATATCAAACCAAATTCAAGGATAGGCTGTCGTCCTGTATGGCTAGACTGAGGGGCATAGACGATTTCTTTGGACTGAGGCTGGAAAGGTAGCTGATGTCAGCTTAAAGGAGAACTGTAAGAAATGAATAGTGAATTGTGGTTTTGTATACATGAGTGCTGCTCACTCACGTCTCCATTTTAGGAAGATCACCTAGGTGCTCAGAAAAAGAAGCTCGATTACTGGGTAAAAATTGGAGTAGTGAGGGGAGAATACAGGTAGAGTCCTCTTTCTAGGAGTTTTTGAAATAGTCTTTTCAAGAATGTTCTAAATTCTGATGAAGCCATGAATGAAAAAGAAACAAGAGAAGTATCTATTTAAGAATGAAAGAATTGAGGTTGAAGGGGGATCATAAATGATTTCAAGTTTTCTCAATTGGGAAGTTTGGTAGATAGTGATTAAGTAATTTCCAGAATAAAATTAGATAGCAGTGTATAGTTTTGTTCAACGTACAAAATTAAATACAACATACTAAACAGTTCATTTTTGTGCGTTCTTTTCTTTCTTTTTTTTTTGTTTTCAACAGAGTAATTATTTTCCTCTTTTGCTAGAAGGAGCAAAGTAATGGAGTTGTGATATTGATTAACTTGCACAGTTCTCTGACTCTGATTCTCCCTATAGAAATAACATTTGCTCTCCCTAAAAAACTTTTCGATGCTAATTGAGTAATTAGAGATTAGAACTAGATAATATCTTTGGTGGAAGGTAGGATTTCTTAAAAAAAAAAGCTGAAAGAAGGCCAGTTTCTAAGTTTTTTATTAAGTTTTATTTATTTTTAATATTAATTTTTATTTTTATTGAATCACCATGAGATAGAGCATTACAGCGCTGTTCTTAAGTTTTATTTTTATTATTTTTTTGTTTGTAAAAATAAGCTACTCTCCGATACTTATGCAGTTGCTATTTTTTTAATTCTTGTGGAAAGCAAAAGGGATTTGTGACTATATAATACTTTAACAAAGAATCTGCTTATATTGGATTTGTATGTGTCCAATCTTTGCGCTCCAATTTACTTTGAAAGCCTTTTAAAACTACAGATGCACACCCCGACATCCTGAATTTTTTGGTTATCTCTTTCTTTTGTTGCATTATTCATCTTTTCATCTATAATTTGTCCACAGATACAACAATTTTACCTAGATTAAGTTATGGTTGTGAAATGCTTAATCCCTTCATTGTATTTCATTTTATCAATCTGGTCCCAGTGCCAGTTTTATTTCTCTCAATTACAAGTTCTTGTAACTTGTAAAAGAACATCCTAATGGTAAGAACATCTCACTACCATTTCTATGAAATATGTGTCAATTTTAAATATTTCCTGTGTTGATCAATTTTAGGAAATGTGTAATTATCTCATGTCTAGTTGGATGGTCTTATATAAGGCTAATTTTGTACGATGCTTTTTACTTAGTATAAAAAAGAAAGCGTCAATCGTTAGAAAATGTAAAAGAGGAGGAAAACGCTGAAACTAGAGGTAATTAATGTATGCTTAAGAGTATTTTAATTAGCATTCCAATTTTGTCATAATCAAGTGACTCATTGCTTTTTAGATTTGCTGTTTAAGGCCCCGTGTGTATTTGTGCGTTGTATTTTCAGGAAATTTCAGCTGATCCTACTGCCACGCTGACAGCAGCAGAGGAGAGAAAGGAGAAGGTCCCAAGTCCACACCTAAGTCACCTCGTGGTTTTGACATCTGGGAATACATTGTATGGGTTGGCGGAAAGAGTCGTAGCCACAGAATCCTTGTAAGTTATTCAAGATAGTTACTTTGCCATGAACTATTTAAGAAATCATTTTGAATAACTAAGATTTCTAACTGCACTTCCCACTTCTGAATCTCATTGATTTTCAAGTACATTTAAAAATAGGTTGTCAGTTGACTTTTAAGAAAATTTCATGGTTGGTTTTTAGTATCAAGTGGAAGGAGGAAATCTTTAATTGCATGATCTTTGCTTTAAGTAGAACTTTAAGAGGGTATTTATGGTATATTTTATATTTTCCTATCAATAAATCATAGTGATTCTAGAGACACTCTCGTTACATTATCAATACATCAACTTTTTGAGCTTTATAAACTAAATATATAACTAAAACATCCAAGTTTTCCCAGAAAATATAATGTAATATAACTGAAAAAATTTTGTAGACATTACAAAAATGTAGGAAAAAACTGTTTAGCTCAGCAGTTTTCCAGCAGAATGAGTCCCACTCAAGAAAACCAACCCCTTGACTAAAAGCTTAGGTGTATTGTCTTATAGCCAGGTTACAGTTTGATGCATATTACAAAAGTTTGAATTACTTCTGAAAAGCATCAAATATTAAATGTGAATTCAAGGGCTTGTTGTAGTTAATTAAATGGAATCTTGGAATGAAATTCTTTACAAATATATATCTCATTCTTTCTTCAGTCTTTTGTGCTTTGTGTGCTCATACCCTCTGGTCCCCAGATGAGCTCCTTCCAAGTCCTCATCCTTCCCCCTGATCTTACAGTGATAAGCTCAGCATTAATTTTTTTGTCGATTGTAAATGAGTGTTTCAAGCGGTAATATACTAAAGTGGGAAAGAGTTAATTTTTCAATGTTCTTTTCTTAGGTTTTAAATATTACTTATAAATGATAGTGATGGACTCTAAATCCTGTATTTGTTTACATGGTGGGTTGTTTATTTCCTCAAGGGTGTTCTTGGCTGAACAGTTTGAGTTCCTTCAGCCACATCTGGATGCCGTGATGCCTGCAGTCAAAAAGCCCTTTCTTCAGCAGTTTTATTCCCAGGTCAGAGATGGTCTTGTTTATTGTTCCAACTGTAAGCACACTAGAACTGACTCACTTTAATGAACTGTTTTTATTTTCTTTAGTGCTCAGCCTCCAAACTCTAGGAGAGCTGGATTAGAATCTTTCTTTATTCACTTGTGCATCACCAGTTAAGTAAACACTTCACATAACTTATACTCTAGTGAGAATGTGCCAAACAGTATTATTTTCACAATAAAGTATAAAGGGAAAGGAAAAAGGAGATGGCCATTTAATATATGATGAAGGAGGAAGCGAACTGTGTATAGGAAATGTTTGCCTGGAGGAAATGATATTTAAATTGGAACGGGTCTCAGATGTCGGGAATATATTCTAACCTAAGGAAATGGCTTGTATGAAGACTAGCAGGTGAGAAAGAGCCTGGTGAACAGGGGAGGAAACTCAC
Organism: Sorex araneus; assembly: GCF_027595985.1. Classification (NCBI taxonomy): domain Eukaryota; kingdom Metazoa; phylum Chordata; class Mammalia; order Eulipotyphla; family Soricidae; genus Sorex; species Sorex araneus. The sequence continues at coordinate 387,353,905 of NC_073302.1, read as the reverse complement.
ATTGTCAGAGCAGGGAAGAGGGCTGGTGAACAGAGGTGAATGGAGTAATACGCAGAAACCACATTGATGTTCAGCTCCCTGGGGTTTCACTTTATCCTGGGAAGCCCCTGAATGATTTGAGAAAAGTGAGTGGTGTGTTCAGGTGTGTACTTTGGAAAGAATTTGGGGTGAAGGGGCTGTAATGAACTTTGGACGACAAGCCTAGTGGCAGAGAAATCAGTTTGGAGACTGTACAGTAATAGTGAAAAACTGTCAATTCTTGAGGTGGGGTAGTAGATGGGGAAACGGATCAAAATGAAAGAATGTGATAAATTTTGCTGTTCTGAAAATTTGTAAATTTTTGATAATAGCTGTAGTGTCTGTGGCCCCCGAGGTAGGGAGGTAGATGTAGTGGGACACTTGGACAGGGGTGGAAGGAATTGGACACTCTGGTGGAGGGTGTGATGCTGGACCATTGCATGAAACCCTGCCATTACCACTATTCAAAGTCACAGTGCCTAAAGTTAGTTTTTGTTTTTTTTTTCAATTATTTAAAACCATTATGTTTTGGGACTGGAGAGGTGGTATTGCAGGGAGGGCACTTACCTTGCAGACAGCCAACCCAGATTTGATCCCTGGCACCCCATATTGCACCCAAGGCCCGCTAGAAGTGTTCACTGAGCAGAGAGAACCAGGAATAAACTCTGCGCACATCAGAGGATGGTCCCAAAATAAAACAGACAATGAAACAAATACATATATATGCTTTGAATAAGAACTTTGCCCACAGGTTGACTCATCATTTAAATCTTCAAATGTATGGTTTTATTTTCAGATATGATGCATGCTAGAAACAGAAACATAAATGTTCTTTATAATTTGATACCTTTAGAAAATATTTGCTTCCATTTCAGACGGTCTCAACTGCCAGTGAACTTCGCAAACCAATTTACTGGATTGTAGCTGGCAAAGCTATTGATTATGAACAAATGCTGCTCCTAATGACAAATGTGAAATGGGATGTGAAAGAAATTATGTCACAGCACAACATATATGTAGATGCATTCTTAAAGGCAAGTTCTCTAATAACATCTGTTTTAGAGATGATATGGCTGAAAGAATTGTTCCTGTAATTGCAGTAGCTCTAAAACAATGAGATTGGGGCCAGAGAGAGTACAGAGGGTAGGGCACTCACCTTGCACATGTCGGGTTTGATTCCCTGGCATCCCATATGGTCTCCAGAGCATCAATGTGTGACCCAACCCCTCTCCTGTCAAAAGAATAACTCATTAGGTAATACTTGTTGAAAATAAACTTTAAAAAAATAGTGAGATTGTAGTTTTCACCACGTTTCCAACTTGGTTGTTGAATCGGCTTGAAATAGACTTATTTCTGACATTTTTTTTTTTTATTCTTTAGTTCCAAGAATACTTTGCACATTTTTTGTTTGTTTTGATCATTATTTTTTTCATTTTAAATTAGAGTTTTTTCATTTGTTCATAATTACCTACTTCCTTGTTACATTCCTGAGCCAGGAGTAACTTTACATCTCTGAGCATGGCCAGGTGGATCACTGTCACTGTCACTGTCATCCCCCATTGCTCATCGATTTGCTTGAGTGGACACCAGTAACATCTCCATTGTGAGACTTGTTGTTACTGTTTTTGGCATATTGAATACGTCATGGGTAGCTTGTCAGGCTCTCCGAGAGGGGCAGAGGAATCGAACCTGGGTCGGCTGCATGCAAGGCAAACACCCTACCTCGCTGTGCTATTGCTCCTGCCCTCCTCACTCTCCTTGTTACATAATGTTAATAATTATATGTAGTGAAAAAGATTGATATTTAATTATAAATTATTTCTATTGTTTAATGTGTATACTTATTAGCAGTGATGCTGTCTCTGAAAATTATAAGTTATTTTCTCCCAGAAATCACATAACTTTTGCAGTGTGTCATGCAAGTATATATAACGTATAATGAAAATGTAAAGTGACAAACATTTATATATTTTCTGGAAAGAATTTTCAGATTTAAAATTTATGCAGTTATTTATAGTTCATCTGACAAGTACCATGCACTAATATTTACTTGACAATATAATTGTAAACTAAGGAACTTACATGCCCTCAAGGAATGTACATGCTGGTGTTGGAGACAGTAATAAAAAGAAATTAAGATGTAATGTCAGATGAAGTACTGTGGAAAAACAATATTAAAAATAAATAGTGGAAGAGAGATAGTGGCAGGTGTACATCAGGGAGGTATACCATTTATTTCTTACCCTCAGAAAGTGAAAGTTGAAGCAGATCTCAAGGAAATGAGGAAATAGGTATCTGAAGTGATTATCATGCATCTGAGAAAATGAAAATGAAGATAGTCTTCAGAAAATCTTCGTTTTTCATATTTTTCAATGAAAAGATAATTTATACTTCATAAGCTCTTGGCTTTTATGCAAATATTCATACCTATTTGGGGCAAGGCAATAAAAAATAGCCCTACACACTTGAGGACCTGTGAACAGAGCCAGCGATCAGAATGGAGAAACCAGTGAGATTTATAGAGTGGCCAGTTCCCTGTGTGAGGTCCTTATGGAGGCAGGGCTGAAGACTGGGAGGCAGTGCCTGAACTCTAGGGATGAGTTGGCAATGTCTTGGGGTTAGTGTGGGGATCTGGGGGTGAGTGCAGCAAGTAGGCTCTATGTTTGCTGCCCTGGAAGACAGCTCGAACACCTAAGCTTCGAGAGGGAAAGCTGCCTCTTCTCTGTGCACAGCTGTCCTCTCTTCTGCTCTCCATTTCAACCTTGGAAAATCTGGAGCTGGTCACTAGCTATTCCTCTGTGGGGTCATACTTGAGATTATGCTATTATTTTGGACTTTGGTTAGATTTTGTTGGGGGAACCTTATGTGGTCTCAAATGAGACCCTTCTCCAAGTCTTAGCCCCACCTCCCATTCAAAATTTTCTATTTGGAAATTAGTCCGTATTAATAAGCATTGTGTACCTTTTCTCATGTAAATGAAAGAAAAATATGTAAAACTTCTAAAAGTATTTAAAATGTTATTAAGTAATAATCAATAGTATTTATTATGGTAAATGGACTTATTTTGATGATAATAGTTTAAAGAAACTAGGTACATTTATTGAAGCACTATGCTGCAGATGGCAACCGTCTGCTACCATCATGTAATTGTTGGAATTGTCTATAAACTATAGATATCTTAGCATAATACGACATGTTATAATAGTTACCATTAGGTAATAAAGATTTTTTCCCTGTGGGTAGTAAAAAGATATTTTGTTTTCTTTTTTCCTTTGCATTAAAAATGTCTAGCTATTAAATGACTTTTTAATCATTGAATTTTTAAGTTAATTTTCTTTTAAGAACATTTAAGAGAATGATTCATCAGATTGCTGAATATAGCCATAAACTATAAATAATTTACTTCAAGTTGAATACTTACTAAGCATTTTTAGAACTTAGTTTCTTAAAAATAATTTTAAAGCCATACTGTAGTATTGTTTTAATCCACATAAATTATAGATTAAATTACTGACAAAAATTTTGAAAAATTATTATTATTTAATCAGTTAGTAACATTTGCTTCTTTTTTGATGAAATGTAGCATTCTGTCTTACAAAATAATTTATATAATTTGCTGTATTTATGAAAATCCTTTCTACCGAGTCCATATTGACATTATTTCATTTTGTTTTATTTGGTTTGATTTTAAGTCTTTTCTAAATCTTCCTAGTCATCATCAATATTGTAAAGAAATATGGTATTATAATAATATTGACATATGGCCATGTTTTTTGTCTTCTTAGGAATTTGAGCAGTTTAACAGAAGATTAAATGATGTTTCTAAAAGAGTGCGTATACCCTTGCCTGTGTCTAACATACTATGGGAACATTGTATACGACTGGCTAATAGAACTATCGTGGAAGGGTAAGGTTTTTCTTGGGTTTTCAAAAATGTTATCTGACAAATCATATTAATAACATTGTATGTTATTGCTTAACTATAGAATAGGATAGATAATGATAGATAGCATTCGATTCCATATAATTCAGGTTTGACTTTGGAATGTAATTAGAGAAGAAACTTAAATCATCATTGTGCCTACCTCTCTGTATACTTTATTTTCTTATTGGTGTTTCAGAACCTACTGATGAGTGAGGAATACAGTATCTACTGGTAATCTAATAGTGAAAATATTGTTGTGATGACTGTACATGACATTTATTGGGCTTTCTTTGTCATTTATTGAACTGAACATGTCTCAGGATTGATTGTGTCACTAAGTTTTAACATGAAGTCTTACTGTTGTTACTATTCTATTTCATCAATGGGAAAACTTAGTAGCACAGAGACTTAAGGAGATTAAATCACATTCCAAGTTCACTTAGTTTTTAAATACAGAGAAGCAGTTATAGGAACTCCTGATTTTCTGGTGGAAAAATCAATCCTCATAAACACTGTGTCACTGTTAATAACATCATTATTGTATCACTGCACGCAGTGTAAATCTTTCATATGTAGAGTTTATACGCCTATGAGTCAATAGTCTCTGTCATGCTAGGCCTATTGTATCAGTACTCAGAGACCAGGCTTACTCTGTCCATATCATTATAACGCAAATACAGACCAGTAATATAATTCAGGCAACACTGAAAAACAAACTGCTGGTTTGGGGACCATTCACAGTGATCTAGAATTATACATCAGTTAAATTATCACACTATTATATATCACTTTTCTCTATTCTTATTTTTATTTTTAAAAATATATTAGAAAGTTTAAGTTTGATTGTGACACACTGGGGACAGTTTTAGAACTTTGTTTTGGGTTTTGTTTTTTTTTTTAATTTTTATTTTTATTTTGGGGCCAAACCCAGAGGTGCTCAGGGGTTACTCCTGGCTCTATATTAAGTCATTACTCCTGGCATCGTTTGAGATACCATACAGGGTGCTAGGGATTAAACCCAGTGCAGCCCCATGCAAGGCAAGTATCTTACCCACCATACCCTCATGCCAGCCCCAGTCTTGGCACTTGCATTTATTCATACAGAACTATAAATTATAGAACATCTCAGTGTTGGTAGTCATTACTGAAAAGCATTTTTTAATATTTTGTTTAATAAAATTAAATAAAGTGGAATAATTTTTCTGTGTAAAATGCTTATATATATTTTTTAAGCTTACTGGCTTTAAATAATAGAAGTTTTTCTTGCCATTTTTTTGGAAGAAATGCTTCCTTCATTTGGATCATATTTTCCATCTTTTATGTGATTGCAGGAATGAGAGAGTGACTTATGAGTAATAAATGTATTGCTAGGGTTAATAATTAGTATACTATAATAATGTAATTACTGGTACAATTTGAACTCTTAGTGTTTCAATAGTGTGGTGTGTCAGAATATGTCTATAAATTATCTTATTAAAAACATGTATATACTTTTTATACATAACTTTCTCTTAAATTTTTATATATGCTAAATGTTCATGGAATTATTAAAGTTTTTGTATTGAATAGTTATAATTTTGAACATTTTTTGACCTGAAGTTACTTTGGAGTAACATAATTATATAAGTAATTCTTGGCACCTAAATCAGTTGGAAAGAAGTTTGATTTTATTAAGCACAGCGGGTAGGGCATTTGCCTTGCAGGCAGCCAACCCAGGTTCAATTCCTCCTCCCCTCTCGAAGAGCCCAGCAAGCTACCGAGAGTATCCCGCCCACACGGCAGAGCCTGACAAGCTACCCGTGGCGTATTCGATATGCCAAAAACAGTAACAAGTCTCACAATGGAGACGTTACTGGTGCCCGCTTGAACAAATTGATGAGCAATGGGATGTCAGTTACAGTGACAGTGATGTTTCTCAACTGTGTTCTATAACAAAGATTTCTAAACTTTTGGCCTACCACTTCCCTTTCTGAAAAAAATTGCTTGGCACCCACCCCAGAAATATCTTCTGAAAAGGAACAAACTAAAAGCACTCCATGCCCTTGAAAACAGAACCACCCTTCTGAATCATTCCAGTATATCCCCCTAGTCCCAGGGAAGCAGTACTCCCCTACTCCCCAGGGAAGCAGGGTCAGTGTTTGGGAAATACTGCTCTCTAGAGCAGCCAAGAAAATCAAATTTATTGTTTCTTTGCTTGGCAACTGAGGAAACTGGGACATAGGTAAGAAGATGGTTGAGTGACAGGCCTGAACCCAGACTTGACTCAAGGCTCATATGCTCTCTCCTGTGACCCTCTCATTTCTTGAGAACAGGTCCAAACATGGGTTATAGGAAAGTTATAAATATACAGTTTCCTCTTTCAAACATATTGTCATTTATGAGATATTTCTTATTATTATGTATCTCAGATATGCGAACGTCAAGAAATGCAGTAATGAGGGTCGTGCCTTGATGCAATTGGATTTTCAGCAGTTTTTAATGAAACTGGAGAAACTTACAGATATCAGACCTATTCCTGATAAAGAATTTGTGGAAACCTACATTAAAGCTTACTACCTTACTGAGAATGACATGGAGCGCTGGATCAAAGAACACAGGGTGAGAGCTGGAAATCAGCTAGTTAAGCTTTTATTCCATTACCTTTGTGCTGTTCTTGTGTGGTATACTATATAATTCAAAATCATGAGAGTGAAATATGAAGAGACCTTTATATTTTTTAGCATAAATGAAGTAGACCAATTTTTTTACCATGTATAGATTGTGTCTACACAGTGCTCTTTGCTTAATCAAATCCTTTGACATCTTTGTGAACAATAACAATAATTACCTGGGAATATAGGTGGAATCTAAACTCTAGTTGTGTGTATGCTACAACAGAAAATTGGGATACTGAAGTTGGTTGATATCACCAATTGAATGCAGCAACAGAGCAGTGATTCACAAGCTAAAGTCTATGACATAACTTAAAATTTCATAATTGTCAGCAGTAAATTGGACTGAAGTGATAGCACAGCGGTTAGGGCGTTTGCCTTGCACACAGACGACCCAGGTTTGATTCCTCCGTCCATCTCGGAGAGCCTGGCAAGCTACTGAGAGTATCCTGCCCACATGGCGGAGCCTGGCAAGCTACCCGTGGTATATTTGATATGCCAAAAACAGTAACAGTAGCAACAGTTCTCACAATGGAGACGTTACTGGTGCCTGCTCAAGCAAATTGATGAACAACAGGATGACAGTGCTACAGTGCTACGGAAATTGGTGATATCTTAAACCTACTGACATGTACTCTTGACACTTACATATACTAATATTTAAATGACTGTTTAACTTTATCCTGCATTAAATTTTATCTTAAGTAATAAGTGTGGTTATGTTTCTTTTAATGTAGATATATAGAAAAGTAGGGGAAAATATTAAATATTACTTAGAATGTTGAATTTTGGACCTAATTCACCTCATCTTTTATCACAGAGTATGCACAACATGGGGTACTTTCCCCTGTAACTTTTACAGTTATATAGTATGTACATGGATAGTTTTAATGAAAATATGAAGTGTCCAAATTATTACCAAATCTTAGTCCTTCAGTAACTCTGATGTTCAGACTTGCCTGCTCATGGGTGAAAACTGAATTAGATTGTATTTTAACATGACTGGAGAAGGAAATAGAAACTCTTTCTGTTTTCTTTAGCAGGCTGCTCCTTTCTGGCTTAAAGACTCTAGAACAATGAAATGAAAATTAGCTTGAACCAGAGCATGGTTTTTGTGTAAATGTGCCCACTGATGCTCAGGTTCAGGTCTTTGGAAACAATATAGAAAAGTTCATATTATTTTCATTGATTTTGACTAATATACCAGAACTGAGAATAGTTTCACCACTTGTAATCCCACTCGACTCTAACATTTGAAAACCCAAATTCACAACCAGGTACTGGTTTACATCTGATAGCTAATAAAATGTAAGCTGAGGATACTTTGGGGCTGTTTACAGGAAGAGGCTGAGGGGAAGCACAATTAGTCGAGGAGAAAAAGCTCTTATACTGATTATTTGATTTAAGAACAGGGTTCATTTTTAGGATTTAAAAAAAAGATTTTTTTTTAATTTGTTTTCTTATTTGTGGGCACATATAGCAGTGCTCAGGAGCTATTCCACATGCAAGGCAAGCACTATCATAGCTCTGGTATGATTTTTGCCAACCTGCTATCTTTTTTCTTTAACATAGTGCACTCAAATTTTAACTATTTTAGAAGAACTTTAACCAAATGATAGTTATAATTTTGTTAAATTTTCTCAGCTGTGTATGGGACACATCCCACACTAATTAGGCCAAGTTCCTGATGATATTAGCTCCTTACCAAGTTATAACATGAGAGAATTTACCAGATGCTTAGAGATGTTCTTAGAAATCAGCGATACAAACTTAAGCAGTTATTTTATCTCTCCCAATTTCTATCCCTTCCTCTTCTTCCTTCCTCTCTTCTTCTCTCACTCTTCCTTTCCTCTCTTCCTTTCTCTTCTTCTCCCTCTCTTTCTCACTCTTCTTTTTTTTTATTGTGACAACATATAAAACTGTGTTCATATGTATAAATATGTACAAGTATACATATTGGTAAACTATATATATTTTGGAGCTATCGTTTTGTACCACTTAGGAATGTATTTTATCATACTGCACCCAACTTGAGGTGTCAGCATTCCTCCACTTCAGTCCATTGAATGCATATTTTGAAATTATATTATCTTTATGCAGATCCCCAATAAAGACAGTTTTTTTTCTTATTGGAAGATATTAATACAATCATCTGAACACATGCTTCCAAAACAAAATCAGTATGCAAAACTTTTTGATGAATCCTTATGCATTTTTGAAAATTCAATAAGCCAGTAGATTTGGTAGTAAGAGATAGTTTTTAATTTTACTTTTTAACTGCCAACTATGAGATTTTAGAAATCAATAACTTTCAGATCTTTGTTACTGTATTTATTTATTGTATCTGTAAAAACTTGTAGATGGAGATTGTTCTTTAGATGGAGATGGAGATGGAGAATAATCCAAAATAATTATTCTCTAGCATTTAAAAAATTTGAAAAGTCAATTTATTTTGATAACTTAATAAAAAAACTGTCACAGAAACAAACATAAATTGTTTGCTTTTCATAGTAATACAAAGCATAGGCATGTCAAATTACCCTGCCATATTAAAAATATTCTTGTACTTCTTTTTTTCAAATGTTTACTACAGTATACTTATTTTCTGTTGCCTCAGTCCAGAAAACACTTTGTCTTTTATATCAACTATAATTTACTCTGCTTTTTACTGGTTTGTATCCACCATGATCTGGTACTTGCTTTATTGTTGTTGTTGTTGTTGCATTGATCAAAGTGCTTTTAACGTATTTCAGTGTACTAAATTTAAATTTTTTTTTTTTGAGCAGGAATATTCAACAAAGCAGCTGACAAATCTGGTGAATGTTTGCCTGGGATCCCATATCAATAAGAAAGCAAGACAAAAACTACTAGCAGCTATAGATGATATAGATAGACCCAAGAGATAATGAATACAGCAACTCCTTTTCAATGGCGTTGTTCTCTCCATCTATATGACACAATAGTCAGATTTTCATGCACTCCTGACAAATGTTTAAAAATTTTGTGCATGTTCTTTCAAACTGGAAAGTGGAAAACATTGAAGTTTGTATGTTGTTCTCAAATGACTTTTATATGCTCTGGTCTCTTCAACTTTTGATTGCATTTATTGTAATTCTTTCCTGAATATTGCTTCATCTTAACTGTTGTTGTTTTTTTGTCACTGCAAATCTACATTTTACGTCACATGTACCAATTATATAATTTACAGTCAAATGTACAAGTATATAATTAGAAGAAACAATGACAGTGCATCCTTAGGCAGTTTATGGAGAATTTTTGGTTTTGGCATTTTTCTACCCTCTGAATTCAGTTCTCAATAAGCATAATATAAGAGGGTTAATGTATAGTATCTTCTGATTATGAGCACTGCATGAGAACTAAAAAATATGTGTAAACAAGATAGCTAATATGAGTATGTTCTTTGTGTTTTTAAATGTCAGAGTTTATGTTAGGATTAAGTTGGTTATAACAAAGTGATTGATCATAAGTGATAAAATTTAATAAATATTATAATAATATCAGACTGCATTTTGAGAATTTTTGATGGCAAGCAGATATTATAAGAAGATGAGGCATTGTGTTATGTGAATTTTAATGTTAATCATCTTTAACCTAAAACCATCAAGGAGAATTAATCTCATTTGGTATTAATTTTCAGTGCCTGAGTATTGTACAAAAGGATAATTGTGAGTTTTCTTATTTTAAAAAATATAGAATTTTTAAAATTTCACACATTTAAAAAATATGTGGCTTATTTCTCATATATGTTTTGCTTTCTTTGAAATTTGTCTTAGAACATAAAAATGTGACTCATCTGTCTCAGGGGAAGAACTCTTTGTGGTAGTGAAGTAGATACATAGGAACATGTAGTAGCTTTTCCTAAAATCTTTGTATCGCTGGTATAAAATAATGTGTTTAGTCAGTGATTAACTCTGGAACCAGTTTGTTAATCTTTAGTAACTGGTACAGTTGTGATAAATCTTGCTTTGAAGTCAGACATCTTCTACCAATATATATGAAATAAAGGTCAGTTTTCCATTCATTCCTGTCAATTAAGGGATTTTTTTGCATATTCTTTCTGACTGGAGAGTATAGTAGACATTGAGACCTGTAGTGTTGGTCCAGAGTTATTGGGCAGTGCTTCAAAAATTATCAATAACTCATTGAACTAGATGTCAGAGTCTGGCACTAAGGGCAAAGGCAGCCTGTGACTGGGGGTGGTGGTGATTGGGAGACAATTCATAACCAGGCACAGTGTAATGTGAGAGCTCTCTGAGAATAGGTGTGCAAGTGGAATTTTGTATGTCTGTTGTGACTTTGTTTTCAGTCTCTCACTTTGCCGCTCATCTACTGTTGATTTAATATTGACATAAGACTTTCCTCTTGGTATCATTATGATCTCCTTATGCCACTGAAGTGATACTTTCAAGGTAGATTCTGCCAGTAGCTATTATGTGTGCAGCCACTTGATGAGATAAAGTCAGTCCTTGTGTTTAAATGACACACTCTTCTGGTCACATACAGAGCTAATCAATCTCATTTATTTCCAGTTGATTAGGAACTGCTTCTTTCTTTTTGTGTTACATAGATTTTATGGTTGACTTTTTTTTTCATTTCATCTTTAGTTCACTCTGAATAGTCTGAAGAGCAGGTCCCTGCTGATGAAGTGTCTTCTAGGGTGATAGAATTTGATAGAAAAGAGCAACATCTCTGTTAGAGACTCAGCGATACAATAGGACTGACCTTTCCACTAACCCATTCTTTTTCTTCTCTTGTCTTCAAAATAAAAATATTAAATATTTTTAGTGCTTTAAAAAAAATGGGGGGGCATTAAACGGTAACTTAATAAGTGCCAGTTAGTATCAAAGTATCAATGGGATCTTTGTATTGTGAAATTGCCTAATAAGAGAATGACCAAATATTTCTCATATATTGAGAAATTGCCTAATAATAAGATGATGACCAAATATTTCTCAATGATACTGAATCAGCCATATAACTTTTTGTGAAGAAATTTTAAGATGAATAAAATTGAAAAACTTGGTAGCATAAATGAAATTATTTACATTCTGAAAACTTGGCTATCATAAACTTTTTTTTTTCTATGACTGTCTTTTCCGTAACTTTTCTATCAAAGTACCGTCTGGAATCTAAAATTTCAAGTCAAATTTATCAAGAATAAGTTACTCCATAATAAAAAAAGATTTCTACATACATGTTGTCTTGCATTGAAAATTAAGTAGTTTATAGCAATTCAATTTGCTTCTGTTTATAAAATGTGTAGTGATCTTACAAATTCACATTGATAAGTTCATTTGCTCAAGTTACAAAACATAATAATGGGATTTATTTTGAAACCAGAGTCGTACTGTATCATATCTGTGGTTTTTCCTGTTTGTTTGCTTTGCCTGAGTGCTGCAAGAGGGGTGGTATTTGGGCCACACTTGGTAGTGCACAGGACCTGCTCTTAGCTGTGCGCAGGGAACCATTCTGTGCTGAGCATTGAACCTGCAAAGAACGGGCTCAGGCTTCTGAGCTATCTCCTTAGTGTTAGATCTTTAAGCAAAATTTCCTTTGAAAATTTCTATTTAGCTGATTTGGGTTAAGTTATATTAAATAGTTCTTTCTCTACTTGCCCACTGAAATTAAATCTTGTAATTCACTTGACTTTATGACTTCAAAGGCATAGTTATTTTGCTATGAAGATTTGGACCTTAAGAAGTCAAAGTGAATGAAAAAAAAAAAAAAGACAAAGTCAAAGTGATCCGAAGAGTAAAATGAAGTGGTCTAGGGCTCTTTCCCAGGGGGGTAGTTTGGCACACAGCAGAATGCATGCAATACCTCAGTGGGACTCCATCTCTTTTAATTGTGTTCATATTTGATAGCAGATTTGTGGGCAAGTCACATGTACCTTTTGGGAAAGTGAAGATTAATGCATGCTCAGGAATGCTAGGGATAATGAGAAAGAACAGCAAGTAGGGCCTTTGTGGGCAGTTGCCTTGCATGTGGCCAGTCCATGTTTCACCCCTGGCACCCCAGATGGTCCCCTAAGTCCCACCAATTGTGATTCCTGAGCACAGAACCAGGAGTAAGTCCTAAGCACTGCCAGATGTACCCCTCCCTCCCAAAAAATAAAGAATCAGTGCCTAGGTGAGTGCTCTTCAGCTTTGGTCACAGTCTCTGCTGACTCTGAAATTCAGCTCTGATTGCTCTCTTTTGGCTGCCACGTTTGCTTCTAAGAAACATTCCAACGTTATGTCCAGTTCTGCCTTGGGTGTGGAGAGTTCTTTTTTTTCTATATCAAGACATTCCACACAGTCCCAATATATTTTCAGGGGGTTTATGTCTAGGGCTGTTGAGTGGAGGGTAACCAAGTGGTAATAGAAATGTCCGCCCTGTGCTGACTCCCTTTCCTCATTTCTTTTACCCACTTGGAATTTCCTATCCCCCGTTTGTGCTTTTTTTCTCCCCTATAGTCACCCCCACTGCATCTCTTTCTTCAATACCAGTTTTATATTTGGGGGAATAGAAGTGGTTTTTCAAATGAGTATTTTTATTCACATGTTTCCAAAGTTTCAACCTCTCTGCTGGTTTAAGAAGGGAAAAAATGTTACTTGAATATTAGTGAAGAGTAAGGAAAACACACAGAAAATTAACAAGCATTATGGAGATATAGTCTTGCCATTTATCATTATCTTGTCAGTAAAGTTCTCTCAGCTCTTTAAATAGAATTCTTTGTAGTTATTAAGTTTAATAAAAGGATCTAATATTTTTCTTACCAGACTTATTTGTACACACACACACACACACACACATACACACACACACACACACAACCACACAACCACCTATCCCCTCAACTTCATTGACTAAACAAATGTACTGCCTGGTATCTGTTTCTTCAGATAATGGGTTGGCTGTTTTCAAATTTATTTGGGCTGAGGTCTATCCTTACCTCTTCTGAGTCATTAATCTTTGAGACAAGCCTTGTTGCAAGGAAACTGACTGCAGTTTTGTCACTGAGATTTAAGTATGTTGGTAATGAAATTCTTAATGAGATTATAATTAGCCCACACACGAGCACTGAGATTTGTCAGTGTCTGACATACTTTTCTCAGTAGGGACTTATTCTTGATGTTTTAAAGTTCACTTACTGAAAGCTGCTGTTAATGTTCTTTTTAGCAATTTTGCACAGGAAAACAAAGATAATCATTATCGTCAGAGTTCTATTGATTATATTGAAGGAGCTAAAGGATGATACTTTATTTCCCAAAGATTTTAATTTGGCCAGTAATTACCCATGAAAGAAGCTTGGCTTTTGAGGTTTTTAGGCACCTAATTATTTCTTTTTCCTTTCTTTAGTATGTTTTTCAGTTCCATATTTATTTTTATTTTATTCAGTCGGATGAATGTTGACAAGCAGCATTTGAGGTTTTCTTTGTAGAGGTTGATGCCTTTACTCTGTTATCTAGTTGAAGTAAATTTTATTATCTCATACTTTGAAATTGTGTTTCATATGTACTTTTCTGATTTGCAGAGTAATTGAGATATTATCATGTTTTTGTTGGTATACTGAATAAAATGCAAGAGATAAAATAAAAAAGCCCTCTTTAGTTTTTGCTATGATACTTTAGTAAATTATACTTTTATTTAATTTTAACTAAAATAGATGTTTTTACCTATTAAAGGTCAAAATATTTTTTTTAAACTTTTTATTAAATCACCATGTGGAAAGTTACAAAGTTCTCAGGTTTATATGTCAGTTATACAATATTCAAACACCCATCCCTTCACCAGTGCCCATATTCCACCACCAGAAACCCCAGTATACCCCCCGCCCCCACCCCCTACCCCCTACTGTATAACTAATGAATTTCACTTCATTTTTTCTTTACCTTGATTACATTCCATAATTCAACACAAAACTCACTATAGTTGTTGGAGTTTCCAACCAAGAGAGACAGACCTGCTACATTTGATAATTAGTTTTTCATTGCTGGAAATGAAGAGATATGTAGCCCCACTGCTACAAGTACATAACTCTCTCTCTTTTTTTTTTCCGTTTTCCTTTTCCCTTTTTTTTTTTTTCTTTTTCCCCCTCATCCTCCTTCCCGCGCCTCATAGTATGGTGTACGCCACGCCGCACGGCCAGCATGGGGCTTTTACTTAGTTCACAGTCCAGAGGTGGCTGCTACATTAAAAACCTTCAATATTTCAACAAAAACTTACTGTTATTATTTGGAGTTTCCCCCCCCAAGTCAGACCTGTTCAAAAGGAACCGTTTCACATTGCTGACAATTATAAATGTTAAGTCGCGCGGACGCAGCAGCGTCCTTGCGGTTTTGGATTTCTGTATAAAGTCCAGGGAAAATTCTGCCAGAAATTATATAGCCCAACTCACAGTTCCAGTGCATTGCTGTAAGAAGTCTCTGAATTCAAAGTCTTTAGGCGCAGAGGCTCCGGATTTATCTGGGCCGAGGGCGTGCCGGTTACGCCCCCTTCCCATGAGTTCCTGGAGCCCCAAAAGTAAAAACCGAATACCTGTGGGTTTGGAGTCACAGAAGATGGCACCTGCCACGTGGGTGCCGCCAGGCCGCCGCTTTCCGTGCAGGAAGGCAGGGTGGGGAGGAAAAAAATCCACCCCCGGCAGCACAGAGTTGTAGCCCCGTTCGCAGTCCCAATGCATCGCTATCGGCTGCTGCACTGGATGCCCGAATGTGTTACATCTCTGGAGTCAAAGTCTTTAGGCGCAGAGGGTCCGATTCGCGCTGAGCGGCTCCGGATTTCAAAGGTCAAAATATTTTGCTTTTTGTTTCCACTCTTCTTTGCTCTTTCAGCTTTTAATTTCATCCTCTGCAGAATATGAAGGGATCATAATGGAATAAAATGATGTTGGTTTAGAAGACAGCGTGCAGGTGGGGGTGGAAGAATGGACATAGTGGTTACAAACTTATTTCTCAAGATTCAGGGACAGGGGGCTGGAGCGATAGCACAGTGGGTAGGGCGTTTGCCTTGCATGCGGCCAACCCAGGTTCCATTCCCAGCATCTCATATGGTCCCTCAAGCACCACCACCCGTAATTCCTTGAGTGCAGAGCCAGGAGTAACCCCTGTGCATTGCCAGGTGCAACCCAAAAAGAAAGATAAAAGAAGATTCAGGGACCAGTATAAGTGATGTATTTATGGAATTTGAAATTGAAAGATGTTAGCCTTTCAGTGATTCAGTGACAGCCTCACAGTAGAACTGTCACTTGGCAAGGTAGAGCTGGAAGGAAAGAAATTACTGAAAATCATGGAGCCTGCAGAAGAAAGACAGTGCTCATCTCTTTGCCAGCATGTGGGGAATGTGCAGAGAATCTGCATGGAGGAAGGGGTGGGCAATGGAAGACTGGTAATGTTAAGTGTCTTTATAACGGCAAGTCTGAAGGCAAAGAATATCCTCCCAGACTTCAGTGAGTGAGTACACAGGGAAGGCAGCAAATGAACCTGGGAGGAGGGATATTATAGTATGTAGCCATAGGGGTACTAGGACAAGGTGCTGAGAAGTTTCCAGAGTAAAATCTAAGAGCTCTGAAGCTTGGAGATCACCTCCAAGTACAACATTCCACTGGGAAAAAAAATCACAGATATCCATAACTTCTGGGTATTCTCAGGACAAGATCTTCAATATGGCACTCCTAGCTGTCAGTCTACTTTTTGAGAATTTTCAGTGATAGGAAACTCACTTCCTCACAAGTTGTGATAACCAGAGGTATTCCTGGATGTGAAGCTACATCTTACGGAGCCATCATTCACAGTCCTATACTCTGCCACCTGACCATGTGAAATATGAAGCCTCTCTATCTCCCCTCACTGATGCTACCTGCAGCTTCATTGACTGAGATAAGTTGACCATGTGCAGACATTTACTCATTTTAAGCTTTTTGCCAGATATATCTCTTAGAGTCCTTATTGCTGTTTATTGGGGGGAGGGAGGGCGAGAAGGGGAGGCTTCCAAGAGGTGCTTAGGAGCTTAGGACTAGTCATGGTCAGCCTGTCCAAGGATGCTGTGCTGCTCTGGTCCTCAGTGCTAGGGACCAAGAGGGCCTCCCTGGTGGTATACAAGGGCCTCCTTGGCTATACCTGGCAGTGCTCGGGAGGCCATATAGTTCCAGAGATACAACTCTGGTATCAGACTCCCTACTTTTCTCTCTGGCCCTTTTTATTGCTGTTTAAATCTGTCCTGTTTAGCATTTGTATAGTGAATTGTCTAAAATGTCAATTTGAGGTTTCACGTAACTTTATTTTATTACCTTTATTTCAGTCTGTCTAGAATTTTTGTTTCAGATTCTGTTGTTTCACATTCTTTTTTTTCTTTTTGAGCTTTTTGGGTCACATCCGGCGATGCACGGAGGTTACTCCTGGCTCATGCACTCAGGAATTATCCCTAGCAGTGCTCAAGGGACCATATGGGATGCTGGGAATTGAACCCGGGTCGGCCACGCGCAAGGCGAACACCCTACCTGCTGTGCTATCACTCCAACCCCCTGTTGTTTCAGATTCTTGATCACCTTTCAATATCAATATTACAAACCACAATGCCCAAAAGGAGAGGGAGAGAGAGAGAGAGAGAGACAGAGAAGAAAAGCGCCTGCCATAGAGAAGGCTGGAGAGTGTGAGGTGGTGGTGATGGTAGGGAACCTAAGGACACTAGTGCTGGGAAATGTACACTGGTGAAGGGATAGGTGTTGGAATATTGTATGACTAAGACCTAATCATGATCAGCTTTGTAAGGGTCCATCTCACAGTGATTCAATAAAAAATAAATAAATAAATAAATAAATAATTTAAACATCCAGGAGGACACAGCCACATTTGCAATCCCGTGACATCTCAAACTGCTACACTGATAATCCAGGAGTGGCACACCAGATTAGATGGGATGTAATGTAGAAGGCAACCAATCGATTAACAAAACATAAACTTAGAAAGCTTAACCGGTAATGACATTTTAATAATCTCTTATACAAAGGTATAATGGCTCCATGATGAGATACAACAATCTTCACTAACTTTCTTCTATGGAAATATCTTTTGATCATTCTGTTAGCAAATTATTTATAACAAGTAATATAAAATAAATTATCAACAATCTGTTGTGGGGCCAGATTTAAGAGGTGGTTTGGAAAATTGGAGACAATGATGGACGGAAGGTTGTAATGGTGGTGGAATTGGTGTCAGACCATTAAATGTATGTAACCAATTATCATGAACAACTTTGCAAACCAGAGTCAGTGTTTATATAAAATGTAACGGGAAAATTAAATTAAAATAAAGAATACTGAGTATGTCCAACTTTACTACCCAAGTAATAATAAGCTATTTCTAGCTCCTCAAATGGTTAAAATGTGAATGGCAACTAAGGCAACAGAACTAAGGCACCTCCTCGAATCAGAATACTTGAACAGGGGTAGATACACTGTCTTTGATCATTTTGCCCATATTTTTCTCATTTCCAATCACGATCACGATAGCCCGTTAAACACCGATTTCTCGGGCGGTCCCAGTAACATCTCATTTTGTCCTTTTCCTGAGATCTTAGAAGTTCATCTGGACTTGGCCCTCCCAACAATGTTGCCCTGGAGGCTCTTCAGGGTCACGGGAATGAGATCTATCTTGTTACTGGATTTTGCATATGAGTACACCATGGAAAGCTTGCAAGGCTGTCCTATGTGGGCAGGAAACTCTCAGAAGACTGCCAGTTTCTCCCAAAGGGAGAAGCAGGCTAAAGCTTGCTTTTAAGTCTCTGGATGTTGGCCGTTGATGGGATTACACACACCTGGGTTCCTCTGCTGGTACCTTCATGCATGAGGCCTGTCCGAACGTGTGGAGAGGGGCCTCCAGCATGGCTGTAGCTAGGTTCCGGTGGTCCTCAGCCGCTGGGAGCTCTGCTCGGTGTGGGGAGGGAAGCTGGAGCCCATCCCCTCCAAGGGGCCCCAGGGAAGACAGCCAGGCATGCGGGCAAGAGACTCTACGTCACTCTCTTCTGAGAGCTTGCTTTTAAGTCTCTCTCTGGATGTTTCTCATTTTACCACATGTAATATGAACCTGGCAAACTCTCCATATCGTATTCACATGCCAACACCAGTAAAAATGATGGGTCTCATTCCCCTGACCCTGATAGAGCCTCCAGTGCGGCACCATTGGGAAGGACGGAGAGGCTTCTAAAATCTCAGGGCAAGGATGAATAGAGACATTACTGAAACCGCTTGAGAAAATTGACGATCAATGGGATGATGATGAATATGAAATTTTATGAGTATTTTTCTAAAATTTTTCTAAAATATTAGTAACGTCCTCAAAATAAAGCACAGAAACACTTTGATATGATGTCCTCACTTAAATCTACATAGGCTTTGCCCTTTAATTTCTATAAGCACACACAAAATTTGCTTTTCTTTTTTTGTTTACTTGTTTTGGGACATAGAACCTCCATGGTGGTGTTGGAGTTGTTCAGGGCTTACTCCTTGATCTGCGCTCAGGAATCACTCCTGGAAGGGCTCGGGAGAAGGGAAGGAGGGACCACGCATGGTACCTGGCATCAAACCCAGATCAGACAGATGCAAGGCAAATGTCCTGCCCCCTGTACTATCTCTCCAGCCCTCACAGACTATTTTTTAAAATATTCTTGAAATCAAGGAAGTATTCCATGAGAGGTTTTCATCAGATATTTGCATGGGAAGCCTAATCACTTTCAATAAATTAGAATTAGTCACCTAATTCCAGTCTTCAGACATCTCTTTCCCACTCACATAAATTTCTACTATTTTTCACGTCTATTTTCTTTATAACCACAGGAGGAAGACTAAAACTTCTGTTAAGTCTTGGAATTTACTGAAATATCTATCTTTGGCTTCCAGTTATTTTGTTTTTGTACTTCACTTACTAGTTACATGGAATATTTCTTTTAAAAAGGGAAAACCAAATCAATATTGCTCCAGTTGCCTCAAGCAGTGATGTGTTTGATCACTTTGATACTTGGAGCACTTACATAAAAACCTTTGAGTTGTCCTGGGGCTTTTCTTATATCTCCATTATACTATGCTTTAATCTCCTGACAGCTTCCTTGTCACATTTAGTATTTAACTTTGGTTAGGTACCTATTTCTCCTTTAATGTTTCATGCTTCTTACAGTGAGATGAACAGAATATTCCTTGTGCAAGCACACTGTCTTCTTTAGATGGCTATCCCCTTCCTCAGAACTACTGGAGAGCCCATTTGACAAATTTTCTTTTAGAGCAAAGTTTCCCTTTAGTCTCTGGACACAGGACTGTGAACACAATCCGATGATGGAGCTCCTGACCATTTTCTGAAACTTGTTCTCTTGAAGGAAACAATGCATAGCATAGCAGTTAAGCAGTTATGTAACTTGGGCAAGTTACCTAAGCTCCTTGAACTTACATTTTCTCAACTGTTTAATTATTATTAAGTTTTAATAATAGAATAATATAGTGGAAGAGTAAGTAAGATATGTTCAATTTTTAAGAAAGGGTTTGGAACAAGATAATATGTATACTTTATTATTATGGTGGAGGGTCTACTTTTGCTGTTAGCATGATTTCTAAGATTCTGCTTAGCACTGTAGCACTGTTGTCCCATTATTCATCGAGTTGCTCGAGAGGGCACCAGTAACGTCTCTATTATGAGACTTGTTGTTACTGTTTTTGGCATACCTAAAACACCACAGGGAGCTTGCCAGGTTCTGCCATGTAGGCAGGATACTCTTGGTAGCTTGCCTGGCACTCCAAGAAGGATGGAGGAATCGAACCCAGGTTGGCCACATGCACGGCAAATGCCCTACCCGCTGTGCTATTGCTCCAGTTCTTATAAAGAATATAAGGATTCTGCTTATATTCTTTAATTATTTTAATCGGCTTTACCTTATTAATCTGTTATCTATTTGAAAAACAAAATCCGTCTTAAAGAGACTGCCTCCATACTGGGTTGTTGGGAGTTGCAGGGCACCAGTCACAATAGACCAGTGAGGTGGAATTTGTGCAGAGCATATACCTGGTCCTTGTACCTTCCACAGCTTTCAAAAGTATGAAACTAATAGCAAGGCAAGACAAGAATTCTTCCTTTGCCTTTCTTTTAGTATAGTGAGCCTTATTGAAGGTATCTTCAGGTTTGAGGTCAGTTTAATTAGAGGAAGAGAAAGCCAAGCTTTTTGTCCCAGAAGTAAAGGAATATGACCTGAGCTGAATGAATGACATATATATATATACATCTATATCTATATCTATATCTATATCTATATCTATATCTATATCTATATCTATATATGAATCACACCCAGAGCTTGAATTGGCTCACTCCCCTTTCTTGGGCAAGTTGCTTACTTCCCAGGTATACTTAATTACCACTTTTGCTCTCTCAACCTCTCATATTCCATCTATTCAACTGGATACTAATGAGTCCTTCAGAAGGACAATAATGATGTTAGCTGGCTTTTCTTCAAATATTTAGGATCCTCGGGGCCGGAGCGATAGCACAGCGGATAGGGCATTTGCCTTGCACGCGGCCAACCTGGGTTCGATCCCCGGAATCCCATATGGTCCCCCAAGCACCGCCAGGAATAATTCCTGAGTGCAAAGCCAGGAGTAACCCCTGAGCACCGCTGGGTGTGATCCCCCCCAAAAAAGCAAATATTTAGGATCCTCTAAAGAATATATATCCTTTCAGTATACAAGAAAACCCATAGGATATCTCTACTATGCATTACATTTGTCTGAGTTACATAATAAATTCTTAAATGCATTAAGCCTATATAGGACTTCTATTTGGACACTCTTATTTTCCACTGGCATGGGGATGTGGAAGGGTCCACCTAAAGCAGTGTGTTCTTGATAGTCTCCAGTGCACCACTTCAAAGGGGGGGATGAATGAGAAATGCTGACCATGTTTTTCTCTGCAACTGTCATCATGCATTTTGATACAAGTGTTGCTTTAGGATGTATTTTGAAAACAAGTCTGTTGACTTGGGGTAGTAGTAACTCTTAACCAAGAGTGGGCTTTACTTTTTTCCATTTTCCTGGGTTTCTAGCTTGATAAATTGAAAAATAAGATGAGTTTTTATATGACTTATAATTAATAGAATAAACAAGTAGCACAATCGTTGATACTTTAATCACTTACGAACTTTTAAGATTTTTACAAAGCAGAACCAAAGAATCTAAAATCCCTATGTGTTGACATGTTCCTAGAGCTTGCCCAGATTTTTTTGTCACTGAACCTCTTGCCAATCGAAGAAGATTAACCAATGTATAATTTCTGCTTTAGTCCAATTATGTGTTGATTTTATTGACTGCTTTTTGAAATTTAGACCTTCCCCCAACCCCTTGCATACCTGGAATGAACCCCTCTTGGTCATGGTGCATTTATATGTGTGTGTGTGTGTGTGTATGTATATATTTCACTGACATTATTTTAGGAATAATGTTTTAGGAATTTTTGAGATTTTATTCATGAAAAATATTTGTTTGTAATTTCTCTTTTTAACTGGATCATAGGGTTTTTCTATCCAGGTAAGAAAACCTTTATGAAATCAATAGCTAGGGCACTCTGTTCTGTTTCCTGGAAGAGATTATTTAGAATTGGTGTTTATTCTTCAGTGATACAATCTGGACCTGGAGATTTCTTGTTTGAAAGATTTTAAATTACAAATGAAAAGTCTCCAATACATACAGGGCTATTCAAATAATCTATTTCATAGTGAGTGAATTTTAGTAGCTTGTGTTTTTTGAGCATTGCTTCATTTCACTCAACTGTTAGATTATTTTGTGCAGAATTTTTTTTGCAATACAGCTGTGTTCATTCTTTGGTTACTACAAGGTTTATAGTGATATCCCATTTCCCCTATTCTAATTATTTTGGTATTTTTTCCCTTTTTCACTCTTAAGACTTGCTAGAGATTTGTTTTTCTTACAAATATTTCTAAAGAACCACCTATTTATTTCATTGATTGCTTTTCTGTCTTCAATGTTATTAATTTCTTCTCTTATCTATTTTATTGGCATGTGTTCTTTGGTCTTCTGAGAGAAAATATTTACAAATCACATATTTTTGCAGAATTGTGACTAGAACATATAAAGAATCACAAAACTCAGTAGGAAACAAAAATCTATTGAAAGCCCCCCAAAATACAGGAACAAATACAAAAAATGATATGTTAATTGCAATTAGCAAGGGAAGGGTGTTCAATTTCATTAGCTCTCAAATAATTGGAAATGTAATTTATTGTATACTAATATTGCCCCAATAAAAATGTTAGTAAAATTAAATGCTTTGTTTTATAGTCTCTAGATCTTGGCCATTTATGAGATTACATGGCACCGGGGGGAGTTTGTGAGTGTGACTGCCAAGCTACTGGAAAACTGGGGATCTGGATGAGGAGGCTCAGTCCCGATCCGAGCAGGCTTAGAAATCTCAGCCACGGGTCCCGCACACCTGGGTTCCTCTGTTGGTTCCTCCATTGGGGAGGCTCATCTGAGCGCGTGGAGAGTAGCCTTGAGCATGGCTGGGTTCTGGGGGTTTTCCATTGCCAGGGCTCTGCTTGGAACGGGGAGGGAAACTCAACCTGCCCAGCTCCGAGGGGGGCCCCATGAAGACAGTCTGGCGCGGGGGCAGGAGATTCTGCATCGCCCTCTTCCGGGAGCTTTGTTTTATAATCTCTGGATCTTGGCCGTTGATAAGATTACATGGCGCTGGGGAAAATTTGTGGGTGTGACTGCCAAGCTACTGGAAAACTGGGGATCTGGGTCGGGGAGGCCCAGTAACGATCAAGCAGGCTTGGAGATCTCAGCCACGAGTCCTCCATACCTGATTTAGAGATTATAAAACAAAGCTCCTGAAAGAGAGCGATGCAGAATCTCCTGACCCCACGCCAGCCTGTCTTCATCCGGGCCCCCTCAAAGGGGATCAGGTTGAAATTCCCTCCTCGCCCCAAGCAGAGCCCTAGCAACTGAAAACCTCCAGAAACCAGCCACAGCCATTCGCAAGGCCACTCTCCACATGCTTGGATGAGCCTCACCCATGAAGGAGCCGACAGAGGAACCCAAGTGTGCAGGACCCGTGGCTGAGATCTCCAAATCTGCTTGGATTGGGACTGGGCCTCCTCCACCCAGATTCCCAGTTTTCCAGTAGCTTGGAAGTCACACCCACAAACTTTTCCCAGCACCATGTAATCTCATCAACGGCCAAGATCCAGAGACTATAAAACAAAGCTCCCAGAAGAGAACGATGCAATTTTTCCTGGAGCAGGCGGCTACATTTGCAGCCCTTCGACCTCTTTATTTTTATTTTTTTTATTTACTTATTTTTTTTCCCCCACACAGCAGAGCCTGGCAAGCTACCCATGACGTATTTAATATTCCCAAAACAGTAAGAGCAACGTGCTTTTTGTGTTTCCTGAGCGAGCAGACGCCATTGGGCTACACTAGCACACGACAGGGACAAATGAAGATGTTACTGGTGCCTGCTAGAGGAAATTGATGAACAATAGGATTGCAGTGATACAGTGATACTGTAGCACTGACGTCTTCATTGTGAGACTTGTTACTGTTTTTTTTTTTTTTTTTGCATATCAAATACGCCATGGGTAGCTTGCCAAGATCTGCCATGCGGGCAGGATACTCTTGGTAGCTTGCTGGGCTCTGCGAGAGGGATGGAGGAATTGAACCCTGGTCAGCCGTGTGCAAAGCAAATGCCCTACCCGCTATGCTATCGCTCCCGGACTGGACAGTGATACAGTGAAAATTAAATGCATTTTTCTTTCCACTCACGAAGATATTAGGTTCAATTTTTGTTATGTTTTCAGGGGACCTTCACTCTTCTAAGATCATATAAGAATTGGAGAGTCTATTTTGGCACATGGGAAATGAAAAGGGCTAACTAACTTTTGCAACTGAGATGCTCTGAAGTTTCTAGCTCTTGAGCTCTCACATTCTAGTTCATTTGAAAGACAATGTACTCACTGTTCTTTTCTACAGATTAAACACTCAAATCTAGACATCTTCACACAGTATCTTGCAGCTATGTAGCCACCATCCATAAGCAACTTGCCTTCACATTCCCATTTGGAGTTTTACACAAAATTGTAACCTGAATGAGATTATCAGATTTCACTTGTAAGGATGTTTCTCCCTTTGTCCACCTTTGAAGTTCTTTCTTCTCTTAGAAATTAAACTTTCTTCTCTTACCTTAGCCTTGATGCCAAACAAATATTTGATGGCCATTTGTCTTTTCAGTGTTAACAAAGCATCAAGACTTTTCTAAAATAACTTATTTTACTTCCGTATATCATCACATTTGAAATCTCAGAGAATTGACTGGCTGAAACCTCAAAATGCATCTCCAGACCTTTTGGGGATCCATATTTGTTGAAAAGGTATTTCTAAATATCTACGTATATTACACATAATCAGTAGATAATTGAGGGTTTGTCTATTGATAGTTTTGACAAAAAATTAATGACCTTGCTTCAAGAGACATCAGTTTCAGAATTTTCATTATTCAATTTGGGTAGAATTCACATCAGTATAACAGGACTGGAGCTGAAATGATAGCATAGAGGGTAGGGCATTTGCCTTGCATGCGGCCGACCTGGGTTCGATTCCTCCACCCCTCTCTGAGAGCCCAGCAAGCTACCGAGAGTTTCTTGCCCACATGGCAGAACCTGGCAAGCTACCCGTGGCGTATTTGATATGCCAAAAACAGTAACAACAAGTCTCACAATGAAGATGTTACTGGTGCCCACTCGAACAAATCAATGAGCAACAGGATGACAGTGATACAATGATAAAATTCTATCAATACTTCTAATTATTTGAGGTATCATATATTGTTCTGAAGGTAACTCTTGAATAACTAAGGATTTTTTTTCCTTCCTGAACAAGGTTGGTAAGTTTTGTAATATCAGGCACAATCAAATGATAATTTACAGTGATTTACAGTTCCAGATGACCGCTACATAGTTATTGCACAAATTTTTCTAAAGCATAATACACACACACACACGATAGATATGGAAAAATGATTCAGTGGACTGAAGCACATGAGTTTTGCTAGAAGCTCTGTGCTTGACCCCTGATCCTGCTGAGGCTCACAAACTCTTGAAGGGAGCAATCTAAGCACAGAGAAAGGAGTAGTACTGAGCCCCCACCTCACCATCACTGTATCACTGTCACCGTCATCCCTTGCTCATCGATTTGCTCAAGTGGGCACCAGTAACGTCTCCATTGTGACTTCTTGTTACTGTTTTTGGCATATTGAATACACCACGGGTAGCTTGCAAGGCTCAGCCGTGCAAATGAGATACTCTTGGTAGCTTGCCAGGCTCTCCGAGAGGGGCAGAGGAATCAAACGCGGGTCGGCCATGTGCAAGGCAAATGCCCTACCCACTGTGCTATCACTCCAGCCCCACCTCCCCATTACACACACACACACACACACACACACACACACACACACACACACACAGACCCCTCTCCATAAAAAAGTGGAAAAAAAAGTAAATTTAGGACATAGAATTTTCAATATTTCTTGTCAGTACCCTTGACTTCTAAAAATGTATTGGATTATACATCATTAACTTTGGAATGAGAAAGAGAAGTCTCTGTAATAGCCTTGACAGAGCCATGGGATACCTGGATATTTTGTCAAATATTATTCTCAGTGTAGCTGTCAGGTTATTTTGGGATAACTTGCATTTTAATCAGTAGGCTAAGAAAAGTAGATTGCTTTCCCAAGTATCGGTGGTGGAATTCATTCAAGTAACATGTAGCCTTAGTAGAAAAAATAGGGTATGGTGTGTACGGCTTGAGGGTATGATGCCACCAACAGGTCAACCTGTATCTGTGGGGCGAGTGCATCATCATCCTGATACCCCAAAATTGCTGCTGTGTCTTTGGCCACACCCCAACAACTTGGAGCCAAGTTTACCAAGAAATTAAATGTCCAAAAGCTATGTATGTGGGAACCACACCCACAAACCAGCTCTGTCTCAGTTATACAAGTGCATTTATTGGCCTTACTTCAGAGACTCATAAATAAACCTTGAAAGAGATCAAAAACCACAGTTAATCTCGGACTTGTGCATGGCTCAACAGACTGGGATAAATCGGAGGAGGGTGGGTTGGCCTGATGGCCTGACCAAGCAGAGCCCCTAGCAGCCACTTGCTTCCACAATCCAAAATCGCCGCCATACCCCCGACCTGACTCCAGCATCTCAGGACAGACCTCATCAAGATATAATCTGCTGTGCAGATTTTGTGACTGAAATCTCCAGGTTCTCTCAGAGTTGGGGTGGGCTACCTCCCCCCACTTCCCATACACATGGAAGCACTGTCAGTCACCCCCATAAGTCAACTCCAGAACCACCCTGTAATCTGAAAATTTTGTAATGTGGATCTTAGTACCAACAGCCCTGGCCCAGAGACACAGCAGCAAGTCCTGGAAGACACCACAGCCCAGAGATCTATCTGGGCCCTGTACCAAACCAATTTCACCAGAGCATCCCAGATGGAGCAGGTGTAGTCTCCTCGCCTGCTCCAGATAGAATCCTGGTGATCAAGAGCTTCCACAAGCAAGGCCTAGGTATGCAGGTTCTAGGACTATTTTCCTCCGGACGCCATCTTAACATACCAACAGCCCTGTTCCAGAGACACAGCTGCAAGTCCCTGAAGACACCACAGCACCACAGACCTCTCTGGGCCCCATACTGAGCCAATTTCACTGGGCACTCCAGATGTAGCAGGTGCAGTCTCCCCGCCTATTCCAGATGGAATCATGGCAACCAAGAACTTCCAAAAGCAAGGACCAGGTATACGGGTTCCAGGACTAAATCTCTAGACCACATGGTGGCAGAGGACAGGGGCTGTCTCTCCTCAGGTCCCCGCCTGCCCAGCAAACTGGTTGTCATGTCCACAATGTGCCTCTGAGCGCCACATTAGCACACCAACAGCCCTGGCCCAGAGACTCCCAATTGAATCCTAAAGTGGATTAGTACCATACAGAGATGTTTCTGGAACCCAACCATTTACAATCTCAGAAATTTTCATTTACAATTGCGGCTGCGTGAGCTGTCATGATATTCAAAATGAGCAAACTATCTAGCATCTGCCCCTGGCAGGTGAGCTTTAATGGTGGTGGGAAAATTTTTTTTTTTAAAGAAATATTTTATTGAACCACAGTGAAAAAAAGAAAAAAAATACAAAGCTTTCAGGTTTAAGTCACAATCAAATACTGATTAATCCACCATCCCTTCACCAGTGCACCCGTTCCACCACCAAGAACCCCAATACACCCCCCTCCCACCCCACCCCCCACCTAAGTAGCTAATGATATTCCCATTATTCTCTATATATATTGAGTACATTCCATATTTCCATACAGAACTCACTATTATTGATTGGAAATTTTCCCCAACAATCAGGCCTGCTGAATAGGCATCATCTAATAATTTCTCTTCATTGCTAAGAGTGAAGACTTTAAGTCCGCGCAGCCACAATAGCGGCCACGCGGTTTTGGGTTTCTAATATTTTAGCTCAGTTCACAGTCAAAATGCATGGCTGCAAGCATCCGCTCTGGTGCCAAAATGGGTTAGGAGACCTCAGGATCACAGTCAATAGGCGCGGAGGGTCTGTTTCTCGGGCCGCGGCTCCCGGTTCATCTCTGGGCGGAAGGCGCGCCGGGAACGCCCCCCCTCCCAGGACCACCTACAGGCTACGTTACTAAAGAAAGGTGGTGGGAAAATTTGAGCAAAACGTAGTGCCCCAGATTAGAGAGTAATGAGAAAATTGTCTGCCATAGAGGCCGAGTGAGGACTGGGATGTTGGTGGTGGAGGGGGTGGGGACATTGGTGGTGGAAAATGTGCACTGATGGAGAGATGGGTGTTCCATCATTGTATTGCTGAATCTCAAACATGAAAATTTTGTAACTATCTCAAGGTGATAAAAAAAAAGGGTAATGTGGAGTTCATGTCCAATTCAATCAGTTTAATCAATGGCTGAACAAATAGCAGAAATCCTACATTGTTAAATTATAAAAAAAGAAAAGAAAAATAGGGCTGACTCTTTAAATAAGGGAATTCTTCATGCCTGCCTATCTTAAAACTGGAACATCAGATTAGAACTGAAACATCAGTTTTTCTTGTCTCAAACGTGCAGAACTTCAAATTGAAATTACATTATTTGGTTTTCTTAGTGGTGTTCAGCCTGCTGACTCAAGTTGGCTATTGGGACTTAACACTCTCTAAGCACAAGTGGAATTCGTATGATCATGAGTGATTATAACAAACAAATATTTGATATATAATAGTTTCACTGTATCACTGTATCATTGTCATCCCGTTGTTCATCGATTTACTTGAGTGGGCATCAGTAACGTCTCCATTCGTTCCAGCCCTGAGATTTTAGCAGCCTCTCCTTACTCGTCTTTCCCAATGATTGGAGGCTCTTTCAGGGTCAGGGAAATGAGACCTGTTGTTACTGTATTTGGCATATCTATTCAGAATCCAAGAAATTACAGAAGTTACTAAACATAATTTTATAAACTTTCCTTTCTTTTGACCAATGAAGAAATCACTGTATCACTGTCATCCTGTTGTTCATCGATTTACTTGAGCGGGCGTCAGAAACTTCTCCATTCATCCCAGCCCTGAGATTTTAGCAGCCTCTCCTTACTCGTCTTTCCCAATGATTGGAGGCTCTTTCAGGATCAGGGGAATGAGATCTGTTATTGTGTTATTGTACTGTATTTGGCATATAGAATACGCCAACGAGGAGTTTGCCAGACTCTTCTGTGTGACAGGATACCTTGGTAGCTTGCTGGGCTCTCCTATATATATATGTATATATACATATACATATACATATATATGTATATGTATATATACATATATATATGTTTCCCATTATGATGATATATTGTATGACTGCTTTGCGACCACACGGTCCAGGAATATAATGAAGAAATAAGGAATTGAATTTAAAAAAACAGTGTAATAAGAGACAATAGCATAAATAACCCCAAGGTCTTGGTGTAGAATAATATAAAACACACAAAAAAAATTTTGATCTCTTCAAATAGTATCTTTTAAATTGATTTATGTAACAAATATTTGTAAAAGGAAATATTAAAGCTAATGCTTATCAAGGAATACTTTGCGACTCTGAAAGTTGATTTGCTTTAGTAAATAAGTGTAAGATCTTTTTTTATTATTAGTGAATCGCCATGAGGTACAGTTACAGACTTACAACTTTTCATGCTTGTGTTTCAGTCATACAATGCTCAAGTACCCATCCCTCTACCAGTGCCCATTCTCCACCACCAATGATCCCAGTATCCCTCCCACACCCCACTCCATCCCCTCCACCCCACCCTGCCTCTGCAGCAGGACGTTCCCGTTTGTTCTCTCTCTCCTTTTGGGTGTTGTGGTTTGCAGTAGAGGTACTGAGTGGACATCGTGTTCAATCTATAGTCCACTTTCAGCGTGCATCTCCCATCCTCAGAGGGTCCTCGAACCACACTTTACCTGGTGTTCCCTTCTCTATCTGAGCTGTCTTTTCCTCCAGCGTGTGAGGCCAGCTTCCAAGCCGTGGAGCAAACCTCCTGGTACTTATCTCTATTACTCTTGGATGCTAGTCTCCCATTCTGTTACTTTATATTCCACAGATGAGTGCAATCTTTTTATGTCTGTCTCTCTCTTTTTGACTCATTTCGCTTAGCATGATACTTTCCATGTTGATCCACTATATGCAAGGGTCATGACTTCATCTTTTCTAACAGCTGCATAGTGTAGATGAACCAAAGTTTCTTTAAGCAGTCATCTGTTCATTGGCATTCAGTTTTTTTCCAGATTCTGGCTATTGTAAACAGTGCTGCGATGAACATATAAGTGCACATATCATTTCAACTATACTTTTTTGCCTCTCTGGTAATATTCCCAGAAGTGGTATTCTTGGGTCAAATGGGAGCACAATTTCTAATTTTTTGAGAAGCGTCCATACTGTTTTCTAAAAGGACTGAACCAGTCGGCATTCCCACCAGCAGCGTAGGAGAGTCCCTTTCTCTCCACATCCACGCCAACAGCAGTTGTTTTTGTTCTTTTGGATGTGTGCCAGTCTCTGTGGTGTGAGGTAGTATCTCATAGTTGTTTTGATCTGCATCTGTCTGATGATTAGTGATGAAGAGCATTTTTTCATGTGCCTTTTTGCCATTCATATTTCTTCCTTGAGAAAGTTTCTGTTCATTTCATCGCTCCTTTTTTTATGGGGTTGGATGTTTTCTTCTTATAGATTCCAACCAGTGCCTTGTATATCTTTGATATCAACCCCTTATCAGATGGGTATTGGGTGAATATTCTTTCCCATTCCTTAGATTGTTTTTGTATTTTGGTCACTGTATCTTTTGCGTTGCAGAAGCTTCTTAGTTTAATATAGTCCCATTTGTTTATCTCTATTTCCACTTGGTTGGTCAGTGACATGTCGTCTTTGAAGATACCATTAGCTTCCATGTTGTGGAGGGTTTTGCCGACCTTGTTTTCAATGTACCTTATAGATTCTTGTAAAAAACTAAAGCTCGCCGAAGGGAGCGCACATTCTCGGGCTCTCCAGGTGGCTCTGTGTCACCGCCCGCGTTCGGTGCCCCGGAACCGCTGTGTGTGCTGTCGGTCAAGGGCAGGCGACGGAAGGAAGAAGGCCAAACTGGTTGCTCAATCAGTTTATTTCATTCTCTCTCTCCGCTTCTCTCCCACTATCGGTCTCTCTCAGGATCTCTGGATCTGGCCCCTGTGGATCTGGCCCCCGTGTCTGGCCCCCCAACCCACTCTTACAGCCTAGTTAAATCTCCACAACATGAGGGGGTTGGGGCGTACACATAGGTGTGGTCACCATCAATAGGGTAAGGTTCCTTTCCCTTAGGGGATGCTTCTCCTAGGACTTGATCCTCTTTCAGCAGGAGGATCCACCCAAGGGCCGAGTCCCATGAGTCTGTTTCTCTTCTCCTCAGCCAGCAAACATATAAGAATTCATAATATTGGGGCTGGAGAGATAGCACAGCGGGTAGGGTGTTTGCCTTGCACGCAGCCGACCCGGGTTCAAATCCCAGCATCCCATATGGTCCCCTGAGCACGGCCAGGGGTAATTCCTGAGTGCAGAGCCAGGAGTAACCCCTGTGCATCGCCAGGTGTGACCCCCCCCAAAAAAATAAAATAAAATAAATAAGAATTCATAATATTAATCATTTTGTATGGACACAATAAGAGATGCATTAAAGCTTATGGAATTGCCCTCCTGGGGCCATCTCAATCTCAGACTATAGTGCTCAGGCCAGATCAGTCTTTCCTATCCCTAGCAGGGTCCTAGTCCTTTCCTATCATTACTTTTGGATCATGACAGCATTTGTCTATGATCAAGCTCTTAACTTATAGTTAAGAATCAGGCACTTTGGCCAGGCCCATCTCGATGCCAGGGTAGCACATAACTCACCGCTTGCCCTGGATCCTTCCCGTCCCTCGTCAGGACCCTGCTTTTGGGGTGCTAGGAACTGAGGGCAAATGAGGCTTAAGTGGAGAAAGCAGATGCCCGGGAGGGAATAATATTCAAGGCCAATTAATTCCCAAGTTATAAAAACAATATTGTCTTCTTGTGTCTATACAAAACAGACATAGCTTTTTTTTAAAATTAATTTATTTATTTTTAATTAGTGAATCACCGTGAGGGCACATTTACAGATTTATACACTTTTGTGCTTATGCTTCCCTCATACAAAGTTCGGGAACCCATCCCTTCACCAGTGCCCATTCTCCACCACCAGTAAACCCAGCATCCCTCCCATGCTCCCCGATCCCATCTCCCCCCACCCTGCCCTGCCACTGTGGCAGGGAATTCCCTTCTGTTCTCTCTCTCTAATTAGCTGTTGTGGTTTGCAATAAAGATGTTGAGTGGCCACTGTGCTCAGTCTCTAGCCCTCATTCAGCCCGCAACTCCCTTCCCCCACATGGCCTTCAACTACATTATAGTTGGTGATCCCTTCTCTGAGTTGCCCTTTCCCCAGAATGTGAGGCCAGCCTCCAAGCCATGGAGTCAACCTCCTAGTACTTATTTCTACAATTCTTGGGTGTTAGTCTCCCACTCTGTTATTCTATATACCCTAGATGAGTGCGATCTTTCTATGTCTGTCTCTCTCTTTCTGACTCATTTCACTCAGCATGAAACTTTTCATGCCCATCCACTTAAATACAAAATTCATGACCTCCTTTTTTCTGACAGCTGCATAGTATTCCATTGTATAGATGTACCAAAGTTTCCTCAACCAGTCATCCGTTCTAGGCATTCGGGTTTTTTCCAGATTCTGGCTATTGTAACTAGTGCTGCGATGAACATATATGTGCAGATGTTGTTTCGATTATACTCTTTTGCCTCTCTGGGATATATTCCCAGCAGTGGTATTGCTGGGTCAAATGGGAGCTCAATATCTAGTTTTTTGAGAGTCGTCCATATTGTTTTCCAGAAGGGCTGAACAAGTTGGCATTCCTACCAGCAGTGTAGAAGGGTCCCTTTCTCCCCACATCCTCTCCAACAGCGGTTGCTTTTGTTCTTTTGGATTTGTGCTAGTCTCTGTGGTGTGAGGTGGTATCTCGTGGTTGTTTTGATCTGCATCTCTCTGATGATTAGTGATGTAGAGCACTTTTTCATGTGCCTTTTGGCCATTCGTATTTCTTCCTTGGTAAAGTTTCTGTTCATTTCTTTGCCCCATTTTTTGATAGGGTTGGATGTTTTCTTCTTGTAGAGTTCAACCAGTGCTTTATATACCATTGATATCAACCCCTTATCTGATGGGTATTGTGTAAATATCCTTTCCCATTCTGTGGATAGTCTTTGGATTCTGGTTACTGTATCTTTTGCGGTGCAGAAGCTTTTTAGTTTAATGTAGTCCCATTTGTTGATCTCTGTTTTTACTAGATTGCTTAGTTCTGTGTCACCTTTGAAGATACCTTTATCTTCAATATCATGGAGGGTTTTGCCGACCTTGTCTTCAATGTACCTTATGGTTTGTGGTCGAATGTTGAGGTCTTTAATCCATTTTGATCTGACTTTTGTGCATAGTGTCAGGTCAAAGTCTAAGCCCATTTTTTTGCATGTGGTTGTCCAGTTGTTCCAGCACCATTTGTTGAAGAGACTTTCCTTGTTCCACTTCACATCTCTTGCTCCCTTATCAAAGATTAGATGATCATACATTTGGGGATGTGTGTAGGGATATTCCACCCTGTTCCATTGGTCTACGGCTCTGCCTTTGTTCCAGTACCATGCTGTTTTAATTGTTACTGCTTTGTAGTAGAGTTTGAGGTTGGGGAGGGTGATGCCTCCCATCATCTTTTTCCCAAGAATTGTTTTAGCTATCCGTGGGCGTTTGTTGTTCCATATGAATTTTAGGATTGCTTGATCCATTTCTTTGAAGAATATTATGGGTATACTTATAGGGATCGCGTTGAATCTGTATAATGCTTTGGGGAGTATTGTTATTTTGCAATATTGATTCTCCCTATCCATGAGCAAGGTATATGTTTCCATTTTCTCATGTCTTCTTTTATTTCATGGAGTAGCGTTTTATAGTTTTCTTTGTAGAGGTCTTTTACATCCTTGGTTAAGCTGATTCCGAGGTACTTGATTTTCTGGGGCACGATTGTGAATGGGATTGCTTTTTTCGTGTCCCTTTCCTCTGCCTCATTGTTTGTATATAGGAAAGCCATGGATTTTTGCGTATTGATTTTGTAGCCTGCAACTTTACTGTATAAGTCTATTGTTTCTAAGAGTTTCTTAGTAGAGGCTTTGGGCTCCTCTAGATATAGTATCATATCATCTGCAAATAGTGAGAGTTTGATTTCTTCCTTTCCTATCTGGATGCCCTTGATCTCTTTTTCTTGTCTAACAGCTATCGCAAGTACTTCCAGTACTATATTGAAGAGAAGTGGTGAGAGTGGGCATCCTTGTCTTGTGCCTGATCTTAGAGGAAAGGCCCTTAGTTTTTCTCCATAAAACAGACATAGCTTTAAAGTAAATTATTCAAAAGGCACAAGAAGAGGAGAAAGGCAATATTAACTTATATAATATAAATTCAGTATCCTAGGAAGGTCTGACTTTACAAATTAGCAGAGTCAGATTAAGGGAAAGCCGTGGATTAACTCTTTTGGGGAAGAGAGCATGGAGAAGTGATTATAGCTAAACAAAGGGATGGGAGAGATTCGGGAACACCTTGCTGGGTGTGACTGGGGTAACCTAAACTCCAGGGAAAACCAGGACAAGCTACTTGTGGCAAGTAGGGAGAAGACAAAGTAATGTCATCCTACAGATTCTGGTCTGATGTTCAGGTCTTTAATCCATTTTTATCTGATTTTTGTGCATGGTGTTAGGTCGAGGTCTAAACCATTTTTTTACATGTGGTTGTCTAGTTATGCCAGCACCATTTCTTAAAGAGGCTTTCTTTGCTCCACTTCATATTTCTTGCTATTTTATCAAAGATTAACTGTTCATACATTTGGGGTTGTGTGAAGGGATATTCCACCCTGTTGCATTGGTCTGCGGCTCTGTCTTTGTTCCAGAACCACGCTGTAATAAGTGTACGATCTTATAAAAACCTTAAACTGGTGAAATTTATCTGTAGATTAGAATGACTTATTGTCCTTTTACATATTTATAATGTATATATGAATTATATATGAATTATATTATATACAATTATATATATTGTATATATGAATTATAATGTATATAATATATATGTGAATCTCATAATGTATATATGAGAGTCTCTTGCCCGCACGTCTGGCTATCTTCCCCGGGGCCCCTTGGAGGGGATGGGCTCCAGCTTCCCTCCCCACCTCAAGGAGAGCTCCTGGCCGCCGAAGACCACCGGAACCTAGCTACAGCCATGCTCGAGCCTCTCTTCACACATTCAGACGGGCCTCATGCATGAAGGTACCAGCAGAGGAACCCAGGTGTGTGTAATCCCATCAATGGCCAACATCCAGAGACTTAAAAGCGAGCTCCCCGAAGCTGGCGGCAGCTTCCCCAGCTGAGCGATATCTTGTAGACTACTTCTCCCTCTGGGAGAAGTTGGCAAGCTTCTGAGAGTTTCCTGCCCACATGGTGTATTCATATGCTAAATCCAGGAACAAGCTGGATCCCATTCCCCTGACCCTGAAAGAGCCTCCAGTGCAACATCATTGGGAGGGCTGAGTCGAGAGAGACTTCTAAGATCTCAGGGAAAGGACGAATGGAGAGGTTACTGAGCCCGCTCGAGAAATCGATGATTAATGGGATTTCGTGATCGTGATATATGAATTATTATTTCTGTTTCTCTGGAGAACCATGGCTAATAAAATAAGATTTTAATTTTAGTTTTAATATGTATACTAGGTCCCTACAGAAGTATAAGTACTGTTTTCTCCTGTTTCTCCTACTGAGCTCAATAATATTAGCATATGAGGTAAAGAGCTTCAGGAAAATATAGGTGACTTCAGAATGGCTTTGCTTGACTAGAGACTCTGCTCTTTTAGCTCCAGGAAATAGTTTCTATTCACAATAATACCAAAAATCTCCTATAACTGGATATAAGAAGCAGCACATTTTTCTAATGCCAGAGGGAGCTGAATCCTATATATCAGTGGTTAAACTGTTCAGGTCACCCACCTTTGTTTATAACATTATGCAGTCTTTCATATAGTCAGTTTGTCAGTGAAAGAAAAGCACAGTAGAACTTGTTTGGAACTCATATCCTATATAAACCAGGTCCAGTGAGCCCTAGCAGATGTGACATATTCCAAAGCAAATTTACAAGTTTGGAAGGAAGAGTGCTTTTCTCTTCCTTACTAAACATCCTGAAAGACCCCCCATGTATTAGTAATTACCAGATGACCTACATGAGTCGGGACAGAGATGGAAATAAGAGGCGGAAATAAAATCTACAGCATCTTCTTGATATATACCCTTAGAGTAGGGGTGTGAAGTTCTTTTCCAAAAATACCTAATTCTTTTCCAGAGATTTCCTTTGCATCTTTCAGATGGTGAAGCAACACTTTTCATAGAATCCAGTGTTCAGAAGAGTACATACAAAGAACTCCATTATGCTAAATCTCAAGGCAGCCTGTGGTGAGATTTTCTTTCTTCCCCAACTTTAGGACTATTTCAGTTGGTGTTCAGTTTATCCCCATTAGGTGAGACACCCATCTGAGTTAAAGACTATTCACTGCTAACTGGGCCATGCCTATTACCCCCTGCATGATTTGGCCACTTTTCACATACCAGTATTGTTCAGGATGATTATGTGCAAATGGAAGCTACGAAATATTCAGGAAAGAATATCTTCAGCAAGAGATTGATTACCTTTCAGTCTTTAAAGCAAACTCCCTGGATCACGATAAAGTAAGCTAAGGAGAGTGCAGTGAATATAGTGAAGTTTTGTAGGAAGTTGCAATTGCTTTATCTGTGTAGTTTAGCTGGCCTGTGCCAAAGTCACTGTCCACTATAATTACAATATCTCACAATTAATTTTCACTGTCATGCTTTTTCATTATTTGTACAGTGATTATTTAGGCTAACAGCATGTGAGAATAGTAGCACTACTTTTGCAGTGGTGTTTGCAGCAGTGTTTTTCATCAGAGCAACATGGAATTTGATTCAGATTTGTATGTGACTTAGATACACATACATTATATGGAAACATATGTACATATGTATGCATATATTAACCTTATAGGTATCTGAGTCAAATATGTATGTAACACTATAGCACTGTCCCATTGTTCATTGATTTGCTCGAGTGGGCACCAGTAACGTCTCCATTGTGAGACTTGTTACTGTTTTTGGTATCTTGAATATGACACGGGGAGCTTTCCAGGCTCTGCCGTGGGGGCAGGACTCTCAGTAGCTTGCCGGGCTCTCCGAGAGGGATGGAAGAATTGAACCTGGGTCAGCCACGTGCAAGGTAAACGCCCTACCTGCTGTGCTATCACTCCAGTCCAAATAAGTATAATATATTATACATCTAAACAATATATTAAAACTCTGGGAGAGGGGGAATCTTTTTTTCATTTTTTGTAGTGATGCTAGGGAGTGAACCCAGGTTTCAGACAGTGGGCCACACCTCAGCCCTTAAAACAATCTTTTGGGGGAGGTAGAATTTGAGCTACACCCAGCTTTTCTTGGGGCTTACTCCTCACTCTGTGATCAGTGGTGCTCAGGAGACCATATGTGGTGCTGAGGAGCTTACCAGGGTCAGCTGTATGCAAGACAATATCCCTTGCAACATTTCTGACCCCTAAAAATTAACATTTTTCACATTATTACATTGATATTTTATTCAATAAGTCGGTCCAACTTAGTTCCCTAATGTCACTTATTGAGTATAATGCATATACCTTTCTCTGAGGACTGGAGCGATGACTTGCACGTCGCTGATCCGGGTTCGATCCTTCCATCTCTCTCTGACAGCCCAGCAAGCTAACAAGAGCATCCCGCCCACACGGCATAGCCTGGCAAGCTACCCGTGGCATATTTGATGTGCCAAAAACAATAACAAGTCTCACAATGGAGATGTTACTGGTGCCCGCTCGAGCAAATCAACGAACAACGGGAAGACAGTGCTACCTCTCTCTGAACTGTTGATGATCTGAATTTGTTTAGCATATCCAGCTGCTGTGTCTATTACACACAGTGCCAACTGCTCATCTCTCAGGGTCTCTGCACTTGAAGTCCTCCCAGCTTTTCCCATTGCTGGTTCTTTCAAATCAATCAAGAATCAGAGCGACTGTCACTTCCTAGAGATGCCTTCCTTAGCATTCTATCTGAAGTATCCTCCCTGAAGTTTTACCTAGGTTTTACCTATTGCAGCATCTTGCTTTGTGTGCTTTATTCAGAGCATTGATCTCTATTAGAAAAGTTGTTGTTATTTCTGATTGTTTAACTCCTCTTGAATACAGGTTTATTATTTATTTATTTATTTTATTTCATTTTATTGAATCACCGTGAGATAGTTACAAGCTTTCATGTTTGAGTTACAATCTCACAATGATTAAACACCCATCCCTTCACCAGTGCACATAACACCGGTTTATTTATTTTTTTTAAAATTTATTTATTTTTAATTAGAGAATCACCGTGAGGGTACAGTTACAGATTTATACACTTTTGTGCTTATACTTCCCTCATACAAAGTTCGGGAACCCATCCCTTCACCAGTGCCCATTCTCCACCACCCGTAAACCCAGCGTCCCTCCCACCCTCCCCAATCCCATCTCCCCCCCACCCCACCCTGCCACTGTGGCAAGGCATTCCCTTCTGTTCTCTCTCTCTAATTAGCTGTTGTGGTTTGCAATAAAGGTGTTGAGTGGCCGCTGTGCTCAGTCTCTAGCCCTCATTCAGCCCGCAACTCCCTTCCCCCACATGGCCTTCGACTACAATGTAGTTGGTGATCGCTTCTCTGAGTTGACCTTTCCCCGGAACGTGAGGCCAGCCTCGAAGCCATGGAGTCAACCTCCTGGTACTTATTTCTACAGTTCTTGGGTGTTAGTCTCCCACTCTGTTATTCTATATACCCTAGATGAGTGCGATCTTTCTATGTCTGTCTCTCTCTTTCTGACTCATTTCACTCAGCATGAAAATTTTCATGCCCATCCACTTAATTACAAAATTCTTGACCTCCTTTTTTCTAACAGCTGCATAGTATTCCATTGTATAGATGTACCAAAATTTCCTCAACCAGTCATCCGTTCTGGGGCATTCGGGTTTTTTCCAGATTCTGGCTATTGTAAACAGTGCTGCGATGAACATACATGTGCAGATGTTGTTTCGATTGTACTTTTTTGCCTCTCTGGGATATATTCCCAGCAGTGGTATTGCTGGGTCAAATGGGAATTCAATATCTAATTTTTTGAGAGTCGTCCAAATTGTTTTCCAGAAGGGCTGAACCAGTCGGCATTCCCACCAGCAGTGAAGAAGGGTCCCTTTCTCGCCACATCCTCTCCAACAGTGGTTGCTTTTGTTCTTTTGGATGTGTGCTAGTCTCTGTGGTGTGAGGTGGTATCTCATGGTTGTTTTGATCTGCATCTCTCTGATGATTAGTGATGCAGAGCACTTTTTCATGTGCCTTTTGGCCATTCGTATTTCTTCCTTGGTAAAGTTTCTGTTCATTTCTTCACCCCATTTTTTGATGGGGTTGGATGTTTTCTTCTTGTAGAGTTCAACCAGTGCTTTATATACCATTGATATCAACCCCTTATCTGATGGGTATTGTGTAAATATCCTTTCCCATTCTGTGGGTAGTCTTTGGATTCTGGTCACTGTATCGCTTGCGGTGCAGAAGCTTTTTAGTTTAATGTAGTCCCATTTGTTGATCTCTGTTTTGACTAGATTGCTTAGTTCCGTGTCACCTTTGAAGATACCTTTATCTTCAATATCGTGGAGGGTTTTGGCGACCTTGTCTTCAATGTACCTTATGGTTTGTGGTCTAATGTTGAGGTCTTTAATCCATTTTGATCTGACTTTTGTGCATGGTGTCAGGTCAAGGTCTAAACCCATTTTTTTGCATGTGGTTGTCCAGTTGTGCCAGCACCATTTGTTAAAGAGGCTTTCCTTGCTCCACTTCACATCTCTTGCTCCCTTATCAAAGATTAGATGGTCATACATTTGGGGTTGTGTGTAGGGATATTCCACCCTGTTCCATTGGTCTACGGCTCTGCCTTTGTTCCAGTACCATGCTGTTTTAATTGTTACTGCTTTGTAGTAAAGTTTGAGGTTGGGGATGGTGATGCCTCCCATCATCTTTTTCCCAAGAATTGTTTTAGCTATCCTTGGACGTTTGTTATTCCATATGAATTTTAGGATTGCTTGATCCATTTCTTTGAAGAGTGTCATGGGTATATTTATAGGGATCGCATTGAATCTGTATAATGCTTTAGGGAGTATTGCCATTTTGACAACATTGATTCTCCCTATCCACGAGCAGGGTATATGTTTCCATTTCCTCATGTCCTCTTTGATTTCATGGAGTAGCGTTATGTAGTTTTCTTTGTAAAGGTCTTTTACTTCCTTGGTTAAGCTGATTCCGAGGTACTTGATTTTCTGGGGCACGATTGTGAATGGGATTGCTTTTTTCATGTCCCTTTCCTCTGCCTCATTGTTTGCATATATGAAGGCCATGGATTTTTGGGTATTGATTTTGTAGCCTGCAACTTTACTGTATAAGTCTATTGTTTCTAAGAGTTTCTTAGTAGAGGTTTTAGGCTTCTCTAGATATAGTATCATATCATCTGCAAATAGTGAGAGTTTGATTTCTTCCCTTCCTATCTGGATGCCCTTAATCTCTTTTTCTTGTCTAATAGCTATCGCAAGTACTTCCAGTACTATATTGAAGAGGAGTGGTGAGAGTGGGCATCCTTGTCTTGTGCCTGATCTCAGAGGAAAGGCCCTTAGTTTTTCCCCGTTGAGGATAATGCTTGCCGTAGGCTTGTGATAGATGGCTTCGACTATCTTGAGGAAAGTTCCTCCAAACCCCATTTTGGCGAGGGTTTTCATCATGAAAGGATGTTGGATCTTGTCAAATGCTTTCTCTGCATCTATTGATATGATCATATGGTTTTTATCTTTACTTTTGTTGATATGCTGGATTATGTTGATTGATTTCCGAATGTTAAACCATCCTTGCATCCCTGGGATGAATCCCACTTGGTCGTGATGTATGATCTTTTTGATGAGTTGTTGGATCCTATTTGCTAGTATTTTGTTGAGGATCTTCGCATCGGTGTTCATCAGGGAAATTGGTCTGTAATTTTCTTTCTTAGTGACCACCGGTTTATTTTTAAGAAAGAGTTTGCCCCTCTTTATCACTGCTGAATTCCCAGTGCTTAGTATTCACCAAGTTTCTGGATATGTGTTTTGCAACCCTTAGAAACTAATACCAGAAAATGGTTCTGTTCAAGTAATATTATGGGAGAATAGTCTTTGAAAAACATTTTTCTAGGTGGCTTTATATGTTGACATGTGATTTTATGTTCTTTGTGTTTGACATCATATTAAGTCAAATAAACAGGCCTTGTTGGACTATTCAACTTAAACAAACCTGCTTATAGAGAATACTGGGGCACATATTCTGGAGTTAAAATTGCTTCTTCAGAATAATGAATTTGTTTCTCACTTTTTCTTGATCTAAAAGTTTTATAAATTGCTCTGTAAGAGTAATGATGGCCATAATAAGGAGGATAGAGGGTATCTGGATAGACATTTCTAAATATGTAACATCTCTCTCTCTCTCTCTCTCTCTCTCTCTCTCTGTCTCAGTGAAGCAAAATAGTTTAAATGAAAGAAACTTACAGAGAAAGATGTTAGGGGATGTATAATCTTAGCCCTCCCTGCCCCAAAGGACCCAATCTGGCAGCCGAAAACCTCCATAACCCAATTGCTGCCACACTCAAGGCCGCTCCCCACATGCTCAGGCTGAGCCTCACATATGACTGAACATATTCCTGAACAATGTGGCCGCTTTCTCAGCCACATGACACATGAGAAGTCACTCCTTACCCATTCTCCGTAATTACCGCACCATATTTGATGAGGCTCAGATAGTAAAAAATAAATCATAGATATATGTATATACATATATATTTCCAGATATATATACTAAAGCTCACATCACCCAAACTTTAACAACATGTTAGTGATATTCTATAGAATGTTTTAATGGCTCCTGCCAAAATAGAACAATCTTCACACTGTTTCCTATATTAGAACTTTTTTGTAAGCATATTCAGCAGTTCTTCATAACAGACAATACGAAATATATTATTTCGGTTGTGTTTTGGAACAGGGATTGGGGCTTGAGATGGAAACATCCCGAATTTGGTGGTGGGTAGGTGTAATGGTAGGGGAATTGGTGTTTGAATACTAAATGTAATCAAATATTGTGAACTAACTTATAAAATAATTTTTTTA
Source organism: Sorex araneus (assembly GCF_027595985.1). Taxonomy (NCBI): domain Eukaryota; kingdom Metazoa; phylum Chordata; class Mammalia; order Eulipotyphla; family Soricidae; genus Sorex; species Sorex araneus. The sequence continues at coordinate 387,311,291 of NC_073302.1, read as the reverse complement.
AATCAGCCAAATATAATTAATGGAGACAGAATTCAAGGTAATAATCTTTGAGAATTGTTGGGAACTGGTATCGAGGTGTATACTAATAGCCTTTCCATTTTTTAACTCATGTGTGGTCAAATGAGTAGATCAGCTTTGGAGAAAAAAAAATCTGTGAACTAGACGTTTATGATTTGTGAACATTTCTGTGTTAAAAAACATTAAACAATTTATTAATAAAAAAGAAAGATGTATAATGAACAACTTTGTAAATCACAGTGTTATCAATAAAAAATAAAACAACAACAAAAAAGAAATATGTGAGGGAAAAGAGACAAATATTCTGTTCTCTGTCCTCTATTGAACAGAGGCTTGAAAAGGCCAACCCGAAATTGCTTTTACGAAAAGTTTATATACAGTTCTTCTGAATGGTTTTGGCCTGGAGTTCTTTTCATACATAAAAATTAACCTTACTAACACCCAAGAGTAGTAGAGACAAGGACCGGGAGGTCTGCTCCACAGCTTGGAAACTGGCCTCACATGCTGGGGGAAAAGGAAGCTCAGATAGAGAAGAGACCACCAAGTAAAGGATGTTGGGAAGACCCATTCGGGTTGAAAGATGTGTGCCGAAAGTAGGCTATAGACCGAACACAATGACCACTCAATACCTCTTTTGCAAACTACAACACCCAAAAGGAGAGAGAACAAAAGGGAATTCCCTGCTGCAAAAGCAAGGTGGGGTGGTGGGGGAGGACTGTGGGTGGTGGGAGGAATATTGGGAACATTGATGGAGGAGAATGGGCACTGGTGGAAAGATGGGTAAATGATCATTGTATGACTGAAATGCAAACATGAAAGTTCATAAGTTTATAACTGTACCTCACGGTGATTCACTAATAAAAAATTAAAAAAAAATAACCTAGGCATTGTCACCGGGAAAGTTGTATTGTTGATGGTCCATGCATATTCTCATCACCTCCTTTTGATTCTTCTGTAGCTTCTCTATTTCTTAAGGGATATAAACTTCTCTGGGGGTAGCCTTGGATTTCTGCATCTGGATGGCACTTCAGCTGTTCCATCTCCAAAGAGCTTAGGTTTTTGCATCTCAAAGATGCCTTTGAGCTACAGCTGAGCTAGGACTTCCTTTTTAAGTTTTGTTATTTCCCCAAAGCTCAGGGCCCTCCTACCTATCTATGGCTCACATTTCTCACCCCTTTGATATTTCACCCTATTAAAATTTTAAGGCGTACATGCATGAAGGTTTATCTTTTGTGAAGTATTCATGCTAACAAAAGGATGCAGACCCTGCATATGTAAGGTAGTGAAATCTCATGTTAACTTAATATTAATAGGGACCAGACAAGGATCCATTGGGTTTCAGAGTCGTCAGTCTGAATGATAAATTAGAAAGATTAGACAGCTCTTTTTTGGTTCGTTTATTTGTTTTAGTTTGGGGTCATATCCAGTGGTATTCAGGGTTTGTTACTGGCTCTGCACTCAGGGATCTGTCCTGGTAGGGCTCCAGGAACCATATGTAGTGCAGGGGATCTAACCCAGATTGGTCACATGCAAAAAAAAAAAAAAACAAAAAAAAAAACCTACCTGCTGTATTATCCCTCCAGCCCCAGATGGTTAGAAAGTTTTTTTAAAACATTAGACCATGGAGGAGAAAAGCTTTCCCATAATATGTGATTTTGTTAAAAGCGCCTGCCATAGAGGCAGGCAGGGGGTGGGGAATGGGGAGTGATGGGAGGGAACCTGGGAAATATACACTGGTGGAGGGATGGGTGTTGGAATACTGTATGACTGAAATCCAATCATGAACAGCTTTGTAATGGTAGAATAAAATAAAATAAAAAAAGAAAATGGGCATTAGAAAAAAAAGTAAAAATATAAAATATTTCCCATTGTACTTTCAAAGATAATTTGAGTTAATTTATTAGTTAATAATATATACATTAAAAAATCATACATTATATGATGATGGAAAAGAGCTGTTTATCTAGATGAAGTGAATTTTTCTACTTCATTTACCAGAGAGTAACTGCAATTGTACTAGAGGAATTTTTGTCATTTTTCTGTCAGTCAAAGGAATAAGGAAAATAGATTGTGACATAGATACCGAGTCTACTTTCAGGCTAGCCATAAAATTAGAGGTATCAGTATCAGAATGATGTTGTTCCCTCTTATGAAACCTTATTTTACAAAGGCATAATGTACAAATGTTGAGACTAAAGTGGTCATCGAGGCCCTTTGAACAGTTTGAACAGAGGGTTCAAACTCAGAATCCTTCTCAAGCTGTATTATGGATTCACCACCAGGATTTCACCATTGTACGATAAAGTGATCATTGACGTAAAGAGAGGGGTTCGGCAGGGGGATACCATTTCACCGAAACTCGAGAATGTCATTCGATGACTAAATTAAGAAGGAATGGGAGTGAAGAAAGATGGTTGGCAACTACACCACCTCTGCTTCACTAATGACACTGTCCTAATAATGCCAAACATTAGCCAAACAGCACAAATGCTGACTGACTTCAACCATGAATGTGGTAAGGTTGGACTCTCAATGGAACAAACATCTTCAAATGCAGTAGTTATGTTTAACTGAGTTGAGAACTCAACATGACGAATTACTTGGTACTAGAACTGTGCAAGAGGAAGAGAGCAGCTTGGAACGCCTTTAAGAGTGTCAAAGAAGTGGTTAGAGGACAAAGAACCTCCAGCTCTGGGCACATCTTTTTGATTCTACCATTCTTCCTGCACTAACATATGTCTCAGAGACCTGGGCCCTATGAAAACAGGACGAGAACGATATTAGGGTATCCAAAAAAGGAATCGAAAGAGCTATGCTTGGAGTATCATGTTTCACTCAAGTGAGAGAATGAATCCAGAGTTCCGACCCCCATCAATGATCAAGGATCAGGCACGCTGCCTCGTTTGCCAAGGCGTCGAAAATCAGATGGGCCAGGCACGTATTGCGATTTGGAGATGATTGCTAGACTAGAGCTATTACCGACTGGTTTCCACGGGATGTCAAAAGAATGCCTGGCCGCCCACCTACGAGACGGTCAGACTTCTTTGTCAAGACCCTGAACAAACGGTTTGATGCTCTTCATGTTCCTGGAGCGAGCAGACATCACTAGGCTACACTAGCACGAGATAGGGATGAATGGAGACGTTACTGGCTCGTGCTTGAGCAAATGGATTAGCAATGGTATGACAAGTGATACAAGTAAATGTACAAAGGTTTTAAGACCCAATGACTGCAGTTGTTTTCTTGTCACAACAGTTTTTTGTTGCTGTTGTTGATTATCCTTTTGCCTTGTTTTGGCATCACACCCAGTGGTGCTTGGAGACTAGTCCTGACTGAGTGCTCACAGATCCATGGGCTGCTAGAAATCGTCAGTTCCTCACACATGTAAAGAGGTGCTCTACTACTAAACAATGCCCCTGGCCCCGTATCACAGCTTCTTATTTTTGATCTCTCTCTGATGACAAGTCTTTTCTTGTAAATGATTATTGACTATTTACTTCTGCTTACATTGTGTAAAATATTTGATCTTGGGTAAACTTTGATTCCTCTGTCTTCTCTGATGCTTGTAAGGCTAAGAAAGGATTATTTGTATTAAGTTTTGTTCCATAGAGAGGTCCATGATTGGTGTTTTTCTTTTCCATATTTATAGCTGTACATAAACTGTTTTCTTATTCTTAAAAAAAATCACTGAAAATCCTTTATTTTTTTTCAATTGAATCACCAGGAGATACAGTTACAAAGCTTTCATGTTTGAGTTTCAGTCATAGGATGATCAAACACCCATCCCTTCGCCAGTGTATATTTTCCACCACCAATGTCCTCAGTACCACCCCCCTAACACCCTATTCCACCCCACCCTCAGCCTTTATGGCAGACAATTTCCCTCTTATTCTCCCTTTACTTTTGGGCATTATGATTTTTAATACAGATATTGAGAGGCCGTCATGTTTGGTCCTTTGTCTATTTTCAGTACACATCTCTGGATAATACTTTTTGAATTTTTAATATTCTCTGAAAAATTAGTTTTATTGATTACTTCACATTGCTTAAAGATTCTAAAATTAAGTAAAACTCTAGAATTCAAATTTCCTGGAATAGAATAATCACTCTTAGAGCTGATACTCTTGAGAGGATTTTTTTTTTTTGACAAAGAAATCAAAGACTATGTAAATTACAAGGCACTTTATTATTTGGATACTGTGTCAAAGCAAAAGGTTAATTATAATGCCTTTAATCTTGTTTATAGAAAGCAATATGTAGAAACTGGCTACTTAAAAATATTTAATTCGACACTCTAAATAAGATTATTTCTATTAGGGTAGACTTAATAGATTTTACTTTTTGTAAAATACTTAAAATTTTTTCACATATACGTTTTCTCATGTTTAGATAGAAAATTATTTATGAAAATTGAATAGTTACTCTATCTAAATGATATAAATAAGATACTCTCTTAAAATGAAAGAAAATCCAGAGTAGTCTCAGCAATAACTTTTTGTTTGGTTGTTGTTGCTTGTTGTTTTTCCGGAAGGGGGTGTGGGACTCTGAGAGAGGTGGGGAGGAGTGGTGCTTCCAAGCCTTATGATGGAGCCTCAAAGTTACTGCTGGTGATACTTGGGTCACTGGGCTGGAGATTCATTGCTAGGGTCTGAGGATGTGGAGGTTCTCACTAAGTGCTATAGGACTCCAGGACCTTAACACGTGTGCTGGGAGTAAGGGAAGGCGGAGCAAGGCGAAGGGCACTGGAACAGGAAAGACCCAACCTTGCAAAGCAGCCCTGAAGTGAAACCTCGCAAGAGGGAGTAACTCAGCAAAGTTAGCAAAACAGGGTGTCTGCACCATGTGTCCAGCCTTGAGCCTCACTTGATCCCTTAGTCACATATCCTAAAGAAGTAGAGCACCTTTTTACATGTGTGAGGAACTGACGATTTCTGGCAGCCCATGGATCTGTGAGCACTCAGTCAGGACTAGTCTCCAAGCACCACTGGATGTGATGCGAAAACAAGGCCAAAGGGCAATCAACAATAGCAACAACAGCAGAAACCATCACTTAAGCCTTAAGCAAGTCATCCTAACCACAAGTATAGCCTTGAGAGGGATTGGACCCAGGGGCAAAGCAGAGAGGAAAAAGCGATAGGCCAATAGTGTTACATTCTATGTCATTGGACCTCCTGTAAGCCAAGACTCTCTATAAGAATGTAGGTATTTGGCAATCAAGTGAGCTGTGATCAACTGCTATTGGAGGGGTTTCTTGCGCGCTCAGCCTCCTTCACCCCAAGGCCAGGCTCCTTCTCTGACCTAGTGCACAACATGTCCAAGCATGTTGGGGATCACTGTTCCCCAACAGATGACCTCCAGGACTACATTTTTTTTTAAATAATGTAGGAGTACTGCTATTTTTTCAGCCATTGAATAAGCTGGTTGAATTGGGCATGAACTCCACATTACTTTCCTTTTTTATTCTGAATGTTAACTTTATTTTATTACTTTATTATTATTATTCCCCCCTTTTTTGATTCACTGTGAGATACAGCTACAAAGCTTTCACGTTTGAGTTTTGGTCATATAATCATAAAACACCCGTCCCTTCACCAGCACACACTTGCTACCACCAAAATCCCCAGTATTTCCCCCTCCACGCACCCCTCCCCACCCTCTGCCATTCCAACCCTTCCCCTGCTTGTGTGGCAGACAATTTCCCCCATACTCTCTCTCTACTTTGATTACATTCAATATTTTGACACCAGTCTCACCATCACTCAAACTTACCAAAAAGGCAATGCTAGACAATTTGTTCTGTATTGCTTATTATGGATAGAATATAATGTCCAGGAAATTCTGTGTCATTCTTGTCCAGGAGCTTTAGTTTATAGTCTCTGGGTCTTGGCCATTGCTCAGATTACATGGTGCCAGGCGCAGTTTGTGGGTATGACTGCCAAGCTACTGGAAAACTGGGGACCATGGGGGAAGAGATCTCTGTCATGGGTTCCCACATATCTGGGTTTTCCTGCCGGTCCACTCTCTGGTGAAGTTTATCCCATTTTGGGTGAAGCTTGTCCTAGCATGTGAAGAGTGGCCTTGGGCATGGCGGTGGTTGGTTTCTGGAAGATTTTGGCTACCAGGGTTCTGCTTGGGGTAGGGAGGAAAACTCAGTCCACCCCCCTCCAAGGTGCCCCAGTGAAGACAGCCTGGTACGGGGTCAAGGCATTCTGTGGTGCTCTATTCTGGGAGCTTTAGTTTATAGTCTCTTGGCCATTGATGAGATTACATGGTATTGGGGGCTGTTTGTGGGTGTGACTGCCACACTACTGGAAAACTGAGAACCTGCAGGGAGGAGGACCAGTCCTGATCCGAGCAGTCTTGGAGATCTCAGTCATGGGTTCCTGCATATCCTGGTTTTCCTGCCGGTCCACTCTCTGGTAAGTGGGGCTACATCTTAAATACTGAAGCTCAGGAGGGCATAAGCTGCTAAAAATCAAATGTAGGCAGGACTTATGACTTGGGGTTTAATCCCTGTACTTCTTCTCTACCACCAGACATAACTTTTGAACTAGAAAAATAGCCAGGGTTGGAAATGCAACCAACATCATTAGTAAACTGAAAATTACATTTAAATTTTAAATGAGAGATGGACTTTACAAAATGTAGTAAAATTGCAAAATCTAAGGAATTCTGTCATAATTCTGAGAGGCAAATGTCTTTCTATTTCTCTTCCGTGAATAATGTATTCAGTCTTGACAGTCTCATTACATGAGAGATGTAGCAAAATGGAAGTAGCAGAGGTGAGGAAAGATCTTGAAAATCCAATTCACGGTGGGAGATACAGCCAGTGCTATGTGGAAAGATCAGACAAGTCCTTTGAGCAATCCCTAAGGGGTATTCAGGGTTGCAGTCAGGAGGAGCAGCTAGGAGGAAGCAGTGTAGTAAAAGCTAGTTTCATGGAAGGAGATGGGAAGACCCGCAGTGGGATGTGGAGAGGATAAAACTCAGCAAGTAGTTGAACTCACAGGTATGTGTGAAGAATTGTTAAAAGAAAAAATGAGGCCTAAGAATTTATTTGAACAAAGATTAATTTTTAAATTGGGAACAATATAGAATAACAAGAACAAATACTTTGATTTATATTGAGAGGCATTGTAACTTAAAGTGACTAACAATGCTCTGCAGGTATGAACCAGAAGAAAGATTTACATAGAAAATGTGGAAAAGTAAAAGAAATTATTTGATTGGACATGATTTAAAGAATGTGGAGAAGCAAAAGAAATTATCTGATTGGATAGGATTTAAAGCCTACTTGATTGTCACTTGTTATCCTTAGTCTCTTGATGTTATTCGCCATCTTCAACACTGTTTTTGGATATAGCTATGCTACCAAGTATGAAGTGAATAGGTTGATGTAGGAGAGATTTTAAGATAAAGACAAACTATTTTGAACTCTCATTATTTTCCCTCCTCTAGTTACAGGTAATATCACGTGAGTGTTATTGTAATCTTATTGAGTGTGAGAAATAGTGCTAAATAAGTACTTAATTAAAGAATATCCTGATTAAGCCCTCCAAAGTGAGTGTATAATTGTAAAACAAATATACAAATGATATCTGATAGTGGAGGACTAGCTTTAATATTTATTTGTTTTCTTAGGTTTTTGTGCACTGTAGCAATGTAGCACAGTCGTCCCGTTGTTCATCGATTTGCTCAGGTGGGTACCAGTAATGTCTCCATTGTGAGACTTGTTGTTACTGTTTTGGGCATATCGAATACGTCATGGGTAGGTTTTCAGGTTCTGCCACTCAGGCAGGATATTCTTGGTAGCTTGCTGGGCTCTCTGAGAGGGACAGAGGAATCGAACCCTGGTCGGCGGCATGCAAGTCAAATGTTCTACCCGCTGTGCTATCGCTCCAGTTCAATACCTGGCAGAACTCAGGCTTTACTCCTGCACTCAGTGATCACTCCTGGCAAGCTCAGAAGATCAGATATGGTACCAGGTATTAAATCCAGGTCAGCTGTGTGCAAGGCAAGTGTTCTACCTGTTGTATTATCTCTCTGGTCCCCCCCAAGGGAGAACAGTCTTAAAGTTGAGGTACTATTTGCATTAAATATTAAAAACTATAACTAATTTCAACCATAGTTTTAAAAACATTTTATTTTGAATTTTTGAGGAAGAAGTGTTTAGCACTAGGCTGGGGATGTGCCTCAGCAGTAGCTGACTTGCCTTGATTATAAGGCTCTGGATTTTTTTTTTCTGGTTCCACCAGGAAGAAAAATCAATGGAAAATGTATATTCCACTATCAGCCCAAAGAAAGGGAAACAGTTGACAGAATTTTTGAAGTGTTGATTGCATCTGTGAGCATTTCACACATTGCTTTCTCCTGAAACAGAACATTCTGTAGTTTGAAATTTTCTATTGTTTGTCTGGCCCTGGAAATTTCAACAAGAGTAAGGTGAGAATGAAATTTGGGGAGCTTACGAGTGTTTCAGGGTTGGAGAGGTGACTCAGAGGGCTGAGAGGATATTCGGCATGCTGCAGGCTCAGATTTGATCTCTTGTATTGCATATCCCCCAAGCGCCACTGAGAGTGACCAGTGACTCCCAGCTGCAGAGTCAGAATCAGGAGTATCCCTTAAGCACTGCCCAAACAATATGGAGGGTGGAAATTTGAATGCCCTGAGAAAAAGGAAATCTGAGTATTAAGAGAAAGTAAAAGAGAGTTTGTCTGAACACTTGCTTTGCTAGGTTTGGGCAGAGGTCTGTCCTTAATCTGTAGTCAAAAACAGTGTCCCTGCCTTCCACTGATGGACTGTCAATTTTTGACTATTTGTTAAAATGTAAAACCATTTATTTGGACAGCTAAAAAACCCAAGTAGAACCAACTACCCAGAAATCTTATTTGCCTTATTAAACAGTTACAATTTCAAACGTTGTCAGGTTTATCTTTGAAAGCAGTGGTAAATCTGAGAGTATTTGCCTGAGAAGTAAGGCAGACATGATCTTACAGGCAAATTAAATTAAAAAAAGATCATCTCCCATAAGCCCAAAGAAATTTTCCATTATAATGGTCCAGCTGCTTGCTAGCATACATATTAATAATACAGCAATAAATATTTACATTTTTTATCAAAAAACACACAGCTAAACTCAGTAGAGTAGTCTGGAATCAATGAGAACATACAGATAGCCCATAAATATATTAAGTGCCAACCGAGACCTAAAATGTTTCTGTAGAAATATTTAACTACATTTTTAAAAAAGTGTCATTTAAACCACACTGGGCGGTATTCTGCTACTATCCTGGCTTGGTGCTTGGGGTCTCTTGGCGGGACGCCATGGACCAAGGCAGGAGTCTCCCAGGACTACGTGGATGAAATCTGTGGATTCCACATGCAAAGCATGTATTCCAGCCTCTGAGACATCAGCCAGGCCTTTTTTCAGACTTAATTGAAAAATTATTCTATAATTGCCATTGCAAGCCACAAAAGTATCCAAAAATAGCTCAAGACCTCAGAAGTCAAGGTATTTCCAACTGTCTCCAGTTGGGATCTTCAATAGAGTGGGAGAAAATAAGGAGTAGAAAGGTCTGAAATCAAAACAGAGACAGCAGCTCTATTCTCCCTTGGAACAGCTCACACCTCATGAGAGTAGCTTTTGCTACTTTCTCTTTTCCTTAAATAATTACTTCACTCCAAACCCTTTACACTACCACTCATATTAAGTACAGAAGTAAAAAGTACTCATGCTTAGCTTGTTTATGTTACTATTTAATGTAGGAAACATTTTAACGTTAATTTCAAAATTGAAAAGTAATAATAAAATGCAGAGCCCGGCAAGCTACCGAGAGTATCCTGCCCACACAGCAAAGCCTGGCAAGCTACCTGTGGCGTATTCGATATGCCAAAAACAGTAACAACAAGTCGCACAATGGAGACGTTACTGGTGTCTGCTCGAGCAAATTTTTGAGCAATGGGACAACAGTGATACAGTGAAAATGTCAGAGGAGATTTTTGACTTTTTGGGTCACACCCGACGATGCTCAGGGGTTACTCCTGGCTCTGCATTCAGGAAGTACTCCTGGCAGTGCTTGGGGACCATATGAGATGCTGGGGATTGAATCCAGGTACGTCATGTGCAAGGAAAATGCCCTCCCTGCTATATTATCATTCTGGCCCTGAAGAGACGTTTGAACAGGAAATCTTATGATTTTCAGTTTTAGTTTCTGCAAAGGGGAATGTCTGAATATCTTCTTCCGTGTGCCTTAATTTCAAAATCCTAGGAAAACACAAAGATGGCGGGGGGACTGAATTAAAGGTATTTTAAGGGAGCTGGAGAGAGAGTCACTGTCACTGTCATCCCATTGCTCATCAATTTGCTCTAGTGGGCACCAGTAACGACTCCATTGTGAGTCATTACTACTCACAATGTTTGCTACTATTTTTGGCATGTTGAATACACTATGGGTAGCTTTCCAGGCTTTGCTGTGGGAGAGAGAGTACAGGGGTTAAAGCACTTGCTTTGCATGTGACCCACCCTAATTCAGTCAGAAGTGCTCACATGGTGTTGGTACAGGAGTACCAAGCAAAAGAATAAATCTTGGGCTGGAGCAATAGCACAGTGGGTAGGGCCTTGCACATGGCCGACCCCGTGTTTGATTCCCAGCATCCCATATGGTCCCCTGAGCACCACCAGGGGTAATTCCTGAGTGCGGAGTCAGGAGTAATCCCTGTGCATCGCCAGGTGTGAACCAAAAAGCAAAAAAATAATAAATAAATAAATAAATCTTAAAGATGTTTTAATTAAACAACTAAAGAACAATGGACACATATTGAAAGCGTTTTGCAAATGAAAAATTTGGTAACCTCATTTCAGATGAATTTATGTGAATTCAAGTATAGATTGTATTTCAGGGTCAGTACAGTGGGTAGGGCACTTGCCCTGCTCTTGGCTGACTGGGTTTAGTCCCTGATGTTCGATATGGTCCACTGAGCACCACTAGGAGTAATTCCTGAGTGCAAAGCCAGGAGTAACCCCTGAGCATTGCTGGCTGTTCCCAAATAAACAATAACAACAATAACAAAGAAACAAATATAGGTTGTGTTTCACTGGAAAATACCCACTTTCTATGAATTTGTGGATATATTAAGACAATCAGAATTAATTTCCTAGTTTCACTTTTTAGTATCCTCCTTGCCTATAACCATAAAGCCTCCAGCATAATTGTCCCCATTTTCTCCAAGTCTCTCCAAATCCCTGAGATTGTCTAGTATAGTACTATTTTTTAGCCACCAGTAGCCATGCAAACATTTGTAAACTGAGTAAAACTTGCGCCAAATTCCTAATAAACAAAATTTACCATCTGCAATTTTTTTCTGAGAGTATTAATAAATTTAGTTTATTCTTTCCCCCCCCCTTCATTAAACTTTGTTTTAATGGTTTCAAAATTCTGTGACAGAGTTTTGGTCAAGTTGTTTCCATTAAAAAGCACTGATTTTAAAAACTAGTAACTTAAACTGCCACAAACAAAAATGCAACCAAATGGTCCACAAAACATTTTTCTTTCCTTCGAAGGTTTTATGATGCATTGTTATTATTAACCAGTCTTTTACTATTAAACTTAAATGGCCAGTTGAGACAAACAGTTCTTCCACCACTGATTAAGACTGGGGTGGCAGGTATTGGAGATAATATTGATTTAGCCTTCTGGGCCTTCTAAGAAGACTTGGTAACCTCGCTGGCTTTAGCTACCCTGTTGTCCACTGCTTTGATGACTACAACAAAGGCCTGCCTCATATTACAAACAGCAAAACAGCCTAGAGTATAGTCAAAGAAGAATTCAACACACATGGGCTTGTCAGGGACCATATCAACGACAGCATCACCAGATTTCAAGAACTTGGGACCATCTTCCATTATCAATGTGGTTGTGTAATGAGGCAGCACATGTGAATAACCATCAATGATTTGAGTTGGATGACTGTATCACTGTCATCCCGTTGTTCATCGATTTATTCAAGCGGGCACTAGTAATGTTTCCATTCGTCCCAGCCTTGAGATTTTAGCAGCCTCTCCTTACTCGTCTTTTCCAAAGATTGGAGGCTCTTTCAGGGTTAAAGGGATGAGACCTGTTATTGTTACAGTATTTGGCATATCGAATAAGTCACAGGGAGCTGCCAGGCTCTTCTGTGCAGGCGGGATACTCTCAGTAGCTTGCCGGGCTCTTCGAGAGGCATATATATATATTTCCCTTATGGTAATTTGTCACACTGCCGCTCATGTGTGAGGTTCGGCCTGAGGATGTGGAAGCAAAAATTAAATTCTTCTTGAGTTGGATGCTTCAAGATAATCACTCAGCTGTGAAGTCAGCTGCTTCCATTGGAAGGTAACTTAGCTACCACCAGCCACATTTCCTTGACGAACATCTTTAACACAAACGTTCTAGACATTGAATCTCATGTTTTCCCCCAGAAGAGCTTCATGGTGCTTTTCAACAGACTTCATTTCAGTTGTAACATTGACTGGAGGGATTGTGACCAACACGCCAGGTTTGAGAACACCATTTGGTCCACAGGGACAGTACCAATGTCTCCAATCTTGTCAGCATCCTGGAAGGCAGGCAAAGGGATGGCAGGATGCAGCCCAGAGCTTCAAGCAGCATGTCTCCACTGGTACTACCATCTTAGCGGGTGACTTTCCGTCTCTTGAACCATGGCATGTTAGCACTTGGCTCCAGTATATTGTTGCTATTCCAACCAAAAACTGACATAGGATTGTAGCTAATCTCCTTAATGTAGGTGCTTACTTTCTTAACAATGCCCTTGTATCTGTTCTGGCTGTAGGGTGGTAAGTGGAATTTTTTTTGTTCGTTTTGTTTTGGTTTTTGTCACACTAGGCAACTCTCAGGGGCTACTCCTGGCTCTGAACTCAGTAATTACTCCTGATAGTAATCAGGGAATCATATGGGATGCTGTGGATGGAACCCAGATCAGTTGCTTGCAAAACAAGGTCCGTACCAGCTTTGCTTATCTATTGCTCTGGCCTTGGTGACTCCATTTTGTTAACAACAATCAGCTGTTTCATATCCAGTGTGTAAACCAGAAGGCCATGCTCACGGGTCTGCCCATTCTTGGAAATACTGGCCTCAATCTCACCCACATCAGCAGCAACAAACAGGACAGCACAGTCAGCCAGAACTTTCGTTTTTGATAGTCTGTGTCCTGGGCTACCAAATGATGGACAGGTAGTACTTGCTGGTCTCAAACTTCCGCAGGAGATATCAATGAGGATACCAGGTTCACATTCAGCTTATTCATGACCCAGGCATCCTTTCCTATCTCAGGAACCTCCTTTTCTAAGTTTCTTGATGATTCTCTCATCAATGTAACCATGTTTGCAGAGTACATGGTCTTGCCGGAGCCTATATGTCTGATGATGACAATGTTGATGTGAAACTTTCCCATTTCCATTTTGGCTTGCTGTGGTTCTGGCAGCAAAATCATTGTGAGAAAAAGGAAATTTATATTATTCTTCAAAATTCTTTCAACTAGCAGTTAGCGTTACTTAAGTAGAAAGTTTTGTGGACTCCAAAGCTGCTTGTAGTCGTACTGTTCTTTTTTTTTTCAGGGGGAGGGGCGGGGGTCACACCCAGCAATGCACAGGGGTACTCCTGACTCTGCACTCAGGAATTACTCCTGGCGATGCTTGGGGGACCATATGGGATGCCGAGGATCGAACCAGGTCGGCCGTGTGCAAGGCAAACACCCTACCCGCTGTGCTATCGCTCTGGCCCCTGTACTGTTTTCTTAAATGGAACAATTTAGAAAACAGCTTGATAGTGCTTTCTTGATTCATGGTACAGGCTTACTGTGTTCTCTTCTAATTTTGTAGGTAGTAATATAGAAGTTAAAAGAATTAGATTAAAATATGAATATGACTTTCCTTTTTTAATTCTTTTGACTCTCCTTTTTAGTTTTATAATAATGGAAAAGGAAATCTTAACAGATTTTTGAAAGGCTGGTTATTCTATAGCTTTGTAGCTTTAGATTGGGTGATATAACTTTACTTCTATTTTTTTTACTTGTCTTTTAGGCTGATATGCTGTGTACACTTTAGTCATGCTTGGTAAAAGATTCACAAAGAATTAACAAGTATTTGAAAGGAGTCCAACTGATAAGAAAATGAACTCATTTTTGTAAAGAATTACCAAAATATGTTCGGAAGTCTCAGAATTTAATTTTCTTCTTTTATTTTTTTATTCATTCTGAAAAATTCCTTGAATTTCAATGTAATATAGAGAGAGTGAGTGAGAGGATTGCTGGCCTCCTCTTCAGACTAGCTAAATTTCCTTTAAAGTAGTTGAGTTTTGTAATTGTCACTGGAAATAAAAAATACCTGTTCCCTCCTTGTCAGAGTGTTTCTTGCCACCCACTAAGGAACACTGCTTATGTTCCTTAGACAGGTTACCAGCTGAGATTTTATTGTACAGTCTATACATTTGGAATAATATCTTCTTTGATATTATATTTCAGGGATGTAAAATAATGTCTATAAAGTATAAAGTATAGCATGGGACTAAAGTAAAGCCTCATTTGGCGCTAGTGAAGAAACACTCCTGATTTCCCTGATGAAGCCACATTCCTTCTTTAAAAATAGCTTCACTCTTTAAAAACATCAACATCTTCTCTTGGCAGACTGAATGCTGTTAGTGAGCCCCACTCTTCCTAGGTGTGCTCAGGAACAGCAGCCTTAATATCACCCGATTGATCATGAACTTGATGGAAATGTAGATCTCAACTCCAAACCTGTTGAATAATAGCAATCTGTATGCTAAAAAGTCCCATATAATTTGTAAACATATAAAAGTTTAAGAGGTGTTCTGGGAATATATCCCGAGGATGCAAAAAAGCACAGTTTAAATGACATCTTCATCTATATATTCATTGAAGCACTGTTCACAATAGCCCAAATCTGGAAACAACCCAAGTGCCCTAAAACAGATGACTGGTGAAAGAAACTTTGGTACATCTTCACAATGGAATACTATGCAGCTGTTAGGAGAGATGAAGTCATGAAATTTGCTTATAAATGGATAGACATGGAGAGTTTCATGCTAAGTGAAATGAGTCAGAAAGAGAGGGACAGACATAGAAGGACTGCATTCATTTGTGGAGTATAGAATAACATCACATGAGGCTGACACCCAAAGACAGTAGATACAAGGGCCAGGAGGATTGCCCCATAGCTGGAAGACTGCTTCATGAGCAGAGGGGAGAAGGCAGCTGGAATAGAGAAGGGATCACTAAGAAAATGATGGCTGGAGGAATCAGTCAGGATGGGAGGTGAGTGCTGAAAGTAGATAATGGACCAAACATGATGACTTCTCAGTGTCTGTGTTGCAAGCCATAATACCCAAAAGTAGAGAGAGAGTATGGGGGAATATTGTCTGACATAGAGGCAGGGGGAATGTGGGAAAGGGCGGGTATACTGGGGATATTGGTGGTGGGGAATGTGCACTGGTGAAGAGATGGGTGTTTGATCATTGTGTCATTGTAACCCAAACATGAAAGCTTGTAACTATCTTATGGTGATTCATTAAAATTTTTTAAAAAGTTTAAGAAGTGTTAACATAAGCACACCTGCTTAACAAAAGGTTGTTCCTAACTTATTTGACAATGATTGCTGGGTCTTCATAATTGCATAATTTAGCTAAATGTCATAGAAAGGTAAAAGTGTGAAAAGAGAGGGAGGGCAGAGAAATAGTACAGGGGTTAACGTGCTTGCATGCATATGGGGTTAACCCTGGTTGGGGCCCTAGCATTGTATCTTGTGATACATGCACTATGAGGGTTCATCCCTGAGCACAGAGCTAGCAGTGAGCTCTGAGCACAGCCGGGTGTGACCCATCCTCCCCTCCCAAAATAAATGTGAGAAGAGAGAGGTGGCTTTATTTGATTTTATTTTTAATCAGGTAGTTTATTATTGATTCATGTTTGTTTTTCAAGTTTATGGAATTGGAGTCATCTTCCTTCACACCTTGGTATGTGTCTGATTTTCCCCACATCTGTCACCAAAGTCCCAATGCCTTTCATCACCAATAATTCTTTAAATTCTTATTAGGTTTAACTATTTTAGTTTAGGTCGTATGTTGACAAAAGTGTTAAAGTTTATGGTTTTGTTGTTTGTTTGGGGCAATGCCTGGCTAACACTAACACTTTGAACATATTGTGAGTGCCAAAATAATTTATATGTTCTACCGATAATGTGAAATTTGATAATGCGTCTCTCTACATACTTGTCTCTATAAATATAGATATCAACAATTATTCCTGGAACTTTACAATGAATCTGAACTAATTTTTATTAACTAACAAATCCAAACTGAACACAAATGGGCTCATTCAAAATGCAGGACACATATCTATAATACAAAAGAAATAGATGAGCAGGCTTAGAAATGTGTTCCTGCACTAATGTGCACCTCAGAGACCTGAGCCCTACGCAAACAGGATGAGAACGCTATTCGGGTATCCCAAAGAGGAATTGAAAGAGCTATGCTACGAGTATCACATCTCACTCAAGTGAGAGAAGGAATCCGGAGTTCTGACCTCCATGGACGGTCAAGAATCAGGGATGCTGTTTCGTTTGCCAAGACATCAAAAATCAGATGGGCCGGACAAGTAATGCGATTCAGAGATGAACATTGGACTATAGCTGTTACCGACTGGATTCCATGGGACATCAAAAGACCAAGTGGCCGCCCACCTACGAGATAGTCAGACTTCTTCGTCAAAACCCTGAATGCACGGTTTGAGGCACTTCTTGTCCCTGGAGCGAGCAGATATCATTGGGCTACACCAGCACGCGACAGGGACAAATGGAGATGCTATTGGCGTCTGTTCGAGCAAATCAAAGATCAATGGGAAGACAAGTGATACAAGTGATACAAGAAATGTGTTTCCTCCCACTTCTACTAGATTTGTGCATGTGTATGTGTGTGCATGTGTGCGCACACACATATAGTGATCACAGTAGATAATACATGCTAAAGTGTTCATTCAATCACTGAGTTACTTGCTTGACCCATTCTACTAGTTAGGAACAGCCAATAGAAATGAATACTTACTTATGCATCTGTCAAAATTGCCAAAAAGCATCTATCACAAATTTTCACTAAAGATCAAACTGATGGAATAAAAGTAGAAATTAGGGCCAGAGAGATAGCTTAGTGGGTAAGTTGTTTGCCTGGCGTGTTAGAACTTTAGCACTGTATATGGTCCCCTGAGCTCCTCTGAGAGTAATCCCTGAGCACAAAGCTAGTAGTAAGCCCTGAACATTGCTGCATTTGACCCTCTCCCCTAAAAAGAGAATAACAATTGAAGTGAAAAGGCTACATTTGAGTTTGTGCTCTGTCATTCAGTTTTGACAATGACATTTGGAAATTGGTGATCACAGTATCTCACAGAAACTTGGGAGGGAATAAGGAAGCTGATTCACTGGTTTCTGAAATGAATCAGTAACATAATTATACTTATTATCTAAATCAATTTCAGAATTCTGTGAATCAGATATTGCTCTATAATTGATGAGATTACTCTATAATTAATGAGAGATATAATATAAGTATTAAGTGGCAGAAAAAACTGAACAAGATTTTTTTTAAAAAATTGATTTAGTTTTATAAAGCTGTTTATAATTTATTACATTCAATATTCCAACACCAATCTCACTACCAGTGCACCTTCCTGCCACCATTATTTCCAATTTCCCCAACCACCTTCAAGCCTGCCCCTTTGGCAGGACCTGAATAATTTATTTAATATTGCTTGTTATAATTTGATTAAAATGATCAAAAATATTTCCTTAGATGTGTGAATATTGTTCTATCTCACCCTGGAGCTATTAATCCTTTGTAGATGAGATTACTAACATGTTGCTACAGGTTAAGCCTTGTGTGTTTATATTTACTTAATGGAGGTTGGTTGTCTTCTACTTTACATCTCATCCAATATGGGTGCTACTTCTGGTTCATCAGTGGTATAGAGTTTGAGATGTCTCAGGGCTATAATTGCAGCCACATGCTCCAGGAGTTCAAAAATTTTGAATAGGGTATTACAGCTGGAGTTAAATGTTTTTTTTTTCTGAAAGATTTATATTGAACTGAAACAATTTTAAAATAAAAACATCAAGAATTTGGAAAATGTGAAAGTATCCCCCAAACAGTCATTTAATCTTAATTTATTTTCTTGTAAGAAAATCAATAAATTCTATGGGGGTACGGTGCTGCCAACAACTCAACCTGTACCTGTGAGGCGAGTGCATCGGCAGCCTGATTGTGCTTTCAGGCTTCCTGATACTGCAAAATTGCCTGTGTACTTCTAGTCAGACTCCAACAACTTGGGATCAAGTTTAACAAGAAATTAAACAGCCAAAATTTAGGTATGTGGGAGCCACGCCCACACACCACCTTCAGCTCAGCTATATAAGCTCATTTATTGGCCTTGTTTCAGAAACCCATAGATAAATCTCAAAGGAGATCAAAAGCCTCAAGTAAGCTCAGATCTGTGCATGACTGAACAGACTGGGCTAAATTGGAGGGGGGCTGGTTGGCCTGGTGCCCCTCCCAAGCAGACTCCCCAGCACTCACTTGCTTCCACAATCCAAAATAGCTCTCATACACCCTACCTAACTCCACCATCTCAGAATGGACCTGACCAAGATATAATCTGTTGAAAATTCTGGTATGGGGATTTTGTGACTGAAATCCCCAGGTATTCTTCGAGTTGAGATGGGCTACCTCCCCCGACTTTCCAATATTCATGGAAGCACTGGCAGTCATCTCCATTTACCAACTTCAGGGCACCCTGTAAGCTCTACTACTGGCCTTGCTTCAGAGACCCATAAATAAATCTCGAAAGAGATCAAAAGCCACAGTTAAACTCGGACTCACGCATGACTGAATGGACTGGGGTAATCAGAGTGGGGTAGGTTGGCCTGTACTCACCCAAACAGAGCCCCCAGCAGCCACTTACTTTCACAATCCAAAATCACTGTCATACACCCGACCTGATTCCATTGTCTCAGGATGGACCTCACCAAAATATAATCTGCTGAAAATTCTGGTATGTGGGTTTTGTGACTGAAATCTCCATGCTTTCTTGGAGTTGGGATAGGCTAACTTCACCCATCTCCCTATACTTCTGGAAGCCTCAGCAGTCACATCCACACCCCAAAGGCTTCCACCCAATTGAAAAGCTACTCCAGTATTACAGTACCAATAAAAATATCAAATACCCTGCACAAACACCATGACCTCTTAGTACCTGTATTTCAAACCATAATTCACAAAGGAAAAGGAGAGACAGAGCAAGAAGAGAAGTGCTTCCCATAAAGGGAGGCTTAGGGTGGGGGGTGATGGGGGTTGGGGGATGGTGGTGGCGAAATTGGGCCCATTGGTGGTAGGAAATGTACACTGATGGATGGATGGGTGCTGGATCATTGTATGACTGAAACCCAATTATGAACAGCTTTGTAGTGGTCTATCTCATGGATATCCAATTTTAAAAAATTTACAAAAAAGGTAATGTGGAGTTCATGCCAAATTCAATCAGATTAATCAATGACTAAATAAATAACAGTACTCCTAAAATTTTTTAAAAATAAATAAATTCTAAAAAACTGATCTACACTTGAAGAACTTTAAAAAGTCACAAACAGTGACAGATAGATAGCTTAAGTGGCAGAATATGTGTCTAGTATGTGCAAGGTCCTGCTTCACATGTCACCCACCCAGAACCAATATTAATAACCTACCATTGGACCAAACATAATCAAAGTGACCCTAGGCCTTATCAGTACTGGTAGATGATCCAATTTTTTTATTTATTTTTATTTTTTCTTTGATCCAATTTTTTTAAAAGTCACCAAAACATAGCAAAGTCTAAGATGAGGGAGATGATACAGCTATGTCTGGAACATATTCTCTTCATAAGGTAAAGAGTGACTGAGACAACACTTTATGGAAGGAAAATAGTAAGAATAAAGGTAAGCCTCTAAGTCTGTCATGAGTGAATCAAATTCATTCAGTATATATATATATATATGTGTGTGTGTGTGTATATATATGTATGTATATATGTATATTTATGTATACATATATATACTTAATCCGTGAGATAGGGTTTCAGTCATACAATGATCCAACAACCATCATTCCACCAGTATACATTTTGTATCATCAGTGTACCCTGTTTCCCTCCACCATCCCCTACCCACCTGGCCTGCCTCTATGTCACGCACTTATCTTCCTTCTCTCTCTCCTTTTCTGCATCTTGGTTTGCAATACAGGTACAAAGGTGTCATCATTTTTGTTCAGGGCATTCAGTGTTTTTATCAGGAAGGTAAGGCTTAAGTAGCTTGTTTAACTGGGTGGCAGCTTTGGGGTATGGATGTGACTGCTGAGACTTCTGAAAGTACAGGAAAAATCCTGGTGAGGTCTGTCTGGAGATGATGAAGCCAGTTGGAGGCTGGAAGTGATTTTGGATTGTGGAAATAAACAGTTGCCAGGGGGGCCTGCTTGGGTGGGAATAGGCTAACCTGCCTAACTTTGCTTTATCCTGATCTGTTCAGCCTTTTGCAGGTCTGAAATTAACTGCAGCTTTTGATCTCTTTTGAAATTTATCTATGGGTCTCTGAAGCAAGGCCAATGAATGAGCTTGTATAGCTGAGCCAGAGTTGATTTATGGGCATGGATCCCACATACCTAACTTTTGGTCATTTAATTTCTCAAGAAACTTGGTCCTGAGTTGTTTTCGTTTGGTCAGAGGCACATGGGCAATTTTGCAGTATCTGGAAGCCGAACGGCACCATGAGCCTGCTGATGCACTTGTCCCATGGGTACAGATTGACCTGCTGGTAGCACGGTACACCTTGGAGTTAAATTTTTAACCTTATGATGATGGGGTGTCCCAGACAACAGAGCCTGGCACAGGGTCTGGAAGCATCTCTGCAACTTGTTGATTTTTTTTGAGATTTATTTATGAATTAGTTCACAGGAGTGATTGCCGGGCTTCCAGAAGAACAGGGAAATGGGGTGAGGTATCCCATCTCCGATTTTGTGAAAACCTGGAAATTTCAGCCACAAAACCTGCAGACCTAAATTTTTCCACAGATCAATTTCTGGGTGAGGCTTGTCCTAAGCAGTAGAATCCAATTGTGAGCATGGCAGAAATTGTGGATTGTGTAGGTTTTTGGCTGCTGGGGCTCTATGACTCTATCCAATTCCAGAAAAAGTATTTTTGTGTGTGTGGGGAGAGGATACTGGGGATAGAAATTAGGGTCTTGTAGGATGACATTACTTTGCCCTTTCCCTCCTTGCCACAAGTAGCTTGTCCCGGTTTTACCCAGAGTTTAGGCTTACCCCAGTCTCACCCATCAAGGTGTTCCCGAATCTCTCCCATCCCTTTGTTTAGCTATAATCACTTCTCCATGTTCTCTTCCCCAAAACAGTTAATCCGCGGCTTTCCCTTAATCTGACTGCTAATTTGCAAGGTCAGACCTTCCTAGGATACTGAATTTATATTATATAAGTTAATATTGCCTTTCTCCTCTTCTTGTGCCTTTTGAATAATTTACTTTAAAGCTATGTCTGTTTTGTATAGACACAAGAAGACAATATTATGTTTTTATAACTTGGGAATTAATTGGCCTCGAATATTATTCCCTCCCGGGCATCTGCTTTCTCCACTTAAGCCTCAGTTGCCCTCAGTTCCTAGCACCCCAAAGTAGGGTCCCCGACATGGGACGGGAAGGATCCAGGGCAAGCGGTGAGTTATGTGCTACCCTGGCATCGAGATGGGCCTGGCCAAAGTGCCTGATTCTTAACTATAAGTTAAGAGCTTGATCATGGACAAACGCTGTCATGATCCAATAGTAATTATGAGACTGGGACCCTGCCAGGGATAGGAAAGACTGATCTGGCCTGAGCACTGTAGTCCGAGATTGAGATGTCCCCAGGAGAGCAATTCTATAAGCTTTAATGCATCTCTTATTGTGTCCATACAAAATAATTAATATTATGAATTCTTATATGTTTGCTGGCTGAGGAGAAGAGAAACACATTCATGGGACTCCACCCTTGGGTGGATCCTTCTGCTGAAAGAGAATTAAGTCCTAGGAGAAGCATCCCCTAAGGGAAAGGACCTTACCCTATAGATGGTGACCACACCTATGTGTACGCCCCAACCCCCTGATGCTGTGGAGATTTAACTAGGCTGGGAGAGTGGGTTGGGCCAGATCCACGGGGCAGATCCACGGGGAGAGATCCAGGAGAGCGGGAGAGAAGCGGAGGGAGAGAATGAAATAAACGGATCGAGCAACCAGTTTGGCCTTCTTCCTTCTTCCTTCCGTCGCCTGCCCTCGACAGACAGCACACACAGCGGTTCCGGGGCACCGGATGCGGGCGGTGAGACAGAGCCGCCTAGAGAGCCCTCGAGTGCACTTGCCCTTCAGCGTTCTTTAGTTTTTTACAGGGTCTCATAAACCAAACTTTTGTTTGGGACTAAGAAGCATCTCGTGTGTGTGTGTGTGTGTGTGTGTGTGTGTGTGTGTGTGTGTGTGTGTTTTAGGGGGCAGAAGGGAGCCCATTAATATCATATTATCTCCAAATACATAGTGACATTGGCACAGAACTCTACCAAAACTTAAGGAAATGAGGGACTGATATTAGAATGCATCGTAAATAGGCAGTTATTTTTTTCCATTTGTTTCTTTTTCTCTTTCTCCTTCCCCAACAAGTTCTCTTGTTTTTCTCCCATACTGTCCATGTATATATTTTTTCTATATATTTCATTGTCTTACTTAAGTTTTAAAATTTATTAGTATGGATTGCAGAGTCTCTTGCCCGAGCACCTTGCTGTATTCCCCAGGGCCCCTTGGAGGGGGTCGGCTCCAGCTTCCCTCCCCACCCCGAGCAGAGATCCCCAGGCCGAAGACCTCCAAAGCCTAGTCACAGCCATGCTCAAGGCCCCTCTCCACATGTTCAGACGAGCCTCATGCATGAAGGTACGGGCAGAGGAACCCAGGTGTGTGGGACCTGGGGCTGAAACCTCCAAGCCTGCTTGGATCGGGACTGGGCCTCTTCGGCCCAGATTCCCCATCTTCCAGTAGCTAGGCGATCATACCCAGGGAGTGCCCCAGCACCGTGTAATCCCACCAAGGGCCAACATCCAGAAACTTAAAACCAAGCACCCGGAAGACATCTTATAGCCTACTTCTCCCTCTGGGAGAACCTGGCAAGCTACCAAGAGTTTTCTGCCCACATTGGAGAGCCTTGAAAACTCCCCATGGTGTATTCATATGCTAAAAACAGTAATAATGCTGGGTCTCATTCCCCTGACCCTGAAAGAGCCTCCAATGCAGCATCATTGGGAAGGACGAGTAAAGAGAGGCTTCTAAAATCTCAGGGCTAGGACGAATGAAGACATTACTGAGACCGCTCGAAAAATTAGATGATCAACAGGATGATGATGACAATGATGATGATGTGGATTGCAATTTAAATGTGTATGTACATGTTAGCATTAAAATGTCATTATTATTTTTATCATCTCTGGTGGTTAATTTCAGTTTTTCAATGAGTATTTTCCCTACTTTTTCATTACTTAGTTTCACTAGACATCTTTTATTTTGATAATTTTTTCAAACAATAATAGTTGATTTTGTTGATTTTCTCTCTCTCTTTCTCTCTCTTTTATCTTATTGGTTTCTGCTCTGAAACTTATGTCCCATTGCAGTATGCACTTGAAGACTTATGTAGAACTATCAAAGCTCCTATAGAAGACAAAGAAAATAACAGTATAAAAATATGCAGGCAGTTACCCTGAGATATAGTAGATGTAGAATAAATTGTGTAGAGCTACATGTATTTAACACAGACTATAAAATATAAAAAAAGAAAATATTTCTGATACATCAAAGACACCAAGGTGTATGAACTCTACAATAATCACAAAATTTAAATGTATATATAATCTTCTAAGACACTCACTAATCATAAGATCTTAAATATGTCACCTCTGCTGACAACTATTTCAACTTGTTTGTCCTCTACCCAAGAAATACAGATAAAATGTGGTGTTATAAATCATGGTGACTGGCAAGCTATAGCTGTAGCCATGAGTGCTTAGAATTGATAGTCTTTATGATGGAGAATGGTAGCCCTCTCTTAGTAATCATATGTTAGCTCTAGGCATTTTCTATTTTCTGTGCTCTATGAATCAAACTTTGATCTGGCCCTTACACGCACACCTTCAGCAAGAGAACATGTGAATATTGCATAATAGTGTGGCTGATCTATCCTGCTACTGCTCAATCCCAGAATGCTAACCTGACTCATTTTCCCTACCTTCTTGTGAGTGCTTCTTGATCAACTAACCAAACTAAGTAAGTTGAGCATCGTAACTTGATTTGTGAGTCTTTTTGGACTTTTGTATCATGTTTGATAATATACTTGGAGAGTTACTTTTGCATTAATTAACATTTTCCTCTATTGATTTTTATTTTATTCTGTTATACACTTTCTTTTTACTTCTTAGATAAATGTTTCCAAAGTATAAGGCAGTTTGCTTTAAGAAACTGCTTTAGATTTAAAGATGTAGAACATTCTTTATCTAAGTAGTATTAAATTGTTGAAAACTAACATGACATTAATATAATATCTCCATTTTGTAATTTTATATACTTTTAAAAGCAAGGGCTATGCAGAAATCAGGTTCCTATATTATATTTCAAAACTATAATTTTGTTCTTATTTTCTAATTTGCATTACAGTTGAAGCTTCTGAATGGCATTAAGTCTTTGGAATTTATGGAGGTTTTTTCTATGGTTTTAAATATGGCTCTTTTTGTAGATGTTCTCTGTGTGTTCTTAAAAAATGCATATTTTCTGATTATGAACATAGAATTAGGTTTTTCCCAATAGTTTGTTTTTTGTAGTTTTATTTTCTAGATATTTTCCATGCACACCTTATGTCTCTAGGACTTTCATGCTGCCTGGGGGGATCTTGTTTATGTGCAACAGGACCAACAAATAGAGCAGGTAATTGGAGGTGAGCCCTTAGTTAATGGGAAAGATGAAGAGCAGAACACATGGAAATTCTTCTTTTTATCTTATTTATTGCTTTTATTGTCTCTAGGCTTCCTCTTCACAATACACATTGGTTCAAGAACTTTAGGGTTTTTATTTTCTCCCTCTTCCCTTTTCTTTGATTTTATTGTGATATGTGAGTGGTTGGGTGTAGGATATCATTGGTTTGTCCTTTCTCCCTTACCACAAAGAGTTTTGGTTTATCTGGTAATAATCTCTAAACATTTTAAGACAACATTGATATGTCCTGTTCCACTTGCCACAGGAAGCTTAGGTTTATCACTGTGCTCCTGAGGCACTTCCATCCCACTTTGTTGATCTGTAAACTCCTCTCTATGTTCTCTTCCCTAACAGGTCTATCACCTTTTTCCCCCTAATCAGACTCTGTTAACTTGTATGGTCAGATTCCTCAGAAATCTATGATTTTATATGTATGAGTGAAATACTGCCTTTCTCCTCTACTTATGTCTTTTGAATGGTTTACTTTAAAGCAATGTCATTTTTGTATGGACAAAGGAAGACAGCTGTTAATATGCTTTTGTAACTTGGAATTTAATTGGCTTTGAATATTATTCACTCCCGGGCATCTGCTTTCTTGACTTAAGCCTCAGTTGCCCTTAGTTCCTAGAACCCCAAAAGCAGGGTCCGGACAAGCTGTGAGCTACCCTGGGCCAGGTCAAAGTACCACGATTCTTAACTATAAGTTAAGAGCTTGATCATGGACAAATGCTGTCATGATCCAAAAGCAAAGATGAGACTAGGACCCTGCTAGGAGTAGGAAAGACTAATCTGGCCCGAGCATTGTAGCCTGATATCGAGATGGCCCCAGGAGAGCAATTCTATAAGCTTAATGTATCTCTTACTGTGTCCATACAAAATGATTAATATTATGGATGCTTATATGTTAGTTGGACAAGGAGAGGAGAAACACACCCATGGGATTCTGCCCTTGGGTGGGTTGTCCTGCTGAAAGAGAATCTGTTCTAGAAGCAGCATCCCCTGAGGGAAAGAACTTTAACCCTATTGACTGTGACCACACCTATGTGTAAGCCCCAACCTATCATGCTGAGGGATTTAACAAGGCTGAAAGAATGGGTTGGGGTGGGCCAGATCCAGAGAAGCCAGATCAAGATCCAGATCCAGAGAAAGAATGAAGTAGCATGGGGGAAGAAGAAGCAGGAGGAAAATCAGAGGAGAATGGAGATGGGAATGGAATAAACTGCAAGTGAGACCAACCACCCTGATCCTTGTTCTTTCCTTCACCTGCCCATTGCCATCAAACTCCCTGGGGTGGGGGAAATGGCGTGAGACTACCGAACGTGGGCAGCAGGAGAGATAGAGCACCACTGTGCCCCTTTTTTCGTGTTTACATAGTTGGGGATTACATACCCAGTTATGGTACTCATTTTCAGGTACATTTAACCATACCTAGCACTGTACTGGAGATCACATAATCTGTTGCAACACTAGGAAGTGTTGCAGCACTTCTTTAGGATGAAAATCTGGAGAAGAAGCTGAACCATAATAGTTTATAGGTTAGTGGAAATTGGCATGTCATCTTACTTTGTGTTTGGATAACTTGTATGGATAACTCAGATAGTAAGTTCAAGTTTTCTTCTGTTTCATTTTTCTCATCACTAAGATGGAGGGGAAATATGTTTAGTTGTCATGAGGAAGTCTAATTTATATCTATACATCTATACTGACAATAGTGATTCAATGACAGTGTTCCTTTAGTTTTTTCGCAACTAATTTCTGTTTAAGTGATATTATACTAATTTTCAATCCAATAATATTCCTCTTGTGAGGACAGCATACAGAGAACATGCATTGTGCAGTGGAGAAATGCTATTCTCAGAGAAATGAGATCATTTTGAGAGTTTGCAGCAGTGTGTACACTCAGGCCTCAGACTTCTATGACTACTGTGATAACTTCGACCAGACAGTCTGGCAGGATTGTATGGACGCAGATTTCCTAGTCTATTCCTGAACTTTTATTGTATTATATTAATGAAATTGTAATTGGTTTTATTAAATTTATATCCAGAACTTTTCTAGTAATTCTCTAAGATTGTATTTGGAGGAAATTTCTCCAAATTAAAATGAGATAATGGATTTATTAAGTAAAGAGAGTATAGCGGCATGCATGGCATTGCTAATCCATTGGCAAACATCAAGGGCAGAATCTAAGTCACAGTAGAAGGGGTTCTGGGAAAGTGAGATAGAAGGCACTGAGTTTCTGTAAATGAAATGAACACTGATTGGTGATCTAAAAGACTGCCTGGACAGTGCTTATGATAATGAAAGATATCTCTGAAATACATTAGAAATGCTTATTTATCCATGTGGAGGAAAATTTTAGAAAATATCTTCTGGTTTAGGCTAGAAAACACATGACTGTGCTTTATTTTCTTCATTAAACATGTTAATTTCTTGTTTAGAAGAAAATTATAAGAAACATAGTTTTTAATTTTAATTGAGAATTCCCTACTTTCCTCAACTTTCCTGTATTATTATTTTTATTTATGGTTTTAGTAAGTCTCTATATGCATCCTACCCCAGTCTTCAGACATTTTGTCTTGATTGATTCAGTAAAATAAATTTTACAAAAGCGTAAACACTGGTTCTTCCAGTCTTTTCTTGTAACAATCACAGATGGAGTTTCCTTTTGAGTTTATATGGCTGTTTTTAAACATGCTTCTGCTCTCTCCTTTTTATAACTGAAATACTATCTCCTAAAATAAAATCATTGAACTATAATATAACCAATGGAATAATCAGTACTTTAGCCATTGTTCCTAAGAAAAGGAGTCTTCCCTAAACATTTTGTGTAGAGACCTTGTTCTGACGGTTTGGTTTCTTTTCAGTCAAATTATCCTACTTAGCACCAATGTGGAAGAAAGCCCATGCATACATTTGACTTGAATCCATATGTGTCATTTTGTTTTCCTACCTCAATGAGATGAGTGGTTCTGGTTTCAAGATAATGGTCCACTTAGCATATTTTTGTTGTTGTTCATAGGAGTGGCTCTCATGTGGTACTCAGAAGATCTGGGAGCCCACAGGTGACTTACAACCAACTGGGCCAAGACTTCAATGCAAGGGCTCAACAATGCAATATTGCTCAGGTCCAGGGATACCCATGCCACCCCAGTGGTGCTGAGGGTCTCCAGAGCCATGTGCCCATGGACATGGGAATTCTCAGGAGGATCACATGGTACCAGGAATTCAACCCAGTTAGGGCACACTGCTGTACTATCACGTGGCCTAGATTATAACATTTTTCCATCAATAAGGAGAGCAGCTATCATCACTGCATAAATAAATATGTTGTCATGACAACCATTAATAAATATTTGTTGCAAAGCTAAATGAACAGTGTATGAAATACATGTTGAATGAATGATAATGAATGAACAAATAAGTGTAGTTGGAGCATCACGATGTTCTGTCATTTCTGACAACTTCTGTTACTTCCTTTCTGATATTTCCACCTTGTTTGTGAAGGAATATTTTTTAGGAGGGTAGGAGTCGGGCCATACCCTGGAGTGCTCAGTAATTACTCCTGGCTCTGTGCTCAGAGAACTCCTGGAGGTGCTTAGGGAACCATATGTGGTGTTTGTGATCAAATTGAGCGAGCCA
This sequence comes from Sorex araneus, assembly GCF_027595985.1. Taxonomy (NCBI): domain Eukaryota; kingdom Metazoa; phylum Chordata; class Mammalia; order Eulipotyphla; family Soricidae; genus Sorex; species Sorex araneus. Next base: position 387,282,502 of record NC_073302.1, on the reverse strand, counting down.
CATGCAAGTAAAGTGCCTTACCCACTGTACTATCTCTTAGGCCCTAGGAATACTCTTTTATCTAAGGCTATATTTTGGAGCACTTAGTAGTAGGGCTCAAAATATGTGGGCAATCAACCATCCTCATTTTTCTCTATTCCATATTTTCCCGATCTCAAAATCTTTCCAACTATGACCTATGACCCTAATGATATTTAATTAGCTTCCCTTTATTTGTTTTTTGTTGCTGATTTAAAGTATATTAAAAATTAGTGATTTTAACCATTTTAATAACATCAGTTAAAAGCCTGGTCTCAGATTAATGAAAAAGAAAAAAAATAGAATACTTCCTTGCCCTTACTTTTTGAGTTGTGCTCCTCAAAAGTACACATACAATTGATACTTGTGAGAGGTTTTTGCATTATCAAGGATATGAGAACCATAAAATGTATAACCAGATTGAGCATTAAAAATGGTGATATTGACAAAGATGACAACCTAGATGCATTTTATGTAATTTTCTAACCTATATATTTGAATGACTTTCCTCCCTTTTGCTTTGCAAGCAAGAAGGAATGTTAGCAGCCCATGAGCAAAATGGAAAAGAGAACATGGAATGAACTGGAGACAAGGTGAATGGATGAAAAGATGGAAAGTATATTTAAAAAAATACACAAATATACATCTTTTTGCTCATAACATACTCTGTATTAATTTATACATATATAGCATAAGCATTTCACATAATTTTAGTACTATTTGCAATTCTATAGCAAGCCATTTTATTTCAGCCCCTACTATATTAGCACAATAACATCTAAAATATTTCGGCAGTATATTATCACATTTGTACTAGAACTGCCCAGAATACTCTGTTTTCCATGTTTGTAAACAAAAATAGAAACAGCACTACATAAACACTGTGGTTGGAAAAATACCTTCGTTTCAAAACTTTCCTTACATTCAGTATAGGAGACTTAAACTACTTTAGTATCCAAAATGCATTTTTCTCTGAACAAATATAATTTTCTTTGGGTGCACTAAATATGTAACCATAACAAATCACTTATTTTTCTTTCTCAAACTAAATCACTTATGAAAGGCAGGGGTACAATGTGACATAGATGAGACTGGAGATTTGGAGAGTTTCACTGTACCTTCTCATTTAGCATACAAATTAAATAATGTTAAGTGATTTCTGTTGCAAATCCACAAATTAACTTCAGGTGCCAATAATGGTACTGGTTTATTCAGGGATTTAAAAAAATATTTTATACTATATAAGTAAAGAAAGATGTGGGAATATTAAATTTAATTTTAATGAGGAACTCTTTTAAGTAAATTGATATATGGTCAAACTCGGAGCAGTTAAATATATATATCTTATCCCCTATTTTGCTAATAGCAGCAAACAAGAGGTCAACTAGAAACGATTTCTAATTAGCTCTACAGAATATTCCTGGAAAAGACTAAGTTCTTATTAAGCTTAGAAGCTAGGTGAAAAGCAGTTAATGGACTTATATGGAGTCTTTTAATTACCTGTCTTAAACAAATTTATCTTTTACTGTTAGATAGCACCCAAGGGCAAGAGGTAATCTGCTTTATAAACCTTGGAGTGATTTGTTTTATAAATCCTGGAGCTTTGGAAAGTAGAAAACTCTCTTGAAGAGTATTCTCCTTTAGGAATTGTATTTTTGGCAGTTTTGTGAAAAATTTAGTGATGAGTTCTTTGTGACCTCCAAACTAATACATGTCAGTGACCAAAGCACTTTCAACATGAACAAATTCCTTAGATCACTTAGGACCTGCCCAGTGAACAGGATTATTCACAGCCCAGTCAAACACACATTAATAAACAAAGACTAAATTGGTCCAACTAATATTTCAAAGCAAATCATCTTTTTCATTCAAAGAAATTACATCTTTCTGCCAAAGGCAGTTCACTTCTTCTACCTACTTAATCATTTCTATATAAGAAAGCTAATTTTTCTTGCAGAGGTCATGTAATTCACTTATGTTGTTTGGATGGTAAAACATCTGTTAGCATCAGAATTTTACGATTAAAAAAAATTAGAAATCAGATGCATAGCCCAATACAGAAAAACCCTAATTCAAATTCTAGAGTTAAAAAAAAATATTGACAGCAATTTTAATTTTTCAAAGGTAAAAATGGCTCAAGATTAACAAGGAGCACCCTGTATTTGAACTAAATTAATTTAATTGTGTTTTTCTTGGACACTTAGCTTGCATTTCTATGACATCAGCGTTTCAGTACTGGATGAAAGATGGAGTTCACAAGTGTGGCAGTGGGAGACTCCATTCCTAGACTATCTCCCACAGCAATAGTACCAAATATATCTTTCCTCAGATTCACTATGGACAAATTTTCGTAATAATTCTTCACAAATGGTATGTTCGGCTCCTGGAAGGATTGGGGTTACTTTAAACGCATGGACGGTCTTCTTCCAGGAAATGACGGCTCAGTGATCACAATGTGTAATTGCTCTCACATTCAAGCAGAGGACTCTTGCTCAATGACTTGCATCGCCATGGCTTCGGCCGCTTCGCCTAGGTCGATGGGCTGGCCCTTCGGCTCATGGTGGCAGATGTAAACAGGGATATCCACGCCCTCTGCAGCAGCGGTGGCTGCAGCTCGGGCTGCAGTCGAGGCTGCAGTGCGGGCAGGGAAGCGCCTAGGGGTGTTGCTTCCCCAGAGATAGCCCCATTGGGCTTGGAATTTGGCCCATTGGCGCTTCAAGGTGGTTTGGACCTGGAAGAGAAAAGAGAGTTTTGGTTATAAAAATATTGTCAGAAATGATAGAGTCAAGTTCAAGTGGACAAGTTTTGGAGCTTATCAGAGTTGTCAAAGGAAATTGAATTACAATTCTGATCTAAATAGCTCTTAAGTATATAGCTTGTAATGTAGTGTACCATCTTTAAAGAACAGTTCGCAAGTTGCAGATGGAGTTAACTGCATGAGTTACCGTTGACAGAGTTATCAGCTCTTCTGAGCTGAGGTTCTGGCAAAGCAGGGTTGGATTTTTTTGAAAACAGAAAAGGAAGCACTCTTAATGAGATCATCCCAGGCAATGTGTTTGCAAGTGTAAGTGTTCATTGAAGATCCACAAGTAGTTCAGATTTTTCCATCAAACCCTTGATTCAGAATTCCCATAACTCTCCAAACACAGGATGTGCTTCCCTGTTTGCTCACTGAAATTTGGCTTTGCGATCTCTGTGGGAGGTAGGGACAGCTACAGAATTCTAAAGCAACTAGACTGATTTTAGTAGAAACAAGGGACATGAAACCTAAAGCAGAAGCTATCTGTGAAAGACTATTTTGATTGAAATAATCATTCTGAGCAAAGAGGAGGAAAATTTTGCATTTTGCTGTACAATGGAATTACTCCATTAACACCCTTATAAGATAGTAAAATAATTTGCTTTCCAGTCTCTTTCAGACTTTGTATTTGGATTGCTTTACAATTATTTTCCTGTCGGGACTAGTCAAGAGATGATGAGCTTTATTTGTGTCTATTAAACATGGGTCCTTAAGTGCCAGGTTTTTAATCTAGGAACTATCAAATGCGTTGAAGATGTATTATGAAATATAGGTGTTCAGTGTATTGTTGGAAAAGCACTGTATCTAAACAAAAGGAATAGTTTCTATAGGTTTAGCATCTCTTAAATAACATTGTCCTTACAGCTTAAATTCTTGCAGGTATTCAAAGGTACCAAAGTAGAGAGTTATACATTTACAATGAATTTATGAAAGTGACTAATAGGAAAAAGTCTTTATTTTACCTCACCTGTGTTTTCAAAATAATCCTATTGAAATATCATTCATAGAAATAAAATACCCAGCCCAATGTGAAGCTAAAAAGGTTTGAAGAATATTTTAATTAAAGAAATTATCATTACAGAAATAGTCACAGTTTTTTTTTGATTTTCAAAATTATAACTTCTTCTTTTGTGTAGAGATGGCAATCTCCTTTGATTTTGAAACCACATATGTAAGAATAGACTCTTAGCAGCATGTAAAAGACACATCAATAATTACAGTTTAATAAGAGTAATTATCTCCTACAATACCACAGGTTGAGCCTAGTGCTGCTTTGATCACAAGAATAGAGTCATTGAATTGGTTTGAGGTAAAAATGGAAGACTTTTGTTATTCCCCCAAAGCATAAAATATGTTAGGAGTTGCCAGTGTTATGGATAAGTATAGCATACAAAGTTCTCAATTATATAAATTCATCATTTGTTATAAAGGCAAATGGCACAAATCACTTTGCATGTTCTCCTGATTATATCCATTTATTTATTGCCAACTTTAAAAAATAGAGTTCTGGTCTGAAGACATAATTATTACACCTGGCTCTATTATTAACCAGCTGTATAAAGCAGGTATATTTTTCCTCTAGTTTCTACGTTTGTAAAAATGAAAATCAATAAATAAATGGAAAAAAGAGAAAATCAGGTTGGAATCTTCATGTTTGAATGCTTTTGTTTCTTGCTAAGTTCATTATATGCACCTGCAGTTGTACTGCTAAACAGGAGATTTTGTGCCTATGAAATAGAGATTCTAAGGTCTTTTTTATGACTCAGTTCGTGCTACCACAAGTCAACACACCTGTTACAATATGAATTTAACAAAACTTGATTTTAAAAATTGTCTTACTTTCAATTCACTTGGGGTTACTAATGTAATTAATTAGATACTTTAAATGTGTTTCTAAGAAAATATTTGGAAATGAAGTCTCCCTTATGCCTTATTAATTGCATGTTAAAAATAGGACATTTTTAATACCTATCTTTATCTTTTTGAGGTGCTTATTGAGAGAGGGTATGGAGTGGGGATAACTGGTGGTACTCAGGGCTTACTCCTGACTGTGTACTCAGGGATTAGTCATCACTGGTGGTGCTCAGGGTGCCAGGGATTGAACCTGTGTCAGCTATGTGCAAGGCAAAGTGTTATACATCTTTCTGGGTTCCATATATTCATCTTTTATGGGTTAATACTTAATAGTTTGCTGAAATGTTTGAAGGTCCATGTCCACACAACTTGGAGGAGCTGTCATAGAAAGTATTTGTAGTTGAAGCTAGCTTTCCGGATGATCCCCTGCTTCCTGTTACCATAATTCTCCATGTTCCTTCCCTGCATCTAGTCTATCATCGACTATCTTATGTAGAAATAAGTGATACATATGGATAATATGTAAAAAGTAAACCTCCATCTTTCATTGTATAACTGATAATTAGCCCCCAGGATTTCTGCTAAACATATTCAGCCAAGCAAAGTCCATAGTCCCATCACAATTCTATTTCAAGTGCACCTAGAAAGACCTTCCCTCAGGCCTGAATGTCCTGCCTGTTTAATGTTGTATAATAATACATTCACAGAGGCCCAACGTATACCCAGGTACCTAACATTCAGGCCACTGTGATATTATTTTTTGATACAGTACATAGTTTCAGTGTTATTAGACATGTCACATTTGGATATTCTCCAGTAATGGAATCTTAATTAAAACAGAAATATTTTCTTTATTTTAAAAAGCATATATGTCACACTTGTACCTTCCCCAGAAGCAGTATCTTATTTAAAATAGAGATACTTTTTTATTTTAAAAAAGAAGAGATAACGTACTAAAATAAACAAGAAATACTCAACTCATAGGAGAATATCTGAGTTAGTTTTCTGCCCTTGACAATTCAAAGAAAATATCATAGTTTAGACAAAGTAGTGAGAAATGCAAGTGCTGTACTCACTGTACTACCTACTCTGGCCCTGGAAAGAGACACTGTTACAGTTAGCAACAGAAAGATATCTTTTCATTTGATTGCCCTTAGCAATAGTGATTGCACAATATATTTATCTTGAATGAAGAAATGAATTGATAGATGAACGGATGAAGGAAGGAATAAGATCTATCAATGAGAAGGGGGAACACAAGCAACATAATCTTGCAATGTTGGAGTTGGAAAAAAGTGATACACCACAGAGAAGCAAAATATTATAGGTATTCACTAACTATAGTTTAGCTGGAGTCATAAGGAAGAGAAAATACATACAATGCTTAGAAAATAAATTTAATGCTTAGGAAATGTTTCTAAAAAGTTTCTTTAATGTTTCATAGAAAGTAATGTTTCATAGAAATCACATTATGTTGATTTCTTAATATAATGTGATTTGAATTCTTATAGAATCATTCTTAATAAGAGTTAACTTAAAATGACCAAAAAAAAAGGTTGGAGAGGTAACTCAGTGCTTGGATCTTGGCATATATGAGACCCCATTTTCAATTCCTAAGGCCAAAGCAAAACAAAACAACAAACAAACAGAATGATCAAAAATATTTTTAAACCAAAGATTACAAAGTAAAGAAAACATTAGAGAGTATACAAGGTTTCAGAGAGAAAACACATAATGTGGAACAATATAAAATTTTTTAAATTTAATTGGGAGCAAGAAGTCTGAACTCCAGCCCTAGTTATACAACTATGATTGTGACATTCCAATTCCTGAGAAAATGTGACATAACTTTTATTTATATGGAAATCCAAAATAGCTATCACTATTTACCACTTGGGTATTAACCAGTTAAAGGTACAATATAAGGAAATCAGAACTTAGGTACTTGTTTGGTAATACCCACAAATATTCTATAGAAATATTGATAACATTCAAATTTGAGTAGCAGTGGGAATAAAATTATGAATCTGCTTTATGAGGTCTTGTGAAGTCAACTGTAGAAATGAGAGCAAATGAAAATGTCTACAGATACCCTTCAAAAATGGCAAAAGTGTTGGCTTTATATAAACCAGTGAATGGCAATATATTGAATGAAAACTTACCTCGTTGTTGTAGAAACAGTAAATTATCGCCACGAAGAATCCCTTAAAAGAGAAGAGAAAATGAAGTTGAAGTTATTTTTGTGTGAATTTTGTTGTTTGTTAGTCAATATTAAGAGACCGCCCAGAGAGAAATGTCTCATAAAACAAATGTTTCATAAAACTACCCAGACATAAAGCAGTATGTCATGATTTGATGAAAAACAATTACTATCACTTATATTCATTCTTCACTACAAAAACATTCCATTAGAAATATACTTTTTCTTTTTCTAGGGCACTTATTGCTTGGCTTAAAGAATATCTTTTGTCAATATAGTAAATACATTGTCATTATCACGAATATCTTTTGGAGGAGTGTGGGTTGGCCCTGAGCACCCAAGCTCCTTCCTGGCTCTGAGCTCAGGGATTACTCCTGGCAAGACTCAGTAGTTGATATGGATTACCAGGGATCAAACTCAGATCAGCCATGTGTAAGGCAAGTGCGCTACCTACTGTACTATCTGTCCAACACTTACATGGATATTTTTATCTGAATATGCTGATTATAGTAGGTTTGAAAACAAATTTTAAGGAATAAGTTTGGAGCTCAGTGGTTGGGCACATGCTTTACATCAAGTATTCCTGGGTTGAATCTCTGGCACCTCTTGCCCCCAAATAACTTAGATAGGACATTTTTGTATTTGTTATTTTTTAAATTTAGACATGAATTTATTAGAGAACTCTTTCACAGGTGTGACTGTTATGGAACATGGCTGTGGGCAGACTGTGCTCTGTGTTCTCAAGATAAACTATCCCTGGAGTTCCAGCCCCAGAACCAGTCTCTCAACTATGACATGGATTTAATAACCTCTGAGTTCTGGTTACTACTTACTTCCTTACATCCAGGCTATAATTATCTATAGAAGTTCATAACAATAGCATTAATAACTTTATAAAAATCCATGCTATTTCTGGCCTAATATTTATTTCCTTCTTCGCATTCAGTCCCAGCAGCAGAAAACAATACCACATTGAAATATATCATCGACTTAGCAGTCTGGTCTAAGAAAGTGTGGCAGGCTCATCTCTCCCAGAGAACACTCAACTCTCAACCTGGTTTCAAAATACTTATGACTATGCCTATAATGAGACTTTGGATCTGAGGCAGAGTGAATAAGAGCAGGGACATTCTTCTCTCCTGCATGAAAGACAGTTCCTGGGAGCCTTCTCCATTCTCTCCCACATGAATACTTGTCCTTTAATGTCATAGAATTGTCTAGGTGTGTTTCTGATATTGTCTAGGTGTGTTCCTGATATCCCTCGGACAGAAGGGATAGGAGGTCTGCTGACTATGCAAATTCTTCACACTTCATGCAACAGAGTAAATATTTATTACAAAAGGATGGTCTGGAAGTTAGCCTGAATGGTGAGGATGAATATGTTTGCACATAGTCAACTGAAAGCCCCTAGGCGAAACGAAAAAGCAAAAGTAAGAAATTGCCTCAAAGAATCTGGTTTTCTTTAATGGGCCTGTTGACATGGAGGCTATAAACTATATGAATTTAGATCATAGGATTATAATTGGATTTCCGACTTTGTCACTGATCAAGAGACTCAATTTCCTTATCTGTGACATAGGCATATCATAATCCCCTCCCAATTTAAGTGCTAATAAATGCTCACTATCAATATTTTTATTAGAAAATATGAGAAAATCACCTTATATGATTTCTAGGGTTTTCCTAAAATATAACAAATTGCTGAAATGACAGTTTAAGATCCTAGACTTCAGTTTAAGGCAGTGAAATGAAGAAATGGAAAACTGAGTTCCTGTTTAAGAGAAGTAGAGCTTTCTGCTCAGGCTTTAACAGAGATAGTTCATACTAATACAAGAATCTTATTTTCACTTCTGCTTTCACAATAATAGTGATTATGTGGATAGTAACCCAGGTTTGGAAACTGATTGGCATTATTTATGTTGGCCTTCAGCAAAGCAAAATCAAATGTGACCCTCAAGATACTAGAGAAAGGAGCGGAAAATTTGGAAGGACTATGGGTAGAGACTTTATTGGTCAGTACCTCAAAAATACTCATCTTTTAAATTCACAAAGTTAAATTTCCTCCTTGAGTTTTAAGATTTAAAAAAATGGGGAAGTAGGCAATAGAAAAGACTGAGCCATATTCCTCTAGGCTGCATATCTTCTACAAGCTTTTAATTGTTGACAAGTTCCAGAAAACTGTTCTGTCTGTATCATTTGGCTGAGCACATAGTTAAAGACATCGCTAACATCCTACCTGGAAGTGGATGAGAGAGTGCATCACGTAGTCGTAAATGACCCCAAGGATCTTGTCAGAAGGTCTCCAGGGAAAGACAACAAACTGGACTCCCAGCAGGGGCACCAGGATCAGAGTGGCCCTCACGGCCTTCAGGTACATGTGCGACTCCGGCTCCTGGGCTCGTCTCAGTTTGTTCACGAGCACCCGGACAATATTGAGCAAAAAGAAGAAGTTGACCTACAAAGTTATGATCTCCAGGTTAGTATCACTTAAGGACACTCCCTTTTCCTTTTCTTAAGTCTGATTTATCTAAGGTGGAGAACAGATATTACTAACATATGATGTGAGGATTGTCTGAGCTGTCATATAATTTAGTAATAGAATTGTTAAAATAAATGCATATTGAGATAATGAAAATCAGTATGTATAATCGAAGACTACTTTCAGGACTTAATTAACATTATTCCCCCCAACCCCCAACCCATATTTGAAATACTATCTCTGTACACGAAACTATATTCGGCTCAACTTGAATAAAGGTGTGTTTATTGTTTACTTAGACTTTTATAATTTTTAAAAAGGGGTAGTATAAGGTGCAATTTTAAGTCTTGCCTTCATGTCTTTTTACTATACATCTTTCCCTCAACCAGCAGATTTTAACTGAAAATAAAATAAGGACTGGAAAAAAATACATCAGAATGTTCCTATGGTGGGACAGCTCACCCAAGCTTCTCAAATGATTTTTTTCATTTTGTTGTTTTTGGACCATACCCAACTAAGGATACTAAGGCCTCACTCCTGATTCCATACTCAGACTCATTTTTAAGAAGGCTTGAGGTTGCCAGAGATTGAACCCTGGTGGGTTTCATACAAGGCAAGAGACTTATCTGCAGTGCTATCTCTACAACCCCTTAAATTACATGTTTCTTTTTAAATACCTTCATTGAGTTGTAACCAATTAGAGATTTTAAAATTCACATAGGGGATATCTAGATAAGTATGTGTATTTTCATAATAATCACCAAACTCACACAAGGAAAGAGCTTCACCCTATCTCAAGTAATTAATAATTTAAGCTACATATAAATGGAGCATTATATGAGATATGATATTTTGTCATTGTAAATTGGGCCTAGAGGAATGGTGACAAGAGTTCCTTGGTTCACAATTAAGCAACACATTTTTAACCATTATTTGGCATCTTGGTCTTTAACTTCAAATAAGAGAATTTAGTTCTAGAATTGGTTTAAAGAAATGTTTGTTTTTGAGAAACAAAACTAAAACTTTCACAACTGCATTAAATAAAACATTTTTTTAAATGTGAAGAATATCAAATCAAAATTTTCTTTTTATATATTGTCATTAAATTAGCTTCATTCCAAGGTTATAACACATGTGCTACATTTAACTATTTTCACAGAAGCTCCCACAAAGAAAAACACTATTGGTAAGTTTACAAAGCAATTCTTACCACCAATGCTGCCATGACCGGGCCATGAATAATGTAAAGCAAATGTGTTTCCACACTCAGCCAGCAGCTGAAAAAAGAGGGGTGTGTGTGGAGGGCAAACACATCAATACAAATGAATTTTACTAATAAATCAAGTATGTTAAGCTAAAATAGCCATAATACTTACTTGTCATTGAAGTACAGTGCCCGAGTAACAGCATGAATAGTGGTTGGCACCAATGGGAACCCTAAACATATAAAAAAATATAAATTACACCTATTTTCTTGGTAATAAGTTACCAAGGCAATGCAAAGGCAATGGTAACTTTCTTCAAAAACCAGAGACAAATTTAATATTTCTGTCTGTAGGACCTGGGTTCAATTCCTCTGTCCCTCTCAGAGAGCCTAGCAAGCTACCCAGAGTATCCTGCCTGCAGGGCAGAGTCTGGCAAGCTACTTGTGGCATATTTGATATGCCAAAAACAGTTACAAGAAGTCTCACAATGGGAAAGTTACTGCTCAAGAAAATCAATGAACAACGGGATGACAGTGCTACAGTGCTACAGGATAACATTTGTATGTCCTTTTTTCCTTGCCACAGCGAACTTAGGTTTACTAATACCCATCACAATGCTCCTGAGGCACTCCCATACCTCTGTTTATTGGAAAATAGCTCTAAACATTTTAGGGTAACATTGGCATATCCTTTCTCCCTTGCCACAGGGAGTTTAGGTTTATTGGGTTACACTCATCATAGTGCTCCTGAGGCATTCTCATTCCTCTGTGTTTTCTGTAAACTCTTTCTCTGTGCTGTTTCCCAACCAGTCTATAACCTCTATCCCCAATCAAACTCTGTTAAGTTGTAAGGTCAGATCCTTCTAGGACAATGGATTTGTATTTGTAAGTGGTATATTGCTTTTCTCTTCTCCTTATATCCTTTGCATAGCTGAAATAAGAGCAATGTCCTTTTTGTATAAACACAGGAAGACAGTTAACATTATGCTTTTGTAACTTGGGAGTTAATTGACTCTGAATAATATTCACTCCTGGACATCTGTTTTCTTGACTTAAGCCTCAGTTTCCCTTAGTCACTAGCACCCCCAAATCAGGGTCCTGACTAGGGACTGGATGGACCCAGGACAAGTTGTGAGCTATCCTGGCATCGAAATGGGCCAGGCCAAATGCAGTAATACTAAACTATAAGAGCATGGTCATGGTCAAATCCTGTCATGATCCAAAAATTAGCAACTGGATTAGGATCCTACTAAGGTTAGGAAAGAATAATTTGGCCTGAGCACTTTAGTCTGAGATCTATAGCAAGATGTCCCTAAGAGAGCCATCCTATAAGCTTAATGTATCTCTTACTGTGTTCATATATATTGACTAATATTATTAAGAAGTAGAATTAAGATGAATGTTTAAATAGTTGTTGGACTAAGGAAAAGAGAAATGCACCCATAGATGGTATTTCACCCTTACAGTCTTCTTGCTGAATGAGTTTGTCCTGGAAGAAATTTCCCCTGAAGGAAGGACCTTACATCCATTGATTATAGGACCACACTTAGGTGTAAATGTTGCCCAACCCTCCCTCCCCCCATGATTTGGGAGATAACTAAGGTGGTAAGGGGGCAGAGAGAGGAGGAGGGAAAAAATAGAGTGGGCAAGGGGAGAATCAAGGAGAATCCAAGAGGTGGAATGAAGAGGAATTGGGGGAAGAATAATCAGGAGAGAATGGAGAAGAGATTGGAATAAACTGTAATTGATACAAACCATACCAACCAGCCTGGCCCTCGTTTCCTCCTTTATTCGCCCGTTGCAATCAGCTGTCCCGGGTGGGGGAAGCGACTCAAGACCACCGAACGCAGGCAGCGAGAGGGAGCCACAGGCCTCAATTTCATTTTTTAAATATACATCTGTCAAATTTTTCTAATATTTTTACAAACCACCTTTGGCGAAACGAGGTAGAAATGCTCTCAGAATATTATATTGTATCAGCAGTTCAGTTGAGAGCATCCAGGTAATTAAAAGCCTTTCAGAAATTGCCCAGCATGTAGGAACATTAGATACATGATTATAATGACCATATACATTGATGATGATTACAACGACTGAGGCCAGAAAGCATTTCATTGTGTGTGAATTAGCATGTCTTACTGGAGAGACATGGGTATGCTGGGTCACTGTGCAAAGAAGTGACCCAGAACAGTAAAGCATAGTTATCTAATGTTTTAGAAAGAATTTCACATAACTTTTGCTAATTTTTTGTTTGTTTACTTCATGTTTCTTCATGTTTATATCACTGTGTTAATGCTGCTTTCTTTTAAAAAGGACACTTTGAATCGCTAGCCCTTTCTCTACTCTCCATACATTTTGGCTATAGAACCATTATTAGATCAGCTTCATATAAGATTCTCCGATCTAATTGAATGTTGGCAAAGCAAAGCAAAACAACAACAGCAGGACAATATTGAACTTACAAAAGAATGATGGAGTTAGTTATTGGCAGTGCATCCAGTCAGGGCACTGTAGCACTGTAGCACTGTTGTCCTGTTGTTCATCGATTTGCTCAAGTGGGCACCAGTAACGTCTCCATTGTGAGACTTTTTGTTACTGTTTCTGGCATATAGAATACACCACGGGTAGCTTGCCAGGCTCTGCCATGTAGGTGGGATACTCTCTTGCCGGGTTCTCCAAGAGGGGCGGAGGGATCAAACGCTGGTCAGCTGCGTGCAAGGCAAACGCCCTACCCGCTGTGCTATCACTCCAGCCAGGGCACATTAAAAAAAAATTGAAGTACAAAATACGTATAACAGATATTAGTTTCAGGTGTACTGCTTGATGATGAATTATGCTTGTATATATGGTGGTAATCATCACCAGGATAACTCTAGTAAATGTCCATTATTTGGCTTAGTTAACACTTTGTTTCCCCTCATTTTTGAATAGAAAGTTAATATCCACTCTCCTAAGAAATTTCAAACATGCAATACAGTATTATTTATTATATATAGATACCCACCGTTATACCTTCAAAAATACATTTTTTTCTAAAAATGTAATCTAGAATCAAGTTGTGAATTATGTAAAGAAAAAAGATTATATTTTCTCAGATGTATCCATTGTAAATAGACAATTTTTTACTTGGTTGAGCATTTGTAGAATAAAAAATAATTACAAATAAATTAATAAATGTGCCTCAGAAATGAAGTAGAACTAACCTATACCTTGTTATTTTATGTGAATTTTAAGCAAAAAGTATTGTGTGTTCACCTAAGAACAGCCTTAGCTTCTAAACTCATGAAGAATATAATTCAGTAGAAATGTGGATTAAATGTTTGACTTGAGAGAATTTTGAGTGTGCCTATTTACACAAAAATATAATTACATTTTATTCACAGTAGTTCTAACATATCATTCTTTCCACTTGGGTTTAGAAACAATAATTCATTCCTTGGATTTGTTTTGAAATAGTACTTTAGGATTTGACAGTAAGAGAGGCTTGTGGAGATTTCACTCCCACTTCATCATTTGTAAAAATGAAAATGTACTTTCAAATATAGAATGGAAAAAAGGAGATATATTCATTCATCCCTAAGGCTCTCTAAGGCTCTCTTTACCTTCTTGCCATGTTACATTTTATTATGCAGTTTGTGTTTTTCTTTCTTCTTCCTCTTCTCCCTCTCCTTCTAAGGATGGTTATGGTGAATCCTCTCTCTCTAGGATTCTTTTTTGAGTAGGATTAAATAAATTCTATTTGTTTACTGTAAATGTCCATAGGGAAGATTTCCTATTTCATCTATAACAAGGGGAGAACTATCAAGGTGAAGAATCAATCTGAAGATGATTTTAAAATAAGTGATCTTTTTCTAAGAAATTAACTTCAGTACTTAGAATTGTTTAGGTATAAGAAAAACTGACTAGTAAGTAGATGTGTGCAGACTTGTAAGTGAGTAACCATAGAAAGAAACATTCTTCATTTTCTCTTGGAAGAAACTACCACCAGAAACTATTCATGCAGGTGGTGAAATTCACAAGATCTTATAAAATTATTAATATAATTAATTATAAATATTTTAAATTATGAAAAATTATTTGAGGAGTTTCAGATCCTGAGGTGGGTGATACTTATAAAAGCAGAAATAAATGTATAAAATGTAGATTACCAGCAAAGTTAGGTCTTAAGATGTGTACTCTTTAGCCAAATCTTTTGAGTTTTTCACTACCTCAATTTTCATAGAATAGACTCTTTTCAAAGTATAGATCTCACTGTATTTCTTAACCTTACAAAATTCATAATGTATCATATTTCTATGGCATAAGATATCCCAAAAGGATAATATATTATATTAGGTAGAAACTTCTTCTCTGTTCCATTATATATCTTAAGGATTCTGTGAGACAATATTTTGAAAAGGTACTTTGGTTGTACTTCTACTTGTTTTTCTCTCAGTCAAAGATAATGCTTGACAGAGGGCTACGATAAAACTACAGAGGGCTATTGCTTGAAAATACCATCACTGCTTTCTCTCAATTCTTTTTTTCCAACTTGAGATTAGTGACTTTTAAATTTATTTATTTTAGGTTCTTATAGCAACATGTTTATGAGAATATATGCATGCAAAACACAGATGACACATTTTCAGATTTCTATATGCAGATGTGTTGTATTTTTCTTAGTGTTTCTTAGAATATTATATCATTTAATATTAAGTTTAGTCAACATTTCTTTGGCATTTTAAAAATTATAGTTTAGAACTATATTGGTTGATTGAAAATATATTGAAAGTCCACTTTAAATTTTGAGGGTTCTATACTTATATTATAAAATGCAATGTTTTTTAGAGTTCCATTTTAATACAAGTCTGTTATATTTTAAACATTCTCTGATTTAAAAAATTTAATGAATATTTTCATTAGATTATTTTTATATGGCTGAATGTCGCTTTTTTCATTTGACTGTAATTTTTTTTTCTTGTACTTTGGGTCACATCCAATGATGCACAGGGGTTACTCCTGGCTCTGCACTCAGAAATTACTCCTAGCAGTGCTCAAGGGACCAAATTGGATGCTGGGAATCGAATCCAGGTCGGCCGCGTGCAAGGCAAATGCCCTACCCGCTGTGCTATTGCTCCAGCCCCTGATTTAATTGTTTATTTAATTGTTTATTTTTTAAGCAAATAACTTAACTTGTTTATGGTCTGACAAATATTTCATAACAAATTAACAATGCATCTGTATGAAAGAAGTAATAATTATTCTTTCTACCCTGCTTTCACTTCTGCTGAATGTCACAGGTAAGAGCATACTAAGAGTCTTTATTTCTCCAATTTAAAATCTTCTCTAAAATGCTGCATTAAAAATCTTTCTGGGGCTGGAGCGATAGCACACCGAGTAGGCCGTTTGCCTTGCACGTGGCCGACCCGGGTTCTAATCCCAGCATCCGATATGGTCCCCTGAACACCGCCAGGGGTAATTCCTGAGTGAAGAGCCAGGAGTAACCCCTGTGCATTGCCGGGTGTGACCCAAAAACCAAAAAAAAAAAAAAATCTTTCTTAATTGAAGGCAATCATAGTCATCTTGCCAGTGTATAATAAATTTTAACTGTGGATAGTAAGTTACTGTCTATGACTTTATAAACAGTGTAGTATGACCCACAGTTTTTTCATCTGGTAGGGGATGTTATTGTGCACATCTTTTTTTTAGATAAGGAGTAGCTTATGTTTTTGTTTCAGAGTTTCTCCTCTCACTACCTGTCTACTGTTTACCTTCTACTGATTAATCTGGACTTTTAAATCATCATGGACCTCAGCACTTGAATTTAGTCTAACCAGAGACTTTTCAAAGCTATAGTAAAGATCTCTGGTGTCAAGTAAACTCTTTCAGAGACCCACAAACTCAGAGCTACAACCCAGCTGGACTCCACTTCCAGACCTTTCCCTGGAACATTCCTACTCATTGACTGGAGAAGAAATATTCTTCAAGATGGAAGAAGTACTGAATTCAAAATGTGAAATTCTTTGCTCTTAACAGGTGATAAAACTGAAGAGAATCTAGTCTCTCAACGAGGTCATGATTTTATTTCATGTGATATCTGGGTTTGTTTCATGTAGATCCTCTCACAGAATCATATCTCTCATTTCCTTTATTGACCCTTTGGTTATAGTAAGACTTTGACTAAGTTCTTTTGGAAACTGAACTCCTGTCAACATATGTACTCATCATTCCCAAAGATATGGGTCACTGGCCAGGACTAGAAAGAAGACTGTAAACATATAATTGGTAATAATGATGACTTAAAGCTCAACTGGTAAAGATACATACCCCAGCCCAGGAGATAATACCACCGCATGTATTGTTTATCAGTGAACACAGCCACCACAATCAGTGTGTGAAGATAGATCCCTTCACAGAGCATCCAGAAATAGTTGCAAGACATCATGTACTGGTGGAAAAAGTGCAGAATTTTGCAGCTCAACTGTTGGAAAGAAATAAAGATACTCAGTGGAAGTCAAGCGCAAAAATATGGCAGTGAGATAGAATAACTGAAAATAAAGTATCTATTTTCAGCATACAAGGCAATTTCCCTAAGCATCTGTCAACACGTGCCACCCTTTATAGACAAAACCAGAGTGATAGAGTGTATACCATTGGTATTACAAGTAAACAGCCAACTAGGGCAATGGAAAACTAGTTCCTGAACTGTTCTTTTCCTATTACTTTCTGATGAATTGTTAAGATAGACTATACAGGTTCATTTTCCTGCAATGTGTTTGAAACCCATAATCATCAGCATCATGCACAAATTTGTCATACAACTTTTATGGTCCCTTTTTATAAGACCGATAAGGCCAAAAAAAAAAAACCCAGAAGTTGTTAATGCTTTTCACAGCTCAGTTGGTGATGTATTTTTGGCAAAAAAAAAAAAAAAGAGAACCAGGTGATAAATTCCTTACTAGAGTTAGAAGCTATGCTAAGCTCAACTTATGAGAGTGATTTTATTTTTACATGGGAATATGGTTTCTACATTGGGATCCAAGTGTTTTAGTGCACAGAGGTTAGGATGACATATCCCTAATTATTGAGTACTACAATGAGCTTAGTACTCAGTGTAGATATATAAAATTCATCTTTGGTGATGTCAGATTGACTTTACACATATACATCCACATATATATATATATAGCATATGTATTATCATATGCATGGAAAATAATCATCAATTAAATTACATTAAAAAATCCCACATCATTTTCTCTTTATATGTAGAACTTTATATCTTAAAAATATTGACACTTGGGGCTGAATAATAATTTGCAGGGAGGTATGTCTCTTCATTGATACATCTTTAGTAGTATTCCTGATCTCTACTCAATAGATGCCAGTTGTAACTCTTCACCAATATGAAAATAAAAAATGTTTCCTGACATTACTATATATCTCTTAAGAAATAAAATGTACCCAGTTGAGGTCCTTAATCTAGGGAATTTTGTGGGTTTTAATTGCTTTAACCATAGCAACAGCAATGATGTGAATGACAGTGACAATAATAACAAGATTTAGTATTCAAGAATGCAGGTATTAGGGAAAAATCACTGGCATAATTATTTTCCACATGATTTGCTTTACATAATATTGGCCTCCAATGGTTTGAATCTGACTAAATTTCAGACCTTCTTTGTTTATAAATCAAGGTAGCTGTGTAGTAGTTCTAGGTACTACAGAAACTTCAGGAATAGACATTTATAGTTTTTCTGTTTTTGATTTTGGAGGTTTGATGTCACATCTAGTAATGCTCGGGGACTGCTCCCAGTTCTGTGCTTGGGAATTGCTACTGGAGAATTCAGGGGAACATGTGATGTCAGAATTGAACTTGGGTTGACTGCATGCAAGGCAAGTGATTGAACATCCGTCCTATCTTACAGGCCCAGAAACATGCATTCCTACTCTGTAGCAATAGTAATTCATTTATAGAGGATTAGATGTGCTGAGCTCTTTTCAGACTCATTGAACATAAGAAAAACTTATCTGGATCCATGAAAAGGAAGATACTAAATTTTCAGAGATTCAACATCTGAATTCTGAGTAAGGAATGATAGTGCAGATAACCAAAATATCACCTAATCTAAAGGTAAATTTTATTTGGTTTTAGAAAGCACTAATTTGTTCTTTTCCATTTGATTACCCTCTCTTATCAGGAGTGTTTGTTTCAATATAATGTTATTTTGCATTTGCTGAGCTAATAATACCTACGTCTACATGACACCAAAACATAAAGGAAAATATAAAAAAAATCTTCTTTGGTACTGAATTCAGTTTGGAGGCACTTTTTTTATCTTGAAAGCCATAACCCATTTGCATCCAGAGTTCTGAATAAAGATTGCTGTGGTATCTGACAGCATAGGATGAAGACACAGGAAGTGGGAAAAGATGATGGTTGTGTACAAAGATTGGCTTTGTGTCATTCAGAGCATCTTTGGCTTCAAATTTTACATATAATCAATGATCAGTATTAATAGTAATTATGTTTCATAAAGTTGCTGCAGAAACTGAATTAGGAAGTAATGAACCATTGCACCTCTTGAATAGAAAGGGTTAGCTTCTATCTGGCTCTGATCACAGTATTTTCATTAATCAATCACTTGGCAGTTTCATTTTCCATTTCCTTTAAAAGACACATTTTAATATGTATTACTGATTCATTGACATTAAATTTATGGTCAACAGCATTAAATTATGCCTAAATTAAATATAAATAGTTCATCACCTATTTTCTGTAAGGTATATGCATCCCTTCTTTGCTAAAGCATTTAGGAACTTTAGCAGCATTCCAGGATGATGCTTGGGAATCAAACAGAATGAAGACTATTATATACACACCTTGATCTTGTACATAAGAAATCCAAATAAAGAAAGGAAATGTAAGTAGGTGGGCATAATACTGTATGTGTATGTGTGTTATGTGGTGTGTGTGTGTGTGTGTGTGTTGTGTTGCTTGGGATAGTACCCAGAATATCACAAATTCAAAGCCCAAATTTTGTCATTGATGTATATCTTTAGTTCTTTGAGAATCATATTAAACAGTGGAATAACCAGCATAAAATTAAATATATATATATATACATATATATATAGGAAAGTTACCACTAAATGCATCAGAAGAGAACAAATTTATAGTATGAAAGCCTAAACAAAGACCAGCACTGCTTCAATTTTGGCTGGGATTGAGGATTTGTACATAAAATGATTAAAAATTTTATAGTTCTGCACCTGTCTGTGAGTGACCATGAGGGAGTATCAGGCAAATATTCTGTGTTTCTATTAACTCTATATCATTAGACACAGGGTAGACACTAATGAAAAATCTGTGGGATGTTTCACTTTAAATTAGGCAAAGGAAAATTTGGAAATAGCAAATACATTTTTATTAAGACCTTAGCTTCTAGAATTAGATTTAAAGACTTATTTTGTTATTAAAAAAACTTTAGGTTTGCACTCAAATGATAATGTGGTGGCATTAATTGATTGAATGAATGTAGTTTATTTTATTACTATTAAACAATTCCATTGAAATTGAGTGAAGTTAACAAGAAATAGGTTAGTAGGTTCTGGCAGAGCTAAAAATATTAATGAGCATAGTGAAGCATTCTGCCATCACTCCAATTTTTGCATTATTTGAGAGTATTATTGCAGACTAAATTCTAGCAAAAAATAGGGGGGAAAGTGACTTACTATGAATTTACTTCTCAAATTCACACAAATTGTATTGAATAAAATGAAATGAAGGGCATACAAAATATATGCCTTTCCCCTTGTTAGTTACTGGAGCTATCATATGTATATTTAGAAAGTTAGTTAAACTCAACTTTCACATTTTACACATACAACTAACTCCAAATATTGAAAATTTAATTCAAAGTAATCTGTATGGTATTAATTTTATACTTTTTCTGTACTAAAATTTACGTTTATGCCAGTTCTTATTTTAAAACAGAAGTACATTTTGCTGTAGATTCAGCGTTATCTCTGATTATTACCCATCTTCTCTAAGCTTCTAAAGATGTTTCCTCAAAAGTTCATTTCAGTATCAAGAGAAGAATACAGTTAAATTTACTTGAGCAAGGAAAGAAGTATCAATATTCTAGATATTTTACTTAAAGGTAAAGGTATTTAAAAAATAAAACTCAATAGAGATTTGTGGTCTTCATTGGTTCAAGTTGTTGAGGTACTTTTAGTCTTAGTGTTAAATTTCACTGAATGACCATTTAGATTACATTTTGAGTAACTGTTAATTGCTATTAAATATGTACCTGCTTAGCTCTCTCTTGGTTATTTGCCCCACCTCTACCCTCAAAACTTAAACCTCATAATACTCCTATCAAGCAGATGCTTATTAAATCTAAATGAATGTGATTTTGTTCAGTGTTTACAATGTTGTTCACTTAAAGTAAAAGGGAGAGAGAAAGTAAAGGGAATGTTCCTGTGGTGGGGGGGTAGGAGGGGAAGGGATACTGGGAACATTGGTGATGGAGAATGGGCACTGGTGGAGGGATGGGTACTCAATCATTGTATGACTGAAATGTAAGCATGAAATTTTGTAAGTCTGTAACTGTACCTCACGGTGATTCATTAAAAAAAAAATTCAAAAAAGGAAATAAAGACAAACTGGAAGGAAAAAAACAAAAAACAAAAATTCTAATTTATAGATTTTTTTAAACAGTGCACATGCAGAGCTGTTTACCCAAATCTAACAATTTCCGGTTTTTTTTTCCTTCTCATAGTTCTGCTGTACTTGTGAATATCTGCAAAGATGAGTATCTAGTTGAATAGGTCAGGGTGCTAACATTAACAGGAAGCTAAAACAGCTGTGTTGGATGCTAACTGCAAGGAGGGAGGACAGGTGGTGGTGGGGAAGTGGGGCAGTGATATGTGGTATCTTTGTCCAGTTTCCTATATTTTAAGCAAGGTTGTCTGCAGAAGATAAAGTCA
Organism: Sorex araneus; assembly: GCF_027595985.1. NCBI lineage: Eukaryota > Metazoa > Chordata > Mammalia > Eulipotyphla > Soricidae > Sorex > Sorex araneus. Next base: position 387,260,976 of record NC_073302.1, on the reverse strand, counting down.
GTTGTATCCAGCCAATTATACCCTACAACCTTGGTGCTTCTCTTTGCACAGTGGTCCTCAAACTGGGCATATGAATTCTTCTTTCTGAAAGATTCCTGTCTTCAGGGTTTATGGATAATTCTAATATAACTCCAATTTTGACACAAAGTTCCAACAAATATATTTAAAATAAAGTTGCCTATGGACTTGATGTTTTAATTTTGCTTCCCACTCTGCAACAACAGTTCACTTTTTTCAATTATTTACGCTGCATGCAAATCATCTAGAACTTTTCAAGACCCTTGAAATTATTACATGTAAAATCCATAATCAGTTTTTTCTCATAAAGAAGAGATACAAAATTTACTTATCAGCTGAATTCAATTACATGTGACATTATGATGGATGTTCTCCACTGAAATACTATTTATGCATGCAATTGAAATATTTTTCCACAATAGCCATCTTTATGTGAGACCTGTTTAAGTATATGCCTTTTATGCTGTTTCCTTAGCATACCAATGAAGTGGAGAAAAGCACATTTTATCTGACTAATAAACTCCCTTCTTTCACCTCCCGCCCTAAACAGCAGCTTCTCAGAAAACCTAAACTCTAAAGAGAACATTCAACATTCTTTCACACACTAAAAATGGTCCTACTTTATGAGTCTAAGGAGAAAGAAATTCTATTTCAGGATACTTTGTTAAATTGAATTATAAATGAGTCAGGATAACTTAAAGTAATGTAATCAGAAGTTTTCATAATTAAACTTTTTGCTTGATAAAAAAATAAGTTTATGGGGCTAGAGCGATGGTATAGGGGGTAGGGAGCTTGATTTGCTTGTGCCAACATGGTTCAATCCCGAGCATCCCATATGATCCCCTGAGAAGTGCCAGGAGTAATTCCTGAGTGCAGGAAAAGAAGTGAATACTGAAACATCCCTGGGTGTGACCCCAAAACTGAAAACAAACAAACAAATTGCATATTTCTATTTTCTAAAACATGATTAGAAGTGTGGGTTTATATTTAATTCATTATAACTATTATTGAACCCAGTTATAATCCCAAGACAAGATATATGAGATTTGATAAGATGAGCGATATTAAGTTATGGTTTATTTCCGTAAATTATTTTATAGTTGTGAGTTGTGATTTGAGATGTGTCATGGTGGGATAAGATACCTGAATATTTTAGGATAGACTTAAAGAAAGATAAATTAGTTTGTTTTAAAATTCACTTTTATCATCTTTTATGTTGCTTTTCTTTAATTTTCAATGATATCAGTTTTACACAATTTCAAAAAAGATTTAACAAAAAGCTGATGGTATAATTTTTTTCACTGCCATTTTTTTCTTTTTGAAGTCATAACTTACAACTTATTATCCTGGCAGCTCTTTCAAAGCAGGAAACTGAGTTCCCAGAAGAGAGATGCCTAGGTAAATAGTCAAAGTTTTTCCAAACCTGTGTGTGCATCTGAATCCTTGCTCAGGAATATATATTTACATGTGTATGATTATATACATGTATATGGTGACCAGTGGAAGGATTAAATGACTTGGGAGGATATATTTGAATATATGAGAATTTATGAGGATATATGAGACTGTCTGGAATATGTCACATTTATTTCAGGACCATCATACCTGATTCTCATACTCCAAATTATTCCCATGTCAATGAAAGATTTTGCCCTGTTATTTCTCTGCCTGCTTTTAATAGCCTGCTTTTCAGACTGATTTTTATTTTGCTTCAGTCATAGTAGTGTTAATTTTTTCCCTAAACATTTAAAAATAATTCCCAAATGACTTTATAAACTCTTCAGGTCTCTTTATCTTCCCAGGAGTAAGTTTTAATTACTTTTGGGAGAGAGAACCTTCTCTTTATAACTTTAGAACTTCATGAGGAATTACAATAGTGCTATTTCATGTTACTCTTCTCCCAAAGAAAACACATTACTTAAGAAAATATAAAATTCTTCTACTATTACCTCTGGGGCCTTTTTTGCATGTTTCCCTGAAAGCACTAGAAGAAGACCTTGAGTGAGACAAAATACTTCTCTGAGGTAGCACTATTGTAATTTCCCCTAAAGTTCTAAAGTATTCAGGTCATAGAACAGTGCAGACCCTCTGAATGAGTGCCTTGCAGTAAACATAGCAATAACTATTTGGGTAAAATAAGAAGATAATGTTTATGGGTTAGAGTAGTCTTATATTGGGGCTGGAGTGTTAGCACAGCGGGTAAGGAATATGCCTTGCATGCAGCTGACTTTGGATTTGATTCCAAGCATTCCATATGGTCCCTGAGCACCACTAGGAGTAATTCCTGAGTGCATGAGACAGGAGTAACCCCTGTGCAACACTAGGTATGACCCAAAAAGAAAAAAAAAAGTAGTCTTATGTTGACTAAAACCCTAAACAATTCATATCTTCTAGTCAACTTTATTGGAGTCTAGTAAGACTTTGGAAACCACCTTTTTGTTCATTCATGAATATTTCAGGGAGCACAGGCCAATATATAGATATATCAACAGTGCACTAGCCAAAACTGTGTCTATTGGTTTTTCTGCCTCTCAGCCATAAATGGTCCATGTATAAGTCTGTGTCATATGAGCACATACTTTTGGAGGAGTGGAGGTTGCATCTACATGATCTTCCCTGCTTATAAATGGAGTGGGAAATGCTTTGGAACAGAAATTGCTCTGGTTAGTCAGGGAAAATAGTCAAAATGAACCTGATAATATTCTGGACTACTAATTTTTCCAGCTTCTCTCTCTTGAAGTAAGATGGAGATTTTCACATACACACACACGACACATGAATTACATTTTATTCTTATTCCTCCCTTAACACATCTTACAAATGTAAAGTGTAATGGGTGTGGGCATAGCTTTTTATAACAGTTTGAGTTCTTGACAAGAGTTAAGAAGAATCTCTCCAAAAAATATCTAAATTCAAGTGTAAATAATTAAAAAGGAAAGCTTCTTAGATATTAGCAGGCATCAGAATTACTGGGTGAGCTCATTAAAACAGTTTTATGGACTCTCATAATCTATTTTCTATTTCAGAAGATCTGGCATGGGAACTAAGATTCTCATTTCTTACAAAATTGATAACAAGTGCCATATGATTCTGATGCTATTGTTTCATAGATAAATAAATGGACTTAGTTGAAGAGATAGTTACCTCAATACCTGATTCTTGTTTTAGTTATATGCTGAACTTCCAGAGGTAAACATCCTGACCACCAAAGTGCAGACACTTTCTTTCTGTTCTAGTAGACATATGCAATGGAAATGCCCTGACTCTAAGTCACACTATTAGCAAGATCTTATAAAGAATACAGAAGATTTCCTTGGTCAAAATGCCAGTGCCGGGGCTGGAGCGATAGCACAGCGTGTAGGGCATTTGCCTTGCACGTAGCTGACCCGGGTTCGATTCCCAGCATCTCATATGGTCCCCTGAGCACTGCCAGGAGTAATTCCTGAGTTCAAAAGCCAGGAGGTAACCCCTGTGCATTGCTGGATGTGACCCAAAAAGCAAAACAAAACACTGTCACTGTCATCCACTGTTGCTCATCGATTTGTTCGAGCAGGCACCAGTAATATCTCACATTGTGAGACTTATTGTTACTTTTTTTGGCATATCAAACACGCCACGGGTAGCTTGCTAGGCTCTGCCGTGGGGGCGCGATACTCTTGGTAGCTTGCCGGGCTTTCCAAGAGAAGGGGAGGAATCAAACAAGGGTAGGCCACGTGAAAGGGGAACAGCCTACCGCTGTGCTGTCAATGCCAGTGCAGTTGATAAACTAAAGAGCAGCAAAGTTTGAATGTCAACTCAAAAACTGTCAGTTTGCACAGTTTTTAAAGTTTACTGGATGAAAAGAAAGAATATTCTAGTCATAAAGTAGGCACGAAGTAACATTGTGGGGAAGTATTGCAATGTTTCTCTGGAGAAATAAAGATGTTAACATTTTCAATTAAATATGGGTCCATCATGAAATTCTGAACTGGTATCCAGTGAAACCTGAGAGAAAATGAGCTTGAATCTACAACCCAGTCATAATATGGTTTATTTGGAGAAAAAGACAACTGAGGAAAAAAGTCCCATCTGAGCTAAATATATTGAAAGACTATTAAGCAATTGGCAAAGGAAATAGTTTGGAATTGTTCAGCAAAAAAGTAAACAGAAAACATGAAACAAAAAAGTCTCTACATATGCATCAAGGGAAAAAATTAATATATTGCTATGCACAAGGAAAAAAATTAATATATTGCTATGCTCAAGGATCTTTTTATAGTGTAAAGAAGATATTGTATCACTCCTTACTGGAGATTTTTAAGACATGCTGATTTACTTTGATAGTCCCAAACCACAGCCATGGTTATTTAGTATGTATAAATCTTTTTGTTTGTGTGTTTATACTTTGTCTCCTTTATATTTAAGCAGCATTTAAAAAAATACTCTGAGAGTATACATTCCCTTTGTCCCTATACTGTATAACATAAATGAAGCTGGACACCATAGGACTGTTATCAAACAAATTTTACACATTAGAAGAGTGAGACAAAATGAGGTTACATAACTTGCTCAAGATTACAGCATAATGTTTAAATTAGTAGAAGAGTTAAAATTTAAGATTCTATAATTTAATTAAAACAAAGACATAGATTCTGGAGCAATCCAGTAAATCAAAATTCCTAACATACTAACCAGAAGTTTTTTGAGAATGGAAAATAATCTATACAATTTCTATACAACACTAAATAATCTATACAACACTAAATCTATGCCAAGCTTCTCAGAGCAGGGGAAACCAGTTATAAATGTTGAGATGAAGACTTTCTGTGTAAACCTTGTCAGATGTCATTGTGATTTACTGATTTCCTGTTCCAAAGTGCAGATGAGAGAACCTGGAGAGTGGTTTGATGTTTGTAATCATTTTAGATATAGACTCTTCAAATCTGTACTGAGAAAGTGGTTAATAATAAAACTATAAAGGGATAAAAATTTCTCCTTACTTTTTGGTACTGTGGATTTATGTGCACTGGTGAAGGAATGGGTGTTTGAACATTGTAAAACTGAGACTTAAGCCTGAAAGATTTGTAACTTTCCACATGGTGATTCAATAAAATAAATAAATAAATAAATAATTTTTTAAAAAGTTTTTTTTTACTGATCTCAATATTTTAGTAGGTAAAATAGTATGAATAAATAGAATAGTTCACTGTCACTGTCACTGTCATCCCATTGCTCATCCATTTGCTTGAGCGGGCACCAGTAACGTCTCCATTGTGAGACTTGTTGTTACTGTTTTTGGCATATGAAAAGTAGAATAGGTAGGATACTTTATTCTATTACCACATCTTGGCATTATTTTGCCCACACCATCCTTCAAAAACATCATATTTTTTCATTTCCAATAAAATTTCTTCCATAGTCTACTAAAATAAATAATTTCAATCCTATATTATCTGCCTGTATGAGCTCTCACCTCCAAAAGTGTTGACCCTAGTTCTCCCTCATATTTATGTGCCCTTCCTTGTACTATGCTCCATGCATTGGGCAACAAAGTCCAATTCCCAGTCTGGGTTATAACTGTCTCCATTATTTTAGTTCTCAACATCCATTTCCTGGAACTGGAATGAAGTCCTGAAATAGTTTAGTCTGCTGGTTTGATTATCTTGAACGAATGAGACTTAAGAAAATTCACTTGCTTTTCATTAGTTGGGGCTCATTCGAGTTTAGTTATATATAGGAGGCTATAAAAAATGTGGCTTGATTGTTTTGACTTTTGAGTTGCAAAATGCTCAGGTTCCCAGTAAAAACTAATTTCCCTGTATTTTCCGTTTCAGGCCCAGATAAAAAAAAAAGTTCATAAAAACATTTGTTTCTAGATAATGACAAGTATACTGCCAGCTTCCTTAAGATGCAACAAGAACAATAGTTTTAATTTTGCCTTCTGACTTTCTACATGAAGATCATCAAATAAGCAGATAAAGCAAGAAAATGAAATTTTAGATATTATGGAAATGAAATACTCAAGTGACAGAAATGACAATGGGAAATTTTCGTTTCATTCAATAAATGGGGGTTCTATTCAGTCCTTATTTATTCCAAAAGTTATTTTGAGTTTAACATATTCGATATGCCAAAAACAGTAACAATAAGTCTCACAATGAAACGTTACTGGTGCCCGCTCGAGCAAATCAATGAGAAATGGGATGACTGTGAACATTTTTAAAAAATGAATAATGTAAAAGGATAAGATTCTCGCTATTGTTTTAACTGGAGATAATCTACCTAACCCAAAACTTCCTACAGGGAGACTGACCACTTTGATGGGAAAGGAACATAGGGACTTTTGAATGCGGAAAAGGTTCTAAGAAATTGGAATTCTATGAATGAATTTTTGACAGAAAATATTTGGGAGGGAATACTGCAATATAAATTTCAAGGTTTATGTTGCTCTTTGAAATAGTATATAAATGATTTCAAGGGCAGATAACATAATTCATATCTATTTGAATTTTTTCTGTCCTTTCTTAAACTATTGTGTTGGCCATAAGAGGGCAGTCCTGTATTTGGAGGGTAGATTTAACACAGTCTCATTGAAGAGACAGATACAAACACAAACACACTCATTTGTTTGTGTTTAAATAGAAAAAGTACTAAAAAGAAATGATCGAGGATTTTTTCACCATTTTGGGTCAAAGTGTATGCTTTATAATTTACAAATTTCATTTTTGCCACTATAGCTGTTAATTTCAAGCCTATATTGCTTATACTCATTTGGTGAGAAAGCTCATTTATGTATTTAATTTTATGAAAGAAACACACTCTTGCATGTATGAAACAAGGTATATTGTGTTCATACAAAACTTGTTACTGATTATGTATTCTCATTTTCTCTTATTTTAGAAGAAAGAAAGCTTTCATTTTAGATATACCAAATATTCAGACATTTTTCTCCTTTGCTTTATATTCACACACACACACACACACTTTTAAGTGACTTCTGAAATAGGTAAATGGTAAGCAAATGACTGAACTCCACATTTGTGGTTGAAAAAATAGGAAGCTAATTCCATATGATATTTGATACACTCTTAGAAATTATTAAGAGAGTTATAAATAGGTCCCTGTCCCAAGTGATGAGAATTTAGTTCAGGTTTAAGAATTAAATTTGAGTTTTGAGAGTTCAATAAGCACTTGATGATTAGTTGAAATTTTACATTTCAAGCATTTTGTGGTTTTCCCCTAGGAAGCTTGCTCTTGTTAAAAGTATCATATGTATTAGATTAAACATGTACTGATTGGCATAACCAGCTGCTAATCATGCCATAAAATTAAGTTTCATCCCCATTATTGAACTTACATTATTTAAGTGCAAATGTTTGTGAGAGAGAGATTCTCTTCCATACAGGAGTAATTTCTCTGGCTCCCCTGTTAATTTCTCTGGCTCCCCTACACTCATATTTCCCATCAAATCAATTACACAGTGGGTAACCCAGATTCTAGGTACCTGCTTATGGCTTTCATAAATTGCTAGGTGATAGTGAAGTTGCAAGGTAGGGCTGGGTAGACTTTTTGGATAGGAGTCAGCCTACGTGCTGTGACTAGAGCAGTGCACAGCAAGTCTACCTGTACTGTATCCTATGGAAGTTCAAAGGGCCAGTGATAATTATTGACAAGACTGTTAAGAGCAATGACCAGACTCATAGGTTGGTTGGAAAAGCCAAGTACAGAGACCCAGGGGATTAGCCACTATGTAAGGGTTCATGGTAGCTCTGTGAGTAGTAATTTGAAATGTATTTTGGGGGATTTCTTTTTTGGGGAACAACACCTTGCAATGCTCTGGGTTTACTCCTGGCTCTACACTCAGGAATTACGCCTGGCTGTGCTTGGAGGACCATATGGGATGTCAGGGATTGAACCTGGGTCAGCTGTGTGCCGCACAAATGCCCTACCAGCTGTACTGTAACTCCAGTCCCTGCTTTAAGGAAAATTTGAAAAGTATTATGCTTCCCTAGGAATCTGAGAAAATCTGTAAGTAGGATTTTCTAGAATTTATCTTTAATAATAATAAATCTTTATCATTCTCATTTGTTAGATAAGAAGAAATTGCTTCTATAACTAAATGACTTCTGGCCTGCTACCATCTCACAGTGGATAGGTGCTCCTTTATTGTAAGAGCCAGAGTGTATGAGATTCTGTTACCCCAGAAGAGATGGGAGAGAATATATTTAAGAATTTACAATACTTCATAATTTGACCAAGCATTGCTTCAGAGTGGTGAATTGATTATTTAATGACCAAAGTGTCATTTCCTCTTTTATATAGAGTAATTTTCTCATATTTTCAACACTTTATGGAAAATGGAAAGTCAACAGTCTTCTCCACAGAGAGTTGCTCAGTTAATTGCTTTTACATCTCTTTTCAACTCAGTTTTAGTAATCAAAGTGCAGTGTGTAACTCTCAGACTCTTGATGCTATTGTGTTGACTAAATAATGGAGGTGGAGACAGAGGGAGATAAGTAGGGCAGAGGAGGATGCAAAGAGACCAAGGGACATGCTAGGTGTAGCGCTCTAAGACTGTGTGCCCAAGGAATAAACATTAATAGAGATTAAAATTCAAATGCAGTGTGCATGTCTAACTAAGAACAATTACTAGTTTGGAATAGCTAAGACCATTTCTTTAAGTTCACACCTTTGTAAGGAAAAATAAATTACAAAAGTCAAGAATATTATGCGTCACAGATAAGAGTTTTCTTTTGTGTAAGACAGGTTCAAGTCCCATCTCTAACTCTACATATTTCCAGAGGAAAATTGACTTCATTGAGTTTCAGCTTACTCAACCAATACTGGGAACAATATACACTCTGCCCCAGGGTATTGTGAGAAGTAAATAAAATGAAATGACTTTTTGTTAGATTTGATATTAAAAGAAAATTCTTATCAAGGTAAGCTAGCATTCTGCAGTAGAACATGAGTTTGTCTCAGGAAACAGATGCCATGACTTAAACAAAACAAATTTCTGGATATATTCACACTGCAAAAATTATTAGCACTGTGGATCCATTAGAAGCCAAATTAAGCTGCTTTCCCATGTTATGCCACTGTCATGCAGGATGCATGCTCTGGGCAGATTTCACGCATTTTTTGTCATTGGGTTGGCAGAGTTGTCAAATGCCAGTTTTGAAAGATGAGGCTATCTACAGATGCTTGCATAACACAGTTAAGCAGAGAAACAGAAGTGAAAATATCCTTTGGCCATTTATTGTGTGTTCAGTGGGTTCTTTTTGTGCTTTGAAACAATTTTTAAATTTTGTTCCAATTGTTCCAATTGCTCTGTGTCAAGAACAGATCTTTGCATTTCCATTGGGATTTCCATTGGACTCAGGAAATGCAAGCCACCAGCAGGGACTGGGAGAGGAGAGTGAATGAATGTGAGGCATTTCAACCCTGTTCACATAGTAGAGACATAGAACATAGAAATATTTGCGTGCATAAATGCAGGTCTATGCTTTCTGAAGTGACTGGTCTTGGTGGCAGAATACTGAGGTAATGAATGTCTAAGTGCACTTGTAAACTTGTAAATAATACCCTGGGACACTAGAAAACACTATTTTAGTACATTGGTATCATATATGTTTATAAATGTGCTTAGTAAACTTATTCTTGACATTGATTAATAGTGAAAAGACCTCATGATTTCTTAGATTCATATTTAAATGATTGAGCTAATTTCAACCCTATACTATAGCATATAATATTTAATGCAGAACTTAGCTCTAAGATGTAATATGATTATGTATAGAATCAGAAACTTAAGAAAAATTATAGCAGATTCACTTTTAGCTGTATTATAGCCTAAAAGTAGCATTAAAGGCAAATCAAGCAGTGCTTACCGGATCCTTTCTCACAAGTTCTCCATTAGGTACTACTTCGACGAGGTGGATGATAATAATCATGGAATTCAGAATGTAGGTTAGAAACATGTTCTTGTGCAGAGTCACTCTTTGGCAACTAAGGTTCCTGGTTGAAAACAAAACAAAACAAAAATGGATCAGTTAGCCAATGCTAAAGGATTGAAGTAGCTGGAAAGATATTTTAATGACTTTCTTTAGCAACACAAGAGATAATATAAAAAATGGTAAGATTGGTCTTATCCTTAGAAAGTGTTATTAGTTTTCTGACTAATTTTAAAGAGCGGTTTACTTATCTTGGTTTTCATCATTTTTAGTTCCCAGGGTGACTTTATATATATCTTAAAGATATAATTACTTAAATACAATAAATGTGAAATTAAGCATGAGGTGGACTCTTAAAGGAGAAGTCATTTGGTGTGTTTCTAGAGTGTTTCAAATGAAAAGTGAATTTGTCTTTTTGTAATCAGGTAGAAATTGTAGAGTAGATGGAATAAAGGGACATGAAGAAAGAAGAAAAACTGCCTTTTGACAAAAGCCTGAATCCATATCCTTGACCCGTTATACAGAGGCTTTGAGAAGTCTCCCATCATCCTTCTTTTTCACTATTTTCTTTGAACAATTCCTCAAGATAGGACCAGTCTCACTTATTTCTATGTGTTATCTCATCTGTTGCTAAAGCAAGTCATTAAAATATTATTTCTTGAATTTGTGTTAAAATCACTCAGTGGTTCCTCTTTTCCCTTTCTTCCTGGTGAAGCTCAGACACAGGCAGGGAATTTTAAGAGGCACAAATTTTATCTCATTATAAAACATATTATGGTTTGGATATGACAAGACCTAGACAATGGTACTGATTGTTGGCATAGCCATTCATGACCTTTGGGTACTAAGCAATATGTTGGATATCCCATTTCTTTCTCCTCCACTTCATGAACTCGACTTTATGTGTATGTGTATGTGTGTTTGAATGTTCACATAAATAAACATCAGTTGGAATATCCCATTTCACTTTATATACAAGTAGTCAGCAGGATAGCTATAACAAAAATTGGAATGATTATACTAAGTGAATAAAAATGTTTCCATATTTTATTCAGACAAAAACATTTAGTACAGTTATTCACTATGTAAAACCTTAAAACATCTAGTTAATAATGTAAGTAACCAATCATAATAAGTCTTTTCTGAAAGTTTTTATTGAATAAAGTTATAATTCCAGGAATTTTGAAAATAAAAATGATGATGGAATATCACAGATGGCAATGGTCTAGTTTTACATTTAAGAAATGAGTGGATGTTAAAGCATCTTTTTTTTCTTTTGGGGTCACACCTGACAATGCACAGGGGTTACTCCTGGCTCTGCACTCAGAAATTACGCCTGGTGGTGCTCAGGGGACCATATGGGATGCTGGGAATCAAACCCAGGTCGACCTTGTACAAGGTAAACACCCTACCTGCGCGTTCCCCGAAATCTCTCCGGCCCGTGGAGAGACAACAGTGGAAAGCGCTCCTAATTGGGTGGGTTCTATGAGCGGTCCCGATCTGAAAATAAAACTGGTGAGGTTAGTAAAAAGGGGCTCAAGACAACACGTGCTGATCAAGAGCGTCTTTATTGGCAGTCATGCTGGTTTTATACCTTTCTTAGCAGGGGGTTGGTACATGAGTTGTCAATCATCAGGGAAGTGTCTTCTCAGACCAAATAAGGAAAGGTTCGGGGTGTTATTTGGTGGGCTTACAACATTCTCCAAGAGTAGGTTGAGAAATAGTGGGGAGGGGAAGACAAGGGATTATCTGGCAGGAGCATCTGTCAGGAGGAATGCACAAGGTTTTTAGTGTAAAGGAAGGCATTCCACTTTACGGGCTTTTGGGGTCTCCTGGTTAACTGCCCTGGGCTACTTTTACTTCTTGAGTTTAGCTATTTCCTTTGTCACAAGGGCACCTGTGCCTCAGGTTATGCAAACGCTGGTAATGGAATTTTCCAGTTTGTCCAGGGTAAAGGTTTCCGGGCCCTCTTTTGTTCAGGGTCCTGAACGAATACACCTACCCACTTTGCTGTTGCTCTAGCCCCGCATATTTTTTTAATTGGAATTACATTTTTCCTCTTTCCAAGAATCCCAATATTAGTGAATTGCTAATACATGATAATTTTAAATTCTTAATGTATTGAACAGGAGAACTTTAAATCAGGAATGAGTAGACATATGCACAGATATAGTTTGTGCTACTCTATTTAGTAGCAAACCAGTTTTAAAGATAAACAATTGATTTTGTACTAATACTATATAAGGAGGTTGCAGATATAAGATTCATTTATTTATTTATCTTTGGGTTTGGGGGCCATACCAAGAAATGCTCTCATTCCTGCCTTTGTACTCAGGGAACATAAAAGATGCATGAGATGGAATCTGGGTTGGTTGCATGCAAGGCATGTGCCTAACCGCTGTACCTTCTGGTCCCCAATTTAAATTTTTTTAAAGAAAAAAATGAGTGAAATATTATATCCATAATATACTGCATTAACTTTTTTATATTGCAATTACTGCATTTAATACCACTAAACCTCTGACCTGCAATTTGTTTTTATATAGTAATAGTAGCATTTTATTATTGTTCTCAAGAGGCAAATATCTGAAGTCTTATGACTGAACTCAGCCTGGCTTAAAACAAGGACAGGTGATACTTTCTAGAACTAAGGACAAATGCATCATGCAGTGTTGCTATTCCTGTGGCTGATTTTCTTTTGATTGGATGGAATTCAATAGTATGTAATTTGCATAAAGGACTGGTTAATGTTAAATTTCTTGTGTAAACCAGAACCATTCTGAATACAATATACTTCCTACACTTCCAGATTACTCCCTAGTCCTTATATACTATATTTTTCTTTTAAAATTGACACTTCCTGACTTGTTTGCTTGCTTTTGTCTGCTATCTTCTCCCTTTTCTAACTAAAATGTAAATGCTGAAGGAATTTGTTTCAGAAGCCTAGAACTTTGTAAACACATTGCTGTCATTTATATTTTGTATTAAAATCCTTATAGTAAACAGTTTTCTTCTTAGATCTATGACAACTGAACAGTTTCCAAGGATATCAGAGCATTACATTAAATGCTAGATGATCTCATAACTTAAACTTCATCACATCGAACGTTTACCAAATCCTTAAGTATTAACTATTATTAGACATCTTCCTGTTCTTCAATATTAGATAACACATATATACAGTACTATACTATGTATACAAAAAAAAGTGATGATTTAAAATGAGATAACTGTTAGGCTTCATAGAAAGTATATGAGTAACACATAATATGATAATATATATTTTCATCTCTTAAAGGTTTCAATATAATTTCTGCTTATTAAGTTTTAAAAAATTTATTACATGTGCTTGGTGACATTTACACTGAGATTTTGAAGTAAGGTATAGGCAGATTAAATTTATTAAATTTATTCAGTAATTCAACATATATTACTGCGTACCTATTTTGATTCAGACCTTCTTGTAAATGCTAGAGATACCTGGGAAATTTTTATCACATGTGATTGTTTATTTATTTTAATCAAGACAATTGTTCTAAAGAAAAGAGTAGCATACTAAAGGGTAAAATCTGATTTAACACAAGTTATTATGTGTTTCATTGTTCTAAATGCAATATCATGGTGCTTGCATGAACATGAGAGAAGCTAACATTTTCCTGTCAGATTTTAAATGTCTTAAATTGAAATGGCACAAACCTGTTAGCTCTACTTTATTATTGTTTAAAAAAATAGTTATTTAGAGAAGCAGTATATTGCTTACTTTTTGAGTGAAAAGAAATAATAAGAACTTCATATTTTTTTCAGAGTGGGAAAGTAAGTCATAATCTACTTCTGTCTTGACCCAATGAAGGTATCATTCAAATGTGAAAACAAGATAATGATTTAATTGAATCTGAATCTCAAGATGTCAAATTGAAAGTTGAAGCTAAATATTATATTTGTAAAATTAGTTTACCTAGTGTAAATATTTAAATTTATTTTAAATTACTTTCAGCCTATATATGCATACATATTCTTTAGGGGAATCTATAGTTGTGTGAGAAAGTGTTTATATCTGCCTTGCTTTTTGTATAACACATAAATCAATTTTATGTTACTGACAAGAAATATCAGTATTAATTCCTTTATAAGATTGTGTCCTATGATCACAAAGTTTAAAAGAAACTAGCAGAATAAGTAAACTTTGTTATGAAAAATAAAGTGCATAGAAAAATATACATCTGGAATATTTTGTATTGTTGTTACAAAGTCATCTGCCAGTGTAATGCCAAAATTTCTTTTTCATAGGTATTAGACCTTGTTTTCAGTGGAGAAAGTGAAGCAGAAGGGATGTCAAATGTATTAGAACTCCTAAAAAAATTTAATATATTTTTTTGACTAGAGACTTTATATCTTTAGAATTAGTACAAAATATCTTTAATAAACTCTCTCTTAATCATTATTCTGTCTTTTTTCGATAGTTCTAGTATTCCAAGTGAATTGTAGACCAGGATATAACTGACAGTTATCTTTCATGATCCTGTTGTGTCTGTGGTGGGTTGGGGTAAAGAAGACCATATTTGGTATCTCTGATTTATTCTAATAATGTATTTAGAGGAATACCAGCCAGAAATATTATTATAGGCTATTTTATTTTTTTGTTTTTTGGATCACACCAGGTGATGCACAGGGGTTACTCCTGGCTCATGCACTCAGGAATTACTCCTGGCGGTGGTCAGGGGTCCATATGGGATGCTGGGAATCGTACCTGGATTCAGCCTAGTGCAAGGCAAACGCCCTACCCTCTGTGCTATCGCTCCAGCCCCAGATTTATTTTTTAGATTATGTCTAAAATGTATTCCATACTGAGCTGGAGAGTTAGTGCATCAGGTAAGGCACTGAGAAATTCCTCCTTTGCCAGATCTGCAATTTCCCCCAGCTCCCAATCAAAATTTCCACAGACAGCATTGTTTTTCTTTATTTCTTCTAAGTAAGGGGGCTAATGAAACCTCTACCTTCTCCTGTATGCTCAGAGTAAAATCTTATTAAAATTAGAGGCATTCCTTAATGACTTTATTCTGAGTAATATGCCAGAATTTTCAGCCAAGTATCAGCCATTCCATAGACTGCCATGCACTCAGCAATTTTAAATTCCCTTGTAGGCCATCTTAGCCTGCTGATTTGAGGGAAAAACCTGCAGGGTTACTCCTTTTTTTATAGGTCTGAAAGGATCATTGCAAATTTAGAGTGAGATTTCAAGGGGATGATTATAAATGGGAGCATTAAGTCTCTGAAGTGGGCTAGAGTGTGTATAATATCATTTTATTTTAATGAAAATTTTATGGAACTGATTGTTCAACCTTGCAAAGAATTACATTTTATTTTCACAATCACTTTTAATATTTTTTGAAACATGAATGCAAAGAAATAATTTGAATAATCAGAAACATACTTTATCTTTCTTTTCTTTTCTTTTCTTTTTTGTTAGTACTGGAATTGAATCTGAGGCCTTACATAATACATGGTCTGTGCTCTACCACTGAGTCACATCCCCAGACCTAAGAAATGTATTCACAATTTCAGAAAGCAGAGTTCATTTTCTTAACTTTGGTTAGGTTAAAGATAAGAAAAATAACAAGTATAAGCATCAAGAATGATTTCCTTCATATATAACTACTTAGTATCTCAGTGTGTATATTGTCATATCTAATTCACTTCTTGTGTAGACTGTGGAGAACCTGCTATTTTGATTTATGTCATTCTATTCAGATGATGAATCAATAAGATAGATTTTGTCCCAACATGGCAGTTTCTGTTTGGTAGGTTCTTGGAATTGAAAGAGAATAAGGCAAAACGTAATTATTTCCTAGATTTTCTGTCCCCATATCTTTGAAGAGTTGAGACGATTAATTTTATTTTGAGACTAAATAGATTTGAGCATATCTTTCTTTGCCCATGTGCTGCACTTATAAAAACAATAACTGATATTCCATGGTTTCACAGAGACAGAGCAGAAAAATCAGTTTTGCATTTTTGTTGTTGTGTTGCTGATTTGACTTTTATACTTCCTCAAAAAATAACCAAATATCCTCTTTACATATTTTATTTTTAAGTTAGTGGACACATTAGCTTGTTGCAATATTATAAATTTTGGACTTTTCTTCTGATTATATAAAAATTAAAGAATAATTTGTTAGTGATAGATATTGTCATCAAAATTGTATGGTAGCCATACATGATGATGTATTTATTTACTCTGGTCAAGAGCAGCTGTGAGGGGTTGGAGCAATAGTACAGCGGGTAGGACATTTGCCTTGCATGTGACTGACCCTGGTTCAATTCCCAGTATCTCATATGGTCCCCCAAGCACCACTAGGAGTAATTCCTGAATGCAAAGCCAGTATTAGCCCCTGTGCATCGCCATGTGTGACCCAAAAAGAAAAAAAAAAGAGCAGCTGTGAAATGCACAGACATTTTAAGATTAATCATGCTATGTGTTTACTTAGCTGTATTTTGATGGCCTGTAATTGAAAATACTCTTCTATTTTAATTATAGTAATTAGTATCTCACGTCTTGCTGCTTTATTAGTCTTTCTCCTATAAATCATACATGCATAGAAAGAGTTCACTGTTGATTCTGCTATTATTTGCCATTCAGCTAACAAAGTGGCTATAGTTATATCTTTTTGGCTGGAGAGATAGTGCAGAAGGTAAGATGTTTGCCTTGCATGTAGCAGATCCTAGTTGGATCTCTGGCACCAGATATGATTTTGAACACTGCTCAGGTCCACTCCTAAGCACAGAGCCAGAAAAATACTTCCCTGAGCACCACTGAGTATGGTTCCAAATACTACCCAAAGAACTTTTACAATTTAAGAAAATGATAAAAAATACAGTAAATAATTTATCTCTATCAAATTAAGGTAAATTTATACCAAAATTATTCCATAGTTTAAAAAGGATCAAAGAAAAATAATGGTGGTTGTATAAAAATGTCACAGGTAATTATGATGTAATTTTTAGTATTATCATAGTAAACTTTTGATAAAATCAAATTAAGATATTATATATGAACCACTGTATATTTAATTGCATAGCACATCATTAAATGTGGAGGATTACTTGTAGTATGTATCTAAAGGGTTTCCTTTTCCCCCATTTCCCCATCATTTGTATAATACTTATACAATTAAGAAAAAGGTTTTTGTCTTTTTTTGGTTTGGTTTTGGATCACTTCAGCCATGCTCAGGGCTTACTCCTGGCTCTGCACTCAAAGTATCACTCCTGATAGTGCTTTGTGGGAGGGGTGCCAGCAATGAAACCTGGGTCAGCCACATTAAAGGCAAGTGCCCTTGTCACTATATGATTACTCTGACTCCAAGAAAAGTATTAATTAAAGCAATAAAATCACCTCACAAAACCCACTTCTGTGGTCAAATCAATTTGTTTACATAGATAATATTTAAGCAGGGTGGATTTGAACTTCTGGTCATGGTTTCCAAATTTTGCAGTGTAGGCAAAAGAAGAAAGTTGACCCTCTCTTCAATAATTAACAGAATTCTAACCGAGGTAGATAGAATCTTTACATATCAAGGCAGTGTAATACGTGTGCATATGCAGTGCGATTATTTAATTAGTCGCTGTTTCTGTTTTGGAAAAAAACAGTCATATTGCATTTAAAAGTATATGAATTCATCTATTTTCTTTAAGGATAGAATTTAAAAGCATATTTTATTTTAATTTTAGTTTTGTTTCATGACTCCCAAGTATCTCTTGATCTGCAGCTCACCTCTTCTTTTCCTCCCCACACAAATACTCTTGCAGAGTGAACTATTATGTTGGTAGATAATGAAATAAAATAATGAAAAGACACTGTGTATACTTACTTGAAAATCACGAAAATTGCCAGCGAAATCACTAATGTGAATATTGACATAGAATGACCCACAATAGCCAAGTAGTACAGATTGTATGCATTCTGGAAAAGCGACAATAATTTAAAAAGGCAGTTAAAAATTGGTGAAAGAATAATTATAGAATACAGAAAATTATTTTATATATTTTTATTTTATATTTTTAAAACATCAAGCGTCAATCACTATTTTGAAGAATAAAATAAATATATGATAAAAGGAGAATGTTGAAAAGCAATTATCTAAATTTTAGTTAAAAAAGCTAAGACAAAAAATGCAAAAGAAAGGAAATACTAATAATACCAGGAGGTTGGCTCCATAGCTTGGAAGCTGGCCTCCCACGCTGGGGGAAAGACATCCCAGATAGAGAGGGGAACACCAAGTAATATGTGATTGGAGATCCTGCTCGGGAAGGGAGATGAGTGCTGAAAGTAGACTAGAGACTGAACAGGATGACCACTCAGTACCCTTATTTGGAACCACAACACCCAAAAGGAAAGATAGATATCAAATTGGAATGCCCCGCTACAGAGGCGGGGTGGGGTGGGGGAAGGGACTGGGGGGGTGGGAGGGATATTGGGTTCATGGGTGGTGGAAAATAGACACTGGTAGAGGGATGGGCTCTTAAACATTGCATGAGGGAAAAACGAGCACGAAAATGTGCGAATCTGTAACTATACCCTCACTGTGACTCACTAATTAAAAAAAAATAAATTTAAAAAAGAAAAAAAATAAATTAAAAAAATTATTATATATAATTTATATAATACTAAATTATAAAATGACCTAGGACATGCAATAAAGGGGATTAGCAGCAATAAGACTTAGTTCTTAAAAAGTTGAATATCTTCTAGTAAGACAGCTATAAGAAAAAAATGGCCATCCAAATTAAAAAGATATTCACACAAAAACCTGGGCAACTCTTTGTAGAGGTATTATTTATAATAGTTAAAAAATGGGAACAACTCAACATCTATTAATGGGTAAAGACAGTTTATTCAGAATATAATACTATTCAGCCAATAAAAGAAATTAAGAAATAATGCATAGTAAAACATGAATAAACCTTAAAAACACTATGCTAAAGAAGACAGTAACAAAATACCACACATTGCATAATCTCATTAATATAAAATATACAAAGCAAAAAAATATATGGAGACACAGCGTAGTCAATGGCTATTGAGAAATTAATTTGCTATCATTTATAGATTATAAATTGTAACTTGTACTTAATGCTTTAACAAATTAAACTGTACAAAATATGTAATTTTTATTGGTTGGATGAATAGTGGCTAGAGTGAATAAGTGGCAAGGTTTAGAGAGGCATTTTGTAACTCTCTTCCATACAGTTTATTACATGGAAATTATCTTGCTGTGAGTTTTTATTTTAAATTTGGAGATATATGTATGCCCCTATCCTCCATCAGTATTTTTAGCTTTGCATGTTTTATTTTTAAGAAAATTTAATTTCATTTAGTGCTTCCAGAATATTGCTTTAAACATACTTATTTTTCTTAAATAGTTGTCTCAGTAATGTGTAAAATGAAACAACTGCT
The DNA here is from genome assembly GCF_027595985.1 of Sorex araneus. Classification (NCBI taxonomy): domain Eukaryota; kingdom Metazoa; phylum Chordata; class Mammalia; order Eulipotyphla; family Soricidae; genus Sorex; species Sorex araneus. Next base: position 387,241,575 of record NC_073302.1, on the reverse strand, counting down.
CATAATTTAGTTACATTCTGGTGTCATGCACAAGAATGAAAAGTGTGTGCTTTATTAAATGCTTGTTTGATTTCTTCAAATTTTGTTCATGCCTGTATTAGATGTAAGACTTGTGGAAAGAATTTCAATCGTTATATTCAGTGTTGAGAGAGGCATTTATTCTCAAAATTATTTGTTTTCTTCTTAGAGTGTGTGAGAAAGTGAAAAATGGCAAACACTGGACATTACTTTTTTGGATGTGTGTGTATTGTTTACAATTAGGTAATTATTACATTCTTCCTTTGAAAAATAATTAGTACTTATTCAGGACTTTCCTTATTTAGTGAGATGTTACTACAATCAAACCTTATTAAGTAAATAGTTCTTCATTAGAATGGGACATTTGTTTGTTTCTGAGGTGACTAAACAATTTAGGAAGAATCAAAGGGCTTGGTGCCCTTGGCCCTCTCTTGTAATGAGGTGACCTTTGGCTAACTAGTTCCTAAGAAATCTATTCATCTTGTATGTTGTTTGCTTGCTGTTTGTCCGTTTTGCTTTAACAAAAAAAATTTCCTGCCCTTAAAGTTTCTCTATAGAAACAAAATACTGATGTATAAAGTACTGATTTTTAGCTTCCGACAGTGATTATTTAACAAACTGGGCTATCTTTGAAAGAAATGGTAGATTTCTGTTGCAGTCACGAGGTGTTTTTTTTTTGGTTGTTTTTTTTTTTTTTGAGATGCCCCGAGTGAATCTACACTGACCACTTCTTTTTCAGATTTCTTTGGGGAGAAACTGTAGATTTGGAGATTTCCGCTCCCTACCCCCTGCCTTGCTTCCCACCTATTTCTGGTACATTTGAAGAGAGATGTTCTTCCACCCGGTTAATTTAAAAGTTTCAGTATGGAGATAGTATAAAAATATTTAACAGCTAATAATCCAGAGTATAAACTAATCACTATGGATTTATCCTGAAAATAACATTCGTGGATTGATGAGAAGACCCCAGTCAAAAGTTCCTCAAGATCTGGTAGTAAGTAAAACTGTCATGGACATTGTGGAGTAGGGAAGGGGCAACTGTTGACTTGTGAATTACAAAAAAAAAAAAAAAAAAACTGAGGTGTTGGAACTCTTCCAAAAGAAGATCCAGAATCCCTGGAAATGCTACCTAATATCTGGGAGAATATCTCATCATCTGGTCCAAGGGTATTCCTGCCCTGGTATAAACAGCCTGATTCCATGTACTGATGGAACCTTCTCATCAACACTGAATGCCAACCAAAAAGTAAAACATTTTCCCCCTAGTGCCACTTTATAAAGTCTACAGAACTTAAAGATCATGATATGATTTTCTTTTATAAAAATAGGTTGGCTTCTTGGTAGCAGGTATTTTACTGTTATGCATAATTTATATGTGTAAACAATAGCATTCTTGCCAATACTGAATATTCCAATAGAACCTACCTGCAGCTTCTCAGGAGTAAAAGCATTGCACATACTGTAGTTGGACCAGGTTCGATTATTCTCCGGATGCTTATACCAATCCCCATTTTCATCACAGTATTTTGTAACTGTTTCTGTTGTGAAACATAACAATATTTACATTGCTGTTGCATTGTACAAATGAGAAAACAGAGGCTATGAGTTGAGTATATTCCTTTTAAACGATAATGCATTAAAGAGATACTTTAAAAACTAGAGCAAATCTGGAAATGTAAATTTTAGTTGATTTTTACATGTAAAATATACATTTTCAGATTTGCTCTAGTTTTTAAAGTATCTCTTTAATGCATTATCTGCAGTGACTCAGAGAAACCTATAGCAATCCAAAGATATTTTGTAATCCTCATAGTCTAACTTTTGATAGCTTCTTGAAGCATTTTCATCATTATTAAAGCAAAAAGTTTTCACACCTTTGAATAACCCTCTTAACATATGATTTTTTTTCAGAACAAGTATAACAGAATAAAACACTAAAAATCAGAATAACATACTAAAATTTGGAAGACACTGTCACTGTTTTAAAGAATTATGGAAACAATTTGTATTAACAAGACTTATTTATATGAAACATCATTGAGATTTTAAATATAAAATAATTATTACTAATGGGTTAATCAATATGCTAAGGACTAGTATAAAATGTCCTTTAATTCTGTGGCAATCTTAGATAAATTTAATTATTTTTAGTTATTTGTCTCACAGATAGCACCAGACTACACAAGATTTTAACTAAAATTGTAGATTTGTTTGTATGTAAATTATTTAAAATTGATGAAATAAATGCAAATTTCTAATAATGTCTACAATATGTCCCAAAACAGAACAACAGAAAAGCAAAGGCTGTTCAAGCAACTGAATAGAATTAATGCTTAATGGAAATATATTACAAAATTACACAGAAAGTAATTTTGTTGTAAATTTGGGAAGACAATCCTTCAGCAAAATCTGAAGAATCACCATTGGAGAACTTAATTTTTAAAAACTGACATTAAAAAGTTGTCAATAAATGTGCTCATTTTGTTTGCCAGTAATGACCATTATAAGCTTATTTGCAACTGAAATGTGGTTTTAACTGCATCATTTTGTCTAAATGATATTGTCATGAAGTAACTTATGTTATCAACTGGCTATAATTGATTTTAATAAATTTTGTAGCTACACATGTCAAAGTATATATATGGAGAAAGACAGTGTTCTTAGTGATGAAGTCCATTCCAGTTGTGAGCAGGATTATAGGAAATGCTGCTTGGTTTTTGTCTTTTTAAAAAATTTCCCATAGGCCACACCCAGTAGTGCTCAGGGTTTAGTCCGGATCTGTGCTCAAGGATCACTCCTGGTGAGGGTCCTAGGACAATATGTGCTGGCCAGGGATAAAAGCTGGGTGGACCACCTATAAGGTGAGTGACCTGGCCATTGCTCCAGCTTCTATATCATTTTGTCATGACTAAAGTTTAGGCCTAGGCATGTCCTGCTTATAATGACTGCAGTGACCAAGAATCACTTGACAAATATTTCAAAATTTGAAGAAAGGATATGTAATATATGAGTCTTTCCTTTGCAAAGCAAATGTCCCCATTTATCCACATTTCTGTCTTTTGTCAGCTTGGAATCTATCTGCATATGCTAATATCGGTATTTCCTACTTAAATACTCCATGGCCTAATCCATGAAGAGGACAATACACATACTTCTCAGTCTAGATTCATATGGAAGGAGCCTTAAAGAGATTCACAGACCCTGTCCACACTGATTAATATTTGATCAATATAGAGATTGTCAGGAATAAAAATGCTTAAAAAGCACATGAATTTTGAAGGGTGTCAAAGTTCGGAATCATTCTTCTAGCCATATGTTGACCATCTGCTCTGTGTCATTAGCGTTGATTGAGCATTTAACTCCAACAAATGGTCCTTAAACAACTTGTTAAATTTTTTTTTACATCAGGTTGTCAGTTTCTTTTGAATCTCAATACTACTATTCACTCTTTTGTGATGTTATAAAGAAGCACTTAGCTTAAAATGAAATCTCTGTCATTCTTTAAGTCACTTTATGTATCATCAAGACATCACATTTGTTGAATATAGGTATTTTAAAGCTATGCTTTATTTGTAAAGTGAATTTTTTCCGAAATGAAAACCTATATAAAAATGAGACTGAACCCATGCCCGAAAATTCTCATTTGTCTGATCCAAAACTTACCTTTAAGTAAAGATAGTAAATGATTATTTGTACCTTGGCAAAAGTGCATTCCTGCATTGGAACTGGTTTTGTAGCCTCAATAATACGATGATTTTTGTGTGTGTGTCAATCAAGTTATCTCTAATATAGTTGTCAAATCAAGATGAGTGAAGTGTCATTTATTGGAAGAGTCAATAATGGTCTGAAATATTATTCTCAAATAACCTGTAGCTAAAGTTTAGAATTTATAGCAATGTATTGGTGACCATCGTAAAGCTCCTTTCCTTTTTACATTCCAACTTTCCCCTCACAATAAGAATTTCAGAAGTGGTTCACACCTGTTGCTTTACAAAAATAGCCATGTCTAATCCCATACATTCTCATGATCTGTATTTTACCCCATGAAAGTTTGATTTTAGAGACAAAAGAAGTCTTCATATTTAAAGGAAGCTCAAAAGATCTCTCCCAAACAGTTTATCAAGGATAAACTAATTTCTTTTCCTAAATTTGGATATTAGAAGCTGTATTGATGAGAGTTTCCCATATGGTGCTATCATCGATGGGAAATAATTTCTTGTCATTCATACTCAGCATGAGTATCACATGGGCTCGCTGGGTCTGAAATGTGGGAATAACTCTTAGCAATGATTCTTTGGAAAATAAGACAAGATAAAATTTTCCATAGTTTCTTAAGCATAAAACAAACATCCATCTTTTCAAAATGCTGTTTTCAACATAGATCTGATAATTTAGATTCTCCTTTGTTAGGACTCTAGTTTCCCTTTCACTGATAAAATGCTTTAACTCGTTCCATTAGTTGCAAAACTGAATGAGAGAATATGCTTCAGAATTTGAAAAACATGTTGAGTATACCTAGGTAGATGTATTTCATATCAGATCTCTTTAAAACAATGAAAATTCTAAAAATATCATAGAAACATACAAAATGAAAAATTATCTTTCACCTGTTGGATCAAAGTCTGGAAAGTAATCTGGGCAGTGTTGAAAGGCCAGCACTCCTGCTGGTGTGTCATCCCAGCATGTCCATCCATCCCAGGTACGGTTGCAGAATGGACCTAAACATTAGAAAGAAAGTTGTGTTTGTCAAAAATTTCAGGAAGCTTCATAAGTTAAGCAGTTTTCTAGAATGTCCTGACCCCGAGCCAGGCTGTCTTCACGGGGGCAACTCCGGAGGGGGGCAGATTGAGTTTCCCTCTCCATCCCAAGCAGAACACTGGCAGCCAAAAACCTCCAGAACCCAAACGCACCCATGCTCAAGGCCACTCTCCACAGGCTTGGATTAGCCTCACCTATGAGAGAACCTGCAGAAAAAAACAGCTGTGCGGGACCAGTGACTGAGATCTCCAAGCTTGCTCTGGACGGGACAGGGCCTCCTCCCCCCAGGTCCCCATTTTTCCAGTAGCTTCATAGTCACACTCACAAACTGCCCCCAGTGTCATGTAGTCTCATCAATGGCCAAGATCCAGAGACTATGAAATAAAGCTTGCAATAAAGAGCAACACAGAATGTCCTGGAGCAAAAACCTCTTATACCCTAGGCCACTGATGTACCAAAAGTAGCACACATTTGTTTGGTTTTAACATACATGCTTGTAATCTCTTATATAAGGGCTTAAATGGCTCCAGGACGAAACACAACAATCTTCACACACTTTCCTCTTATGGGTGGTGGGAAGGTGCATGGTGGTAGGATTGGTGTTTGAATATTATCTGTAATGAACTATTGTGAACAACTTTATAAAAATAAAATACATGAATAAAAAAAGCAGTTTTCTGGTATTCTTTGATTTTGATATGAAAATAATAAAAACAATAATAGCTATAGAAACAGAATTTAAATTTATAATAGAATTTAAATTTTATATATTTATATTTAATTATTTATTTAGTTTTGTGGTCACACCCAGCAAGGCTCAGGGCTTACTCCTGTGTCTGTGCTCAAAGATCACTCCTGACAATGCTTGTGTCAGAAATCAAACCAAGATCCATCAGGTATCAAACCAAGGTAAGTGCCATACTCCCTGTACTCTTTCTCTGGCCCTAGAATTTACGTTTTAGTATGATATTTCTTCATTTGTTTCCCAAAAGTTCCTGTCACCTGCATGGAATGATTCTTTTAAAATATCTCCAGAAATCCTCTAAGATAACTCTTGTGAAACTATGTGAAATGTCATCTTTAAGTAAAAGACTTTTCTTAACCTATATAACTGTGAAACCTATGTATTTTTGTAAACTGTAATCTCCAAAGAATTTTCTGGGTATTTTTTATTTATTTTTATTTTTTAAATTTTATTTATCTATTTAAAAATATTTTGTCTGTGAGGTACAGTTACAGGCTTACAAACTTTTGTGCTTGAGATGATACAATTGTTGTCTGGAGGTTTGTTTTTTTTTTTTTGAAATGCATTTGTAGCCAACTAGTAGATCACACATTTTTGAAAACTCTTATACTTTAGAATTATGCTTTGTTACCAGTCAAATAATGAGTTTGATAATTTTATGTACTCATCTCATCAACATTGGCTTCAAGTGGTTCTTTAATTTAAAAAACTAAATCTAGCCTAAAACATGAATATTTACCACTATACAATATTTCAAAGAATGTACCTATGGTTTAAAGGCAGTTTTCAATGAAAAAATAGCTCAAATAATCATCAGAGCAAAACATTCAATCTTCTAAGATAACTTATAGTGAAGGAGAATGCCTTTGTGAGTGTGTGTGTATGTATGTATGTGTTTGTGTGTGTGTGTATGTATGTGTGTGAGTACAGGATTGTATGAAATACATTTTCAGTATTTTTTTAAAAGTTTTTATACCTGAATCCAGAGAGAAAGCATTTGCATGTGGCCATCCTGGCTCAACCCACTGGAGCAAGTATGGTTCGCAAGTACTGCTAGGAGTTATCCCTGAGCACAGAGACCTGAGTACTACCATGTTCGACCCCCTCCCAAAACAAAACAAAATAAAACAAAAACCTAATATTACTGTAGACAGAGAAATTATTTTATTTTCAATTAACTTGATATTTTTGTCTAAAGGAAAATTCTAAAAAATATATATAAATTTAAACATTTAACTATTAGAAGACAAACCATGTGCTGTAATAAATTGTATTTAAGAGTCTCATGCTCTACCGACTGAGCTAGCCGGGCACTGTAATAAATTGAATTTAGCTAACTTCCTACTACTACCAACCACTATTCTTCTTAAAAAATACAATTATCTATTAGATCTTGTGGGGTCTTTTAAATGGTTTATGAGGCAAAGGAGATAGTTGAAGTGAATATAGCATATTGGTGTTCATATTCTTTGCTTTGTTTTTTTCTGGGCTCTCTACACCTAAGAGACTTGTTAGGCCTTAAGAATATTTGGGCAAGGCGGCACGAGAAGCAGAGCCTCCCGCCTACTGACTGTGATCCTGAGGTCTCCTAACCCATTTTGGCACCAGAGCAGATTCTTGCAGCCATGCATTTCGACTGTGAACTGAACTGCAACCTCGTGCAGCCCGGGGAGGGATTTTTTTCCCTCTCCACCCCATTTTTCTGAGCGAAAATGGCGGCAGCGGCAGCAGCCACGCGGTGAGAGCCACCCTCTAAGACCCCTCCACCAGGAGGTAGGACTTTCTTTAGTGACGTAGCCTGTAGGTGATCCTGGGAGGGGAGGTGTTCCCGGCGCGCCTTCCGCCCAGAGATGAACCAAGAGCCGCGGCACGAGAAGCAGAGCCTCCCACCTACTGACTGTGATCCTGAGGTCTCCTAACCCATTTTGGCACCAGAGCAGATTCTTGCAGCCATCCATTTTGACTGTGAACTGAGCTAAAATATTAGAAACCCAAAACCGCGCGGCCGTGATAGCGGCCGCCCGGACTCAAAGTCTTCACTTTTACCAAGGAAGAGAAATTATTAGATGATGCTTATTCAGCAGGCCTGATTGTTGGGGAAAATTTCCAATCAACAATAGTGAGTTCTGTATGGAAATATGAAATGTACTCAATATATAGAGAGAATAATGGGAATATCATCAGCTACTTAGATGGGGGGTGGGGTGGGAGGGAGGTGTATTGGGGTTCTTGGTGGTGGAACGGGTGCACTGGTGAAGGGATGGTGGTTTAATCAGTATTTGACTGTGACTTAAACCTGAAAGCTTTGTATTTTTTTTCTTGTTTTCACGGTGGTTCAATAAAATATTTCTTTAAAAAAAAAATAAGTGCAACTGAAAAAAAAAAGAAAATAAATGATAGATTGATACTAGATTTAAAAATGAAAAGTTTCTATGAACAAACTAAACAAAAAAGAAGTAATCAAATTTATCTAAAAATAAAAGAAAATTCAATATAAAATATTTGTGTTAGCATTATCAGTTGTCTATTTTATACTATTTTGTTTAAAATAAAAGATACTTTTACCAAAAAAAAAAAAAAGAATATTTGGGCAGTAGCAGAGAGAAGGTGTGAGGTAAGCATTTGTCTCTCCTAATTTGATACATTTTCCTAAGTCTTCTGAGAACTGGTGGTAGGAAAGAAGGAATAGAATCATTACTGAAAAATTGGGTGTTAAAGAAGATATTGTTTAATTAATTTAAAGTAGGCATAGTTTTGACAGGTTTTACCCCAGGCAAATTCTCTGCCCACCATTTTACAATTTCCTTCCTGCCTGTCTTCAGTTCTTCTTCCTTATTTAGTCCTGTATTGCTCCTGCTTGCCACGTGTGATTATTAAGTGATTGTAGTAGGTTTGTCAAAAGAGCAGATGTTAGCCAAAAGTAGTCAGGTGCATTTGAGAAATAAAAACTAGGTGTGTCCATTGCATAAAATACACAAACATGCCATGGTGTGAAGAACACTGTTGGAACTGGCAGCATATTAAATAAAAATCAGTCAACACATTTATACTATTGAAATAAAATTAGTCTTTAACATATATGAAATATATATTTGGATAAATTCTTTTTACCGTCTCCTTGGTATGGGGGCAACTGTTCCATTCGGTCATAACATTTGTACTGTGCATCCATCATCTTCTGTCGTCCCAGAATATAGAGAAACATCTCAGGTTCCATTGTAGGAGTAACGGTGTCATTTTCAGAGTAAGGAAGAATTGGGGTTGGGTGCTGTATTAAAAAAGCAAATGTAACTTATTGCATACAGATAATCAATTATATTTTATGATATATTAATATGTATTACACATTTGTAAAAATGCATTTTACATTTATGTCTGCATAAATTAAAAACATTTACTTTTTTAAGCAACAATTATCATACTATCTATGTTGAATATTATGCTTCTTAACTAAAGAGTAAATGTAAAATCTATAAATTCTTCCTACAAATTTCCTATTACATTCATTCCACTCACATAGTACCCACACACATTAATTTAACTCTTTAATGTATGATTCTTTAAATTTTATCACTGAAAAGTTAAGTAAAGCCAGTAAACTGAACTCTAAAAATCACAAAAATCAAGTTTTCATTCTTTGACACATTTAAAAACCATGACACATACTGTTAAAAATAGATATATTAATGAAACAATAAAATGTTAATTAAATTCTTTCAGCTGATTTTTATTTGATCTTAGACTGAGAACATTCATAAATTTAACACATTTATTCCATGGGGAAAAAAAAACTGTTTTTCTGAGATATTCTGCTTTGGGTAATTGGCTATAATCTCTTAATTTGATTTCATCAGCAGATGACCTACACATGGTAATTCATTTCACTGCTGAAGATCAATGTAATTTCTAAACATGTTTTCCTTAGTGCATTTGCATTTTGGTACATGCAGTTGCAGCTGTTGTTCTTGGTTAAGTCTCAGCACCATCACAGACCCAATTTATCTGAGTTGATATGTATGTATGCGTGTGCATGTGTGAACAGATTACTAGTTGATATTTTTCTAAGTTTCATTGATGTACAAATCAATTTATTCTGTTTCTATGATATCTTTAGTGATCTTTTAATCTGCCCTTTAAGCTGTAGAGATTTTTTTTAAGATTTGAAAGCAATAGCCTGTACTCCTTGTTTTCTATAGCATCTGTAGAAACATATTTTTAATTGTCCTTATTATGACTAAATTATTCTAAGATGGAAATTTCTCAAAATTTATCAATATTGAACATAATCTGTAGGTTTTTCTATTCCCCACAGTCTCTAAGGCAGTGTGGAATGCAGATCAATTAATCACTAATTAATTGATCTGTATACCCCAGGCCATTAGTAAGAGAGCCTCACTGTTTTCCAGTGTTTGTCACTGTGTAAACAAACACCCTGCCCTATGAGAGAACATATCACTAAATGCTAAACTAATACAGAGCAGAATACAACAAAATTTCAGAGTGGAGAGAAAGCATGGAGCAATAACAGTTCAGGGACAAGTACATATGCAGAGTAGAATTGAAATTTAACTTTAAGGATATGCAGTGCCTACATAAAGAACTGCAGAAAGGCTTTTTTTTTTTGGAGGAAAAAGAGTGTATAAAAGTCTATAGACTGGAATTCCATTTGTGAGCTACTATAAGAAAATCATCATACCCAGGGGAGATTTGATTTAAGGATTAATAAAACATGGAATAAAGGACTATCAGGCAATACAGAGCCACGTGTGAACAAAGAGAAATAAAAATTGTCTAGAACTTGAAAGGCTCAAGTCATATTATCTACTATTATTAAAACAAAAAATACAGTAAAACATTTTTTGAAGCTTTTTAACCATTGAAGGATGCTAATTGAGAGTCTTAGGAAAATTTATGTGGCTGCCATCAAATGTCCAGATATTGTTTGTTTGGAGGCTAAGCATGAAGCTGAAGTCCTGGTCCAATGCCCTCTGTGATAGAAAAGGAGGAGCGGCTCTCACTACTTCTCAAGTAACAAAAACACAAAATCATATTCGACTATCAGGATTGAACAATAATAGTTAAATACCTGGACAGTTTAGCCTAAAAAGCTGTAGAAAAATAAATGTCTGTGTAAGAAAAAAGAGTGGAAAATTGCTGTGCTAAGCAAAGAGGACAAATTCTCTTTGGGACTTATTTTGGGACTTATTTACAAACCACCAAAATAAATTTCTTGCTAATACAAAAAACAAATACTTATAATTGTCATGGTAATAGATTGACACATTTTGGATACGGTTGGCACTACTCTTTAATTATTAGGATATTTCCACTATTTCCACTTTTAATGCTTCTGAAAATGATGACAGAAGAAAAATGACTTACTAAAATGCACATGCACAGAACTGAAAATGTGCAAATCCTAAACTAATTCAGTCAGGCATAATTTTGTTGTCAGATGATCCTTAGTCCACTTATTTTAAGGCTAATTTTCAGTGACTGTTCATAGGATTTGTAAGTCAAGCATTGTGCTAGCTGTTCAAGATACAATCCTGAATAAAACAAGCATAGGCCCTGCCCTCATGGAGCTTACAGTCTAGTAAGAAAGACCAACACTATAAAATATTTTCTGGACTTGAAATTGTCGGGGAGGGGAAAGAAACCACTAAATGGTTATATATCTAATAAGGAATTTAACTGTTTGGAGGTAAAAAAAATGTTTAAAGTAACATCATGTTAAGATTTCATGCTGAATTCTATTAACCTACATTTGTATGAATGCATATGAGTGTGTATGTGTTTGTATGTATACATACATATATGTATTTAGGGAGGTATACTCTACAGTACTCAGGAGCTACATCTGGCTATGTATTCAGAGTCCACACTGTAAATGGTGCCAGGGTTTGAACCATTGCTGCCTCTGCAGCAGCCTGGAAGCCAAGTGCTTTAACCTCTGTACTACCTTTGTAGGTCCTGCTTTAATAATTATATTAATGATCATGTAACCATGATCTTTAAAATATGATATCTTTTAAATATGAGATGTTAATTATTGGTTGATGTTGTGCATCTATTTTAGATTCTTGGCAATCTATTATGAGAATTTTCATGTTTCTGAGCAATTTTTAAATTTTCAAGTCAAGTTAGAAGGTAGAATATAATTTTTTTTCTGTGCTTACAGGAGGGACTACTTTCTGTGACAAGTGTCTAGGCATTAGGGATTATTTTACTTAAACTTGGCATAATTTCCAGAAACACAATCTGAATTTTGGTTTTGATGTAAAAGAAAATCTCATTAGTAAAAGTTCCTACTCTAGTTGGAAATTTACAGAAGTGCTTGGAAAACAGTATGTACATCATAGCAAGAGGAAAACCCTGAACTTTCATTTTAAGTTACAGAATTATTTGGTGTCATGCAGTTATAATATCGGCAATAGTGGAGATACGACCATCTGAAAGAGTAGGTGCAGTGCAGGCAGTTGACAGTAGTATCATATTAACATTCTTCCAATATTGAAACAAACTCCAGTGAACTTGATTTGCAGTCTGGTTCAGCAGAGATTGTTTCAACACTGAAAAAATGAAAAATTTGAATCTCTGTTGTTAGAAGAGCCACGATAATCTTCATCCTCTCCTGGTTTGGTTCTTCTTGATGGTGGATGATAGAATTTTTCCTGTGGTTGCTGAATGTTTCACAGACATTTTTATGAATATTAGACTCACACTATGACATAATTTATATAAGAAATAAGTAAATAGAGATTTATAAAAACATTAATATAAAAATAATTTATATAACATTCAAAATATCAGATTACTACTGCTTAAAACAGAACATACAAGTTTCATAAAATCCATCGATATTTTAGTTTGGTTGGTGATTTTATACAGATAAAAATTGCTTGTAAAGTGTTACACTTTTCAGCAATAAAAAGGCAAACTTTCTTCTTTGAAAGGTTAAGGCGGACCCTCTGCGCCTAAAGACTTTGACTCCAGAGATCTAACACATTTGAGCATCCAGCGCAGCATCCAATAGCAATGCACTGGGACTGCGAACTGGGCTACAACTCCGTGCTGCCAGGGGGTGGATTTTTTTCCTCCCCACCCTGTCTTCCTGAACGGAAAACGGCGGGTTGGCGGCACCCACATGGCAGGCACCATCTTCTGAGACTCTAAACCCAGAGGTATTCGGTTTTTACTTTTGGGGCTCCCAGGAACTCATGGGAAGGGGCCGTAACCAGCACGCCCTCGGCCCAGATAAATCCGGAGCCACTGAGCGTGAAGCGGACCCTCTGCGCCTAAAGACTTTGATTCCAGAGACTTCTTACAGCAATGCACTGGGACTGTGAGCTGGGCTATGCAATATCTGGCAGAATTTTCCCTGGACTTTATACAGAAATCCAAAACCGCGAGGACGCGGCAGCGTCCGCTCGACTTAACATTTATAATTGTCAGCAATGTGAAACGGTTCCTTTTGAACAGGTCTGACTTGGGAGGGAAATCCAAATAATAACAGTAAGTTTTTGTTGAAATATTGAAGGTTATTAATGTAGCAGCCACCTCTCTGGACTGTGAACTAAGCAAAAGCCCCACGCTGGCCGACGCGGCGTGGCGTACACCATACTATGAGGCGCGGGAAGGAGGATGAGGGGGAAAAAAAAGGGAAAAGGAAAAAGAAAAAAAAAGAGAGTTATGTACTTGTAGCAGTGGGGCTACATATCTCTTCATTTCCAGAAATGGAAAACTAATTATCAAATGCTTCCTTGGTAGTAGGTCTGTCTCTCTTGGGTGGAAACTCCAACAACTATAGTGAGTTTTGTGTTGAATTATGGAATGTAATCAAGGTAAAGAGAAAATGAAGTGAAATTCATTAGTTATACAGTAGGGGGTAGGGGTTGGGGGCGGGAGGTATACTGGGGTTTTTGGTGGTGGAATATGGGCATTGGTGAAGAGATGGGTGTTTGAATATTGTATAACTGAGACATAAAACTGAGAACTTTGTAACTTTCCACATGGTGATTTAATAAAAAGTTTTTTTAAAAAAAGAAAGATTAAAAAATACTTTGTTTATTTTATTACATTTACTCTATTGAGGATGGAGAGATGCACATGAAGTTTGTTCTGTACATGAAGGTAGAAATGTGGCACTAAGGGCATATTGCGTTCTGAAAAGACCAGTGTTCTAAGTTTTGCATCTCACTCAGTTCTTAAAAAACAAAACTAAACCTCAATGTTGTCCTAACTAGCAGTTTGTGATGTCACTCCTAAGGGTTCAAGTAAATGGCACCACATATACGACTACTAAGCTGCCACAATAGTTGTAGTCATTAGTCAAAACATCAGTGAATCTTTATTTTGTGTGCCTTGTACATGTCAGGTACTTTTCTAAATTTTGGATATTCAATAGTGAAGAAGATTTGCAAGGCTTTTGCTCTCAAGGAGCTTACATTTAGAAGATTTCATCTACATTAACTTTGTAATATAGGGGAAACAATCGGATTTGAATGGCCATACTCAAGCAGTTCCTGCTTTTATTCAAGGCACTGGGTGGCTTATATTGGGATTTCAGGATGTCTCTCAAACATAAAAATAGGAGAGTTACAGAGCTGTTCCCTGGAAAGCTTTGAGAAGTGGTCTACTTTTGCAACAGTTCAAGCCTGTTGAAGTTCAAACCCATGTTACTATGCTAAAGAGGAGGATTCTAATTGATCTCCTCAGAGATTAGTATTCTAATAGAAATATGAATTAAAAATCCATACATTTATATAAAGAACAGGATTTCGGTATGACCATTCCTAACTGAGTAATGTAAATTTTAGAATTATATGCTGCTTTCAGCTTTCAGTTATTTTCATAATAACAAACAATAAACTAGAACTTTGTAGTGTTAGTCTATCCTCATTCAGAGAGGATCAGAAGTTGATAATCTATGAACTAGCTATTTAAACAACAAAATGTGGTGAATATAATAAACAAATGGGGAAATCCATTTATGTTAACAAGAACAAAATGCTTCTCAGAAGAACCTAAATATTCTATCTTCATTATTGTTGTCACAGTTATCACTGTCACCGTCATCCTGTTGTTCATTGATTTGCCTGAGTGGGCACCAGTAACGTCTCCATTGTGAGACTTGTTACTGTTTTCGGCATATCGAATACGCCACGGGTAGCTTGCCAGACTCTGCTGTGTGGGCAAGATACTCTCATTAGCTTGCCAGGCATTCTGAGAGGGATAGAGGAATCGAACTCTGTAAGGCAAGTGTAAGACAAATGCCCAACACACTGTGTGAATCGAACTCTGTAAGGCAAATGTAAGGCAAATGCCCTACCCTCTGTGCTATGGCTCCTGCCCTCATAGTTATCAACAATGATTATTACAAACTTTCTTTGTTTTGTTTGGTGGTCATATCTGACAATGCTGAGGCTGTTACTGGCTCTGTGTTCAAAAGTGATTCCTGGTAATGCTCTATAGTACTGGTTTCTCAAACAGGGTTGGCCACATGAGGGCAAGCCATTTACCTAATACCCACTCTATCTCTCTTGCCCCAGCAAGCAATTTTTGAGTTCTCCTCAAATGTGCCAAGCACTCTTTAATCTTACTGCACTACTTTAGAAAACAGAAAGGAAGTGAATAGATGGGTTTAAGTTAATATAGATGAGACTAATGGAATGTAGTGGTCCAAATGAAAATTTAAAAATAATTTGGAAATCATGTTTGTAAAAGTCAATAAACATTGGTAATGGTTGACACAATAAAACATCAATAAACTGATGTTTTGAAGAAATTAAAATTATTTTTTGATAGACTTTTTCTAAGGTGTGCCTTGTAAGACAGAAAATATTTTATAAGAAAATTGATGCATTCAAAATATTTTAGGGAAAAATTCTCCAAGTCAAATACTAATCTAAGCAAACAGAGAGGCCATTTTCTGTTTGTCTCCCTTGATAGGATAAAACCATTAAAGTGTTCTGTATAGCTGTGTTTGCTAGTAAATAGGTGGTCACAAAACAAAAAGCATTTGTTTTGTGGCTCTAGGAGAGTTACATAATTGTTTTCAATCTCTGAATTTTAAAATTTTAGGTAGAAGCTTTGAATAAAAGGAGCCTACTCTATGGTTTGTGCACACCACAAATTATCATAGTCTCTGCAATAAAAAGTAATAATTCACAGATTATCTTGTTAATCTTGTTATAAGAACAAGTTATCTTATCAATATCTACTAGTGTTTATTATATCAGTGTTCAATGTAATTAAATGAAATAAAATTATTAAAAATAATCACAATTTATCATACAGATTTTGTTTGACCTGCAACAAAACTACTGGTTTATAGATAAAACATGAAATTATTTCTACATATACAGAATGTGACATAAGGCTAAGAAATTTACAGGAAAAAATAAATATTCTAATAGTTTACAAGATATTTTTATAGAGCTTTGAAAATTATATTCTAATGGCATGAAGATACCAACATTTCCAAATACAAGTTTACACAGCACCTTTTCTGACATTAAAATATTATGTAGTTTCTTTACATACATAGTTTTTACATAATAAATAAACTATACTTAAATAGGTACAAAAGTATTATATTAAAAATCATTCCCATAAACTACTGGTGCATAAAATTACAAATGAGACTCTTCTTATAGTTTGTTTGTTGTTGGCCTTTCCCAGCAGTGCTTAGGGCTTACTCCTGGCTCTGTACTCAGGGATCATCCCTGGTGGGATTGGGGGGACCATCTGGGATGCTAGGGGCCAGACCTGAGTCAACTATGTGCTAGACTTATGCCCTACCCACTTGTAATATCTCTGGGCCCCTCAAACTCAAACTCTCTTCAAGATCAAAAGAGTGAGCTCAAAGTCTAGAAGATGATTTATATGCCAGAGACCTCAGTTTGATCACCATCTCCTCATAACTTAAATCCACATGTACAGCATGTGCAATATTTTTCCTTGAATAATGTAAAAAGAGATAGCTTATAAAGGCCTTTAGTATTATAACTCCACATTGATGACCATTTGAAATCCTGGCTCTGGAACAGAGGCAAGCTTTGTTTCAGATAATATAAAGGTATTAGAGTGACTTTTACTTCCATTTATAATTTAAAGGCCAAAATAGTTGTGCTATGGTAAAGAGGATAAGGATCACAACATTCCAATTTGTTTATGTAAAATTGATTCATTTTCCTTATGTGCTATTAAAACTTATGTGGGTTGACACAAAAGAAGAGGCATTGCTAGTATTTCTAGTCACACTTATAGTTGTGACTAATTACTAAATCATTTAGTAGTAAAACTATTAAATTATGTAACTTGAATGTGATTTAAGAGATTGAATAAATGAAATGACAGTGATATGTTAAGACTTAAAGATTATTTAAATGTGATAAAACTTAATGACTATTTGAAATACACTTGAAATCAACCAGACTGAAAGAATTCATATATTTTAAAAAAATAGAAATTCACAACTGTGGTTCAAATCCACATATATCACACAAAAACGTTTTATCCAGGAATATTTTTAATGTTCAATATTAATTTTCAAGATAATATTGAAATTTCAAGAGAATATTAAGATAAAAATAATATCTCAAATCAGTACCAATATTTTATGAATAAACAAAGCTCACATTTCTGGATAAAATGTAACACTAAATTAGTGAAAATGTAGATGGGTCTTTAGTTAACACAGTATTAAGAAAATCATCATTTTAAGGAACCTATATTTGGTTTCTGGATAAGAATACCTACTCTTGAAAATATTCATGTAATAATACTTAAAATAAGTCCTTTCTATTTCAACAGTTTTTATTAGTATAGTTTATCATACATTTACTTACATTTAGAAAGATGAATAGAGTCAAGCACCAACGTGTAATTGTGAACTTCATTTTTGGTTTTTGAAGTAGATCTAAAACCTAGAGAAATACAGCAAAGAATTGTTAACTATCACATTAATATCAATGTAGTGCATTTGGTAATATATGCTGATTAATCAACAATGATTTACTATTTAGTATAGTCTGTTTTCTGATATAATTTAATTGATGAGGATCCATGTCTCATGACATTCTTTCTTCCTTTGTTGGTGCGCAGGGCTTACTTCTGGCTCTGCACACAGGAATCGTTCCTGGAGGGATTCAGGGGACCAAATGGGATGCTGGGGGATTGAACTGGAATCAGCTTGTGCAAGGCAAGCACCTTTATGGCAGGACCAGTACTATCTCTCTGGTTCCCAAGACATTCTAAGCAAAGTACATGCAAATGAGAACATTTTGTTTGTTGTAATGCATTTGAAGTTGCACAGTCTGTTGTCCTTCCTTTCAAACAGAAAATACTGTTAATCAGTTGCTTAAAGTCCCCCTATTATGAAATTATTATCACTTTATGTATCAATACCAAAATAAATCGTGGAAATAAAAGCAAACAGTGGATTTTAACTAAATAGTATCAATAGAATTGCTAAAAATTTCAAAGCAAAATTCATTAAGAAGTTGCCTCATTTGAACAAATACAATCTCTGATTATTAAAACAAGAATATTTATACTTCCTATGTAATTTAAGATCAATTTTAAGTAAGTTTCCTTCAGAACTTTCAGTATTTTCCTTTCCTACAAATTTTTCTTGGAGTTTGAAGTGGATAATAAAATACATTTCTTGGTGACCAACATAAAAAATGTATTACTCAAGTTTCATTTGCAGTTCTATGTGTCTGATATTTTCATCTAAATATTATACATTGAAAAACTTTACTTGATGCTAAACTCCTTTCAGATAAAATCATGTTAAAGCTATCAACAATTTTCTGGCACTCACACAATCACTTAGATGTGATGATAATTACTAATATTATGGTGACTGTGGTCTACTGAGTTAAAGGAAGCATGGAACTATAATTTTTTCAGCTCTATAAACCCAACACCACCACTTAACAGTTTTGAATACATTATCTTCCAGTGCTAATTCCTGAAATTCTCATGTTAATGACTTGCATAATTACTAATGACTTGTCAGAATGAGAACCTGGGAATTATCCTTGTTGTCACAGACTTTTTCATCTCAACCCCTTACCTTTGGGTTTTGATTCTATTTGTGTTTGCTATACTTTTGACTGTGTGCACCCCTCTCCTCTGTCTTACGGCTTATTGTTCATATCAGTACCAAGGTGATAGCTATAAATCTGTTTTTCTCCTGATTCTTACAAGCCATTTTCTAAAACAAATTGAGAATAACGATATCTTCATTCAGTGCTATAATTTTTGTTTGCTTTTTTTCATTTTGGGGGTCATACCTTGTGCTCAGGCTTACTGCTGGCCCTGTGCCCCAGAGCACTCCTGTCCAACTGGGCACAAGGGACCACATGAGGTGATGAAGATCAAAGAGAAGCAACTTAATGCACTGTACTATCTCTCTGGGAGGTCAGTGCTATAAATTTTTTTTCCTTCTGGTACTTGAAAAAGTTACTTAGGCACTGTGGTTTACAGTATTGCTAATGGCAGGGTTTCATGCTAAAACATTCTAACATCACACCCTCCACCATAGTGTCTGCTTCTTCCCTCACTATTGTTACAGTGTCCCACCCTACTCCCCCTTAGAGTAATTTGCTTCCTACTAATTATCATTTCTCAGTGCTATGATTTTTAAGTAAATCATAAAACCCTTGGTTAGGAATGTAGTACAGAACCCTGAGTTGTGACAAGTAGCAACATAATCATGGCAAGAAATAAAGAAGGAAAATTTAAAAGTTGCCTTCTAGATTTGTAACTTTTGTGAAAATGATAGCCAATGAAGAAATTTAGAAAAATAAATATAAGAAACTTTTCAATAGTCTCTTTTAATTGGGAATAACACTATTTGAGTATATTGGATGAGATTTATGTCCTGTGTGAATGCTAAGTCATGTGAAATATGTGCATGTGAAATTGACATGCTTTTTTTTTAAATGTGATCCTGTTTTAATGGGAGGAAATCACATATACACATTGAATTTTTATAGATATTCTTCTTATGGTAGTCCTACTATTTAATCTGTGGGAAGCATTAAAAGTTGTCAGAATTAAAACAAGATCTCTTTTTGACACGAAAGCCTTGCTCATTAATTCTAAATGTGAATGTTAAGCACAGCAAGAAACTAGCTTCTCTATGAAGGAGAATATAGGGCGATTAGGCAGTTAATTGCCTTGTTCTACCTATGTCCTATATTTTATATTTTATAAAGTATAAGCTTCTTGGTTCTTACTTTACAGTATTATTAAAATGAAGAGCCTGGGGAATGTAGCTATATCGTCATCTTGCTGTTGGAAAGAGGAGCCCCGTGGTTTCACAGCTCCACACACAGCTTTTACAATTGTTCACGAAGAACTGAAGTGGAAGAAAATAGTATGAAAATAGACCTATGTGTGAGCACTAGGGATGAGAGAGTTTATTCAAGAAACAAAGTCATTTTGTTCTTTCCTGGTAATTTAAATGGCCTATAATTTCAGATTATTTTATTTTTTTGAATTATAATGAATCCCCCATGCAAAAAATTGCAATAAATATGGACTATTTAAAAACTATCTCTAGTAAGAAACCTTGAACTTTAATTGACAAGGGTTAGGTAATGCCTTATAGGAGTAACACTCTTGAAGCTAAGTCCTTTATGGTAACTTCTGATAAAGGGAGAGATAATATCTAGCTGAGTTATGAAGAAAGACAGAACTTTATGAATTTCAAGGCCAAAAATAAGACAAAGAAGAATAGATATATATAGAGAGAGAGAATGAAGCAATCCACCATATTTTGGATTCTTCAGAGCAAAGAAGCAATGAATGAAGAAAAGGAATTAATGAGACAGTGCAGGGACTGTCCAAAATGAACTAACAGGGACCAACTGCTTAACTGAATAAGAATAAAAAGAAGCATAAATAGGTTTTCAGGTGGAATATAAAAAAAGATTAGTAAGCAATTTTCAATAGGCCTGGTTTAGGATATTATCTCTTATGTTCAGAATTAAGTAATCTGAAAGTGAAGAGTTTTGATACAAGACTTATGGAGTTAGAGTTGGACTCAGGTAGGAAGGAATCTAGTCAGGAAAATAAAGACAGAAATGCAACTTGGAAACTGCTAGCATTGAATGGGAACTGTTGGGACATTTGTGACCAGAAAATGACACCTGGAAAATCACTCAGAAAAAAAAAAAGCTTAACATCATATTAATCATTTGTTTACATGCTTCTTATTGTCTTTCCCACACTTTCTCCACAGCAAATATCTGGCTCATTCTTATGAATCTACAAAAATGTCTGGAACATATTTACAACTCTGGAAATACTACTTAAAGAAGAATGATTTGGTGTCAAAATCTAACAATTGTTAATTTATTAAATCAAAGCAGGAAGCATTACTTTCCTCTCCAAATGGACTCTAGTTGTGGAATCGAATCAAGAGATTCCAATTTCTGCACCTGTTTTCTTTCTTTCTTTTTTTTTTCCTCTCTTTTGGTCTTTGAGACATACCTGTTGGTTTGTTTTAGAACTATTCCTGACTCTGTGCTCAGGGGTTTATCCTGGTAGTGATCAGATGACCACGTAGTGGCAGTGCCAAATTGGGTCAGTTGCATGCAAGGCAAGGATCTTAATCCCTATGCTATCTCTCTATTTTCTCAGCTTTTGCTTTTATTATTTGTTTCCTTTCTTTCTTTTTTTTTTTTGAAGGGTAGGTTGGTTTTGGAGCCACCCCTGGACATGTTCAGGGTTTTCTCCTGGCTCTCTGCTTACGAATTATTGCTGGTAGTGCTCAGGGAATCCTATGTGGTGCTGAGGTTTGAATCTGGCTTAGCTATATGCAATGCAAGTGACAGAAATCTACTTAAAAAAATCTCTCTGGCCCCAATTTGTTCAGTTTTGACCAAGGATCTTTATATCTATGCTGATTTTCGAATAGCAAAAGGCACCCTAGTTATGTTTCCCTTAATCACATATATGGCTTACTGATCCTTTAGATTTCTTAGTAGTTATTTAGGGATATGGTTTTTCCAAGATGTCATTTTGTTTTATATATATATATATATATATATATAACAGACACTCTCAGTGCTGATAGGGGGTATGGTGCTCTGGATTGAATTTGAAACCTAACACACTTGAGTAATCTGTGTCTCCTACAACATCTTTTAACTACTCTTAAAATAAAAACTTTTGTGAGAATCTTAAACACAAGTCAAATGAATGTAAAATCAAAAATCCTGAGTTATAACGTTAAAGTAAACTGATCATGAACAGTGGTTCAATTACTGGGTAGGAAAACAGAATCTGCTTTTCTCTTTCTTTATAATTGGGTACTCATCATTAATTCTCTCTTCAGAAAAATATATGCCTGTGTTGCAGGGGTGAATCAGTGGGAACCACTCCTTCTGTGAATAAATAATCTAAACAAAAAATTCAATGAATTCAATGATGATAATTGACTATGGTAAACTTCATTTCAAGAGAACAAATTTCCTTGAGAAGTAAGTTACATTATTTTAATTTTTCTGGAAAGAATAGGGAAAGCTAATGACTTAAAATAAATCAACATTTCTAAAAGTGTATTCCATAGAATTTCAGTAATCCCATGAGAAGGAGCATAAATTAAAGTTTCCATTGCCCAAAAATGTTTAGAAAATTAAGCCTTTCCTATGTTCCATTTACACTTGATGATAGATTTTAGCACACTGAAGTGTCTATTTTTCCTATAGTAAGAATGAACTCATCTTTAACTCTTCATTTTCTAATGCTGTTTTACTAAGATTATTTTTATGATAGCAATGGTTAACGCAGCTGCTGAATTAGCTGGGAAATTCTTTTAGCTCAATAATAATTTCTATGCTACCAGAGTCAATTAGGTTAGAACCCATGAGAAAGAACTGTTCTTTTAACCCTATTCCACTTCCCCATGAAGGAATGAATTCTGAGCTCTTAAAAATTGCCTACCCTTGATATAAAGGCCAAAACTATAGCAAGGATCTAAGAAGCAAAGTATCCTTTGGGGTATTATTTGTCTAGAACTTCATCTCTAATGTTCTAGTTATGAGAGCAGAAGTGGTTAAGAGGACGAAGAACCTCTGGCTCCCTGCACATCATTTCAACTCCACCACTTTTCCTGCACTAACATACAGCTCAGAGACATGGGCCCTACGAAAACAGGACAAGAACGCTATTCTGGTATCCCAAAGAGGAATCGAAAGAGCCATGCTAGGAGTACCACGTTTCATTCAAGTGAGAAAAGGAATCTGGAGTTCCAACCTCTGTAGATGGTCAAGAATCAGGGATTCTGTCTGTTTGCCAAGGCGTCAAAAATCCGATGGGCCAGACACTTAATGCAATTCAGAGATGACCACTGGACTAGAGCTGTTACTGACTGGATTCCACGGGATATCAAAAGACCGCATGGCCTCCCACTTACAAGATGGTCAGACTTTTTCATTGAGATCTTGAATGAACGGTTTGAGGCTCTTTGTGTTCCTGGAGCAAGCAGATGCCATTGAGCTACACTAGCACACAACAGGGACAAATGGAGACGTTACTGGCACTCGCTAGAGCAAATCGAAGATCAACAGGATGACAAGTGATACAAACGATGAGAACAGAGAGTAGCATAAGGGGATGTATAGACAGATTAGGAAAACGGAGAGACAGGCATTGCTTATCTGAAAATAGCTGTGTGCTTTTGTTACCAAAGGCCTATATTTATTTCAAATATATAAGAAAAGAATATGTCATTTTTAAAAAAGTGATAGCTCTTTTTAATATAGTATTGAAGATACATTGCAAGCAAGTAAGTAAATAAATTCTGCAAAACCATAGGGTATGCTGGATTATTGCTTTAGCAGTGCCTTCTGTTTGGATGATTCTTTGGTTATTAACTATTAGAAAATCATTCTTCATTGCTCCAGGAACAAAGTTTCCAAGGCTTCATGTAGTCATAAATCTAAGTTATGTTGCTACAGTAAGCAAAACAGAGTGCCCTCTGCTCCTCATCATGGGTTTAAAATGTCCTTCTAGGGAAGGCAAAAATAAAATAAAATGTCCATCTAAATATGGCTTCATTTATATCTGTAGAACCTTGTATTCTTTTCATTGGAAACTTGTTTTGGTAAGCATGTTGACATACACTATAAAAGGTAGAATCCAGAAGTGAATCAGAATAAAAATTTCCTACTAAAATTTCTCATTGAGTCTAACAAAACAACTTTTGACATTTATTGAATAGAGCAGATTGCCTCTATCCTGTTTGGTTCTGAAAATTAATAAATTGTGAGAATATGGAGAAAAGTTCAGAAACATGTTTATTTAAAAATGATGTGCCATTACTCATATGGAAAACATGATAACATTTAAATAGTTAAAGTAATTTGCAGATAGTTCCATGTACATCACAAATTCTTTCTTGTCCTAGATAATCAATAGCGGAAAGATAGAAATTGCTAGGTTCAAATACCAATAGTGGAATTACAATAAAAGAAAAGTACAAACTTACATGCAAAGTTTCTCAACAAAATCTTAGTGAACTAAATTCAACAATGCAGTAAAGAGATTCCACATCCTAAATCCAAAGTACGATTTTATTCTATGGATAAAAAAATGTTTAACATAATCAAATCAAGTAATGCGACATACCACATCAACAATATGAAAGATAAAAATTAGATGCAGAGAAAATTTTTAGAAAATTGATCAACTTTTTATGATTAAAATACATTAACATGGTAAGGGCCACATGGAACAAACACACAGTTAATATCACACTCAATGATCAGAGTTGAATGTGTTTTTCTAAGGTCACTCACAGTACAAGGGTGTTAACTCTTGCTACTATATTTCAACACAGTATTGGCAGTCCTGTCATAGCAAATAGGTAAGAAGGGAAAGAAAAAAGAAAAAACAGAGGTATGCTAATTGGAGAAAAAAGTTAAGCTATGAGTATTTTCAGGTTACATTATATTATCAGAGAAAACCCAACATATTTTAAAATCTAAATCCCATTGGGAATAAAAACCCAAAGAATGGGAGAAAATATTCATGTCTCATACAAATGACAATGGTCTAGTAGTCAAGACATGTAAGAAGCTCACAAAATTCAATGAAAAAAAAGACTATCAAAAATGGAAGATATGAACAGACACTTCTCTAAACAAGACATATAAGTAGCTGACAGTCATATAAAAGTTCTCAACACAATTATCAGGGAAATGCAAGCCAAATATAAATGGATATCACTTTATGCCAATCATGGTGTTCTGTATCAAAAAGTCCCAAATCAGCAAATACTGGTGTGTGTGTGTGTGTAGAGAAAAAAGATTCCTTATTGACCGCAGGTGGAAATGCAAAGTATTTCGGATTCCATGGAAAATGGCATGGAGATTTCCCAAAGAATTAAATCATAACTACTACTATATGTTTCAATCCTAGGATACAAAAAACTAACTGTAAGGATAAATGTACAACTATGTTCTTTGCAAAACTATTTTCAATAGCCACAATCTAGAAACAACCGAGTGTGCAACAACCAATGTGTGGATGAATAAGATATTATATGTGGACCGCAGAATACTACTCAGCATAAGAAAATGAAACATATATCTAGAAAACATGTTTATTTTTATGACTGTGTAAGAAATTTAAAAGATTCTTTAAATTATCTGCATTACCTTTTAAAACATAGAGATTAAGCAATATCATAATATAAACTGGATCACTTAATGTCAACCATCATGATAGAAACAACATAACAGTTGTTCTCACCATGACATAAAAATCTAAGAAATAAAAACTATTATCTAATGGACTTTTATCTAAAATGGTGGTGTCAAAGTCAATTTCAATGTGACAATTTAATGCTTCTGGTGCAGTAACATTTTGCCAGCTATTTTATTAAAGACAGGATGATAGTTCTAGTGAATAACTTCTATTATATCTCATTTTATCAGTTCACTTTAGATAAGTATATCAAGAAGCTATAGCATAAATGATAAGACTTAATTAAGAAGAAAAATCTGAAAGAATATGATTTGAGGGCTGGAAAATAGTATAGTGGGTAGAAAACATGTCTTGTATGTGGCTGATTCCCGGTACCCCAAGGTCCTTAAACTCAGCCAGGAGTAATTTCTGAGTGAAGAACCAGAAGTGCACTCTAAACACTGTGGGTATACTCTAAAATAAAAACAAAACAAATAAAAAAGAATAGGATTTGATTGAAGGGTGTAAACAGAGCAACAACTAAGAATCACAGAACCTAGGTTCACTTAAATCAGTGTCTGGAAGCATGTAATGAACCTTGATTGATAGAAAATCCTCATTTATATTTTCCAAATACCAGACAAAATCCAAATATCTAAGAAGTTTGTGTACGTCCCCTGCCTGCCTCAGGGATGTGTATTCAGTTACAGTAGTTATAGTAGCCAACAGAAGCACTAAAAATGAGCTAGAAAGGATGCAAAGCCAATGAGCAAAATTAGAATAAATGAAATAACCAGAAAAACAGGATCCGTTACTCTTCCCTAAGGGAAACTTGTCCTAAAAATAGCCTTTCTAATACAAGTTTACTTTAAGTTCACTACTTCCCCATTGTTGTTAATGGGCCAGTTTTCCAGGAATCTGCACTATCCTTTGCTAAGAAGGTAACAGACAATGGAGTTCTTCCTTCATTTCTTATGTATAGGAGTAAAATACATATATTCTAGTACGTCAGTTTTTAGCCTACGCAAGTTCTTGTTTTCTCTGGAAAAATATAGAGCTGGAACTTAATGGTTATCAAGAAACCTATGATTTATTCTTGATTGGTAAATAGACATGTGTATATTAAACTAAAATACACTGGGTACTAAGAATCAGATAATTCTATGTGCAATATAATCTTCATATCAAATCCAAATAAGCATTAACCCCATTTTATTATCCAAGGAAACAAATTTTCACAGATATTAAATAACTTCAAGAGAGTCTCTTGCCCCCACACCTGGCTGTCTTCCCCCTGGCCTCTCTGATGGGGTGGGCTTCAGTTTCCCTCCCAGCAGAGCTCCCAAGGCCGAAGACCTCCGGAGTCTTAGCCACAGTCATGCTCAAGGCCCCTCTCCACACATTCCAACGAGCCTCATGCATGAAGAAACCGGCAGAGGAACCCAGTTGTGTTGGGGCTGAGACCTCCAAGCCTGCTCAGATTGGGACTGGGCCTCTTCTGCCCAGATTCCCCATTTTCCAATATCTATCAGTCACACCCAGGGACTGCCCCCAGTGCCGTGCAATCCCATCAATGGCCACCATTCAGAGACTATAAAGCCAAGCTCTTGGAAGCTGAATTCTCCCTCTGCGAGAACCTGGCAAGCTACCGAGACTTTCCTGCCCACACGGGAGAGACTCGCAAACTCCCCATGATATATTCATATGCCAAAACCAGTAACAATGATGGGTCTTATTCCCCTGACTCTGAAAGAGCCTCCAATGTGGCACTGTTGGAAAGGACGAGTAGAGAGGCTCCTAAAATCTCAGGGCTAGGACAAATGTAGATGTTACTGAGATGACTCGAGAAATTTGATGATCAAGGGGATGATGATGATGATGATGATGATTATGATGAAATAACTTTTTATTTTCTATTTAAACCATCATATTTTCATTTTCTCAAAGACTTCAATTTCATTTTTTAACTTTTTTGGCCCACACCAGTAGCATTATATTTTTCTTCTATCAGTGTTAGATATGGGGCATATACTGAAAAGGACAGTTGAGTTAGAATAACCCAGATTATCAAGCATCTTCTTAACCCAGTATAAAAGTGAGGCTAATGTTCATAGACCCTTAATGATGACTCTATAAATCTAAGAATTGTGGGAAATAGACTCCAATAAATTATTTCTTCTGCTACACACCAACTACTATTTTTAGAGTCTGCTTAAAGCAGTCTACTACTCTTTCTCATTGTCAAGAGAAACACTGAAGTAATTTAGAAATGGATATATAAAAGAGACTCACTTAAACTGCATAATTTAAAAATGAAATGCATAACTTAGATGGATTTTTCAAGTATACACAGATATATTTTAACAACTACTGTCTTTATATTACCATCAGATAATACTTTGTTAAATGCCATGGGGGTTTATAATATTAATGTTAGCTCAATTATAGTTTGTGTCTCTAGGACAGAGAAAGGATTTTCATAGAGTTCTGTGTATGTAACAAAGTCATTACTTAAAAGGATGACAATGATGTAAAGTACACTCTTCCCACCATCTCACACATATACTCAGCAGTAAAGTAAACCCTAGGGCCCCATGGGCTGGCAACTCTTACTAGAGTAGGAAATAAAATAATAGCATAAAGGAAAGCATAGGCTAGAAACTTTCTTTGTTTTACATTTTAAATTATCACAATCAGAAATTAGGTCATTTGAGGAGACTTGAATATGTACATAACCTTAAAGTCATTTTTAACTGAAATAATATTTAAAAAATTATGAGACATATTACCAATAATTGAACTTAATTGGTATATACTTGAATACTCTGACAAAAATATGCCTTACTAGTCTTATACAACAGTGTCAGACTTACAAACTACTGTAGCATGCCATTTAAGATCAATGGTATTACTTTGCTCAGCATATATTCATTGTATCAGCATAAATATTAGATTCTTAGTGAACAAGTTAGAATGTATTTTTCTTGACTAAAATAATATGAGAAAAGAATTGGGGAAATACTGGCATAAGTCATACATTTAATGTAATTTTTTGATGGGATTTTGCCACCATAAGTTCAAATATAAGGGCTCTAGCTATGGAATAATATACTATCTTCTAGCTAAGGTTTTCTCTCTAGATTGCATACATTTATAAAATGTAAATAATTCTTCAGTAGGTGTCAAAATCCTTAAAATTTCTAAAGCATGTGACCAGGGAGGTTTTTCCTTAAGCCTTAAATAGACTCAATTAATAGACTCAAATGTAGCACTATAGCACTGTAGCACTGCCATCCTGTTGTTCATCGATTTGCTGGAGCAGGCACTAGTAACATCTCCATTGTGAGACTTGTTGTTACTGTTTTTGGCATATCAAATACGCCATGGGTAGCTTGCCAGGCTCTGCTTCGAGGGCGGGATACTCTTGGTAGCTTGCCTGGCTCTCCGAGAGTGATAGAGGAATTGAACCTAGGTCGGCTGTGTGCAAGGTAAATGCTCTACCCACTGTGATATCACTCCAGTCCTGCTCAAGTGTAATTATATCAATATTCATTATAACACTGTACACTGGATAGGAAATAGGTTGGAAGTAATCTAAGTATGCAAAATAATTAATTCACTAAATAAACATTTGTACATCTATACTATGGAATTCTCTTCAATCTTTAAAAACTGTGTACATAAATACTTAATTACCAAGATAAATGTTCATGTTTCTTATTACCCTACAAAGAGGTACTACCTGAGTGCATTTACAAAATATCATTTTGTAAATATTGCATTATGTATGCATATAACAGGGATTTGAAGAACATTTTTAAGTTCTTATTAGGCAACAGGCACTGCCAATGAATGATCTCTCTTAATCCTTCTAGTGCCTTTCTATGTAGTACTGCTATTCTTATAATATTCGTACCACTAAAGAAACAGAATATTACAGGGGCTAAACATTAAGTTATTTGTCTGGATGAGACAGTTCAAAGAACTGAGTGCATATATTGCATGAGAGGCCAGAGTTTGATCCCTAAAACCACATGGCCCTCAAGTACTTCTGGGAGTGAATCCCAAGCAATAATCCAGGGTAAACTGCCCCATCTTCCAGCTTTGCCAGGTGTGGTTCAAAAACAAACAAAAAACAAAGGTCAGGTTTGCTCTGCAATAAATAATTTCTCAAATTTCTGTATTTTAAAAGAACAAATGCTCTACTTTTGTTCTTATTACATAGGAGCTAAAGGCAAACTGAAGGATTTTGTCTGTGGGTCTACTTTATTTCATCTGTGACTAAGGGTGAAGGAGCCTCTGTGATCTG
The DNA here is from genome assembly GCF_027595985.1 of Sorex araneus. Taxonomy (NCBI): domain Eukaryota; kingdom Metazoa; phylum Chordata; class Mammalia; order Eulipotyphla; family Soricidae; genus Sorex; species Sorex araneus. The sequence goes on along the minus strand of NC_073302.1, from coordinate 387,212,035 downwards.
ATCCATAGCAGGTTATTTTCATGGTAGAGAGTGGTCATGCTTCGCTTAAATAAAGACCCAACTTTCATGTGCTACTTATGCAAATCACAATGTCAAGCTCCAAATCACGAAGGTCTCAGGAATGCATAAACATTTTACGAGGAAAAAAAAACTGAGTAATGAGACACACAACAGACACAGCAGGAAAATTACATAAGTTTTCATACTAACATAAGTGTCAAAAAATGATAGATGCTAAAACCTCTTCAGGAGGTGGAATTGATTGTAGGTAATTTTTTTTTGCTTGCCTGAGTTTTCTAATTTTTATAATATGCAGTAATTGTATTTGAAATGAGGGAGATAAAAAGAGACAATTTTAATTCACTCTTGTTTTGGATTTTTTTGACTGCAGCTGATAGGAATGCTTGGTGATGTAGTTTTGAAGCACAGAATGAGGAAGTTGTAGGGGGCGCTTCAAAAAAGTTATATTCTCACCTTAATAGCTTGGACATGCTTTTAGCCTATCTCCCAGGAACTGGAAGTATGCTTAAAAATGTTTGACAACAATTTCTCAAAAAAGAGTATGCCACAAATTAAAGGAGGCACTGAAACCAATGGGATGCACTTCAGCAAGGATCATTTTCCACAATTAAAACTTCATTCATGATACAATAACAGATTGCAATAATAAAATAAGTTAGCTCTAAATTGACAATATTTTTACGAATTTCTGATGGTCTTTCTAATTAATTCTCTTAAGATTGTCCTGATGGTGATTAGGTGCTAAAATATATTTCACAAATGTAATTACTGATCCATAAAGGAAAATGAATATAAGCTTTCTGTGAAGAATAGTCATAATATACCCATAAAAAGCCCCCTACAAAACACAAAGATGGATTATGTTCTACGATATAGAAAATTTTATGTCTTCCACTTTACATACCACTTTACATTGTTGCCTTGAAAATTTTCCTTCAACATGGAAAAAATAGCAAACTCTATTATTTTTTCATGTGCTTTCATTCTTATACACTACCATTTAATTATTATTTAGATGTAGAAAAATAATTATTCTCCCAGCTTCCTATGGAACAAGATCACTTCTCCCTTCTGAACAGCAGAGCACAAAATACAGAAAATTTAATTTAATGCTTAGAGAAGTGCATAAAGTATCACGAGGACATCCATTCCTGGATAGCTACACAATGTGGACCAAAAAGTAGAAGACAGTGAATTGAGGACTATTAGCTCTTTTGATAGTTCATATATTTTCCTCATGAACTCTTCATTCACAAATTTTCATGAAAGAGCAATAAGAACAGCTGCCTTTCTACCATCAAAAACAGAGTGCTGTGTCATTAAAATCCTTCATGAGAGTGGTTTTGCCACCTAATAAGCATATCACTGGTGAGCGCTGAAATCATCAGACAGGAAGAAACAATAGCAAAACAAATTGAATCATGAACTAAGACAAACAAACAGATAAAAAGATTTCTAAAATAAGCCACTAATAATTATTACTAATGTATTGCCTATTTTGGAATCAAATAAAGGCAACAGTTATCAGTTCTTAGTTACAACTAGAGATTCCAATTGAAATCTTTGAATGTTTATCCAGGGGTAAAACTTCAAAAAGTATGACATTACCTTAGACTTATATCAGTTGCTTATTTAATGAGATCAATAAAAATGTTGTTATCTCATTTACTCAAACAAAAAAATATTTGTCGGACCAGGGAGGTATTCATTGGTCAGGGGCTCATACCTTGCATACCACCGCTTTGCCGAGCAGCACCACCTTGCCAGGACAAATATTGAACTGTCTAACTTGATTGGCCAACTGTTGTCCAGTAATCCAGGAGTTGCCCCTGAAGTCCTGAGAAGTTCTTGGGAGGCCCTCCCACAAAAACATATTTGTTAAGTTTTTTTGTTGTTGTTGTGCCAAATAGTATACTAAACCCTACAAACAAAATAGCAGGCAGAAGTAAATGAGCTTCTCATCAGTTTGACACTTAAAGTTGAGGATACATAAAATTAGGAGAATAAACACAAAGTTATAATCATTTAAAGTGCCATTCAGGGGAACTTGGAGTTCTAAGAAATGCTATTATATAAGACTGTACTGTCAGGCCAGATTGAGAAACTTCCTGAAAGAGCGTAGATCAAATTTGATATGACAGAATAGTTGGAGCTAACCAAGTAAAAGCTAACCAAGACAGCGTTCTGTTGTTAAAACAATATGTAATGACTTGTGGTATGAAGGAATGTGCTGAATTAAAAATGACTGAGAGCTAAGGTAAGATCTGCAACTGGGGAGGTGAGTTGGGGTCAGCTATTCAAAACCTATATGTTATGCATAGGTAGAATTGTGTTAATTAAAGAGACTGTTACAGTGGGCTATATTCTAATCTACCTGGACCCCTATTAAGGTGATGTGACCAACACAGAGTCATACACAGAGGGAAGATATATGAAGGCTGAAGCAGAAGATAACCATCAGCAAGGCAAGGTGAAGAGTCCCAGAAAGCCTATCAAGAACATGATTTAGTCTCAAGATTCTAGAACTTTGAGCAAATTTAAACTGCTTTAGCTAATCTATTTGTTGCACTTCATTATGGTAGGCCTAGAAAATATTATTTGAGCTGCACAAAGGTTTTCATTAACTAACTTAGGATCCATAGAAAAGTCTACAAGTGTTTGAAGGGAAACAGAGGGAGGAACGTTGACTTGATATGTTGATAACTTGGATACAAATTCTGAAAAGCTGTCAAAATAGAAGCAGAGAGACCAGTTAAGGAGACACTTGCAAATGTCTAGGGAAGAAATATTTTGAAAGTAATCTGGAAGTTCAAGTTGAATGTACTTGATCATAGATGAAATAGGAGGGAGAGAAAAGATGAGGAATCTTGGGCTGGAGTAATATAGTGAATTGCTTGCCTTGCAGGAGGCTATACACAAGGCTGACCTGGGTTCGATTTCCTGCATCCATTATGGTTCCCTGAGTACTTCTAGGAGTGATTCCTGAGTATTAGCCAGGAGTAACTGCTGAGCACTGCTGGGTATGGCTCAAAAAGCAAGACAAAGCCCCCCCAAAACAAGCATGAAAGGAAATTTAGGAGGATAATTCGGAAACTTTAGGATTTTACAATAATGAAGTTTACTCAGTGAGTATACACTAGAGTAGGACTGAGTTTTGTTGGGAAATTTTTAATTTAGTTTAGAATTTGAAGCAGTTTTTATTAAGAACTGTTTTATAGTTTCTCACCCATATTTTGCTGGAAGCCTGTTTCCTGGGTGTATAAACATGTCTTAACTGTGTTTAACTTTAAGGCTTCTGACTTAAAATTAGTCACAGGTTTGATAGTTAATGTTCCTTAATGTATTTTTTCATTGTCCTACAAGACAAAACAAAAGCCAACAATTTCTACACTACAGAAGAAAGTTGATAAGTGGCCCAGGAGAAAATCAACAGGTTTCTGTGGTTATTACCTGCTGCCAAATACCCAGATAGTATGGTTGTTTGTTGACTCATTTTGCAAAACAGTTGTCTATGTGCTTTTTAAAAGTTTTTCACACTCCAGTCAATGTTGGGACATAAAATAGTTAAGTCTCAGCTCCCTAGTTCTAAGCAAAAACTTTTCCAGGAAGTGACTAATTCTTAGAAAAGGGTAAACTCCTGAAAAGCCACATTAGTCTAGAGAGAGTTAAGAGTTACCTTAGTGTAATTAGAGGACCACAAAACATATTTGAATACATAAGTGCACACACAGAGCTGGAGCGATAGCACAGTGGTAGGGCGTTTGCCTTGCATGTAGCCAACCAGGGTTTGATTCCTCCACCCCTCTGGGAGAGCCCGGCAAGCTACCGAGAGTATCTCGCCCGCATGGCAGAGCCTAGCAAGCTACCCGTGGCATATTCAACATGCCAAAAACAGTAACAAACAAGTCTTGCAATGGATACGTTACTGGTGCCCGCTTGAGCAAATCGGTGAGCAAATCGGATGACAGTGACAGTGACAAGTGCACACACAGAATAATACTGGTGGGTTGTGGAAATGGTGAAAGAGAAAACTGAATTGTTATAAGTCAGCTAACAGTTGACTAAGAAATGTTAGTTTGACAGATGAATTGCAAATAACTGTGAGATGGAAGGGTAAAGAGCAAGAAGGGAAAGGGTGGGAGACACTATCAGGGAGAGCAAGACCATAGAAGTCCTTATTATTGGGGTTCTTGAGACAATCTGGAAGATGGACCTTGTCTTAAGGAAAGGAAGAATAATGTAGAAAGAAAATTAAGATAAATTAAAGAAGTTATTCTCTATGCTGTGTGTGACTAAAATCAAGCCCAAGTCTGCATTTTCTTTGTTCACTCAGGCAAGATAAAGATGACGATAATTCTCTCAAATTTTATTCATAAAAATCAGGGTTTTAATAATAAAACTTAGAATCTATGATTTATTTAAGAGTTCTAGGATCAAGTTCACTGCATGTCATGGTAATATTTGCTGAAAATTTTATGAAAACATAGTTATTGGATATAATTAGAACCCTTATAGTTGTTTGGCTTTTGTCCAAAGAAAGAGGAATGCACATTTACAGGATAAATATCAACATAAAGAACTCTAATACATATTGAATATTTTACCAAAAACAAATTCAATGGATTTTGTTAATAGAATAGATAAATGAATGAAAACAAAATGGAATGTATATTTTGATTAAGTATACCACACTCCCAGAAATATATCAAAAGGTAAGTAGTCTCACCAAGGAGGGTAGGAATCTCACACACATTCAAATTAAAGCATTAAGTGGAATTGATTTTTGATGCAACTTTTATAAATTTAAACTTTAATTCTGCTTCTATTAATATTGAACTCATGTCTGAAAAAAATAAAATAGCTGAATTGTCTTTTTCACAGGGTTACTTAAATGTTTTTTTAATATTTTGAAATGAAAGTCTAGTCAAGGGCCCTTGTTATAACCTATTTATATAATAGGTGTGTGCCTAGAGTAGTAATGAAGATTTTTACTTCATTGCCTAAATTAATTCCCTCAACAACCCTTAGAGATGTTTATAAGGCAAGAAAATGATAGAGCTGTTATTCAATACTCAGATCTATAGTCCCTGTGCTTAAGCACTATGCACTAAATTATTCCTGATTTTATTTTACATAGAATTTGTTAAAGATTTAGATTTTCTCTTTTTTATCCCTTTAATCAAAATCAGATAAACAAGTATAGAAAAAAATTGGTTTTGAGTTTTCTACCTAATACAAAAGTGCAGTCACCAAACACAATATGTTGGGAATTCATTTCAAATGACTATACTTACACATTGCCCCCAAAAAGTCATTAGAAGAAACTGAATCAATCAATAGGATAAAAATTTCAGAATAAATAATATAAGAAAGTGTATATAATATAGATATTGTTTATATATTTTTGTTTTGAGTGGCAAGGGGGTTCAAGAATAATCTGTGCCACTGATTTATATATTCTGATGCACATAATATAAAAAAATCCTCATTATATACTTGTCTGTTTTGGGAAATGACAGACAGAAATGATAAGATTAAATGTATGATTAGTGATTGTAGATAGTTGACAAATATTGATGCTACATGAATATTTAAAAACACTTGTTACCTTAATTTGTAAGGTAATTACAGTAAATTTTTTTTCAAACAGATCTTTAAGTTTTAGATGCAACACAATTATAAAATAGAGTGTTCTGGTAAATATCTAATAAGAAACATGACATAAGAGCTGGACTGCGAGACATAGTTTAAATGGCAGAGCCCATACTGAACATCTCAGAGGTCAGGAATTTAATCCTAGGCACCACATGGTTCCTGGAGAACTGTTAGGTGTGGCCCCTATTTTTTAAAAAATGAAACAAAAACTGGAAAGATACTATGTGATCTAAGATTTTCATTTTTAGAAGATATCTAGTTGTCACTGTTAATTTAATAAATGCATATATCTTTCTAATATTGCCTTATAAATATAGCTTCAAGAATATGAAAAATGTCTAATCGTGTACTCCCTTAGGAAAGTATTTCAGACAACTAGAACTCTTGATTTATTCAGTTACCCAGAAAGCTTATCATATTTTCTAACTTGTTGACCTTTGTATGATATAACTGAAGTCTCTCTCATTTTCTAAATGTTATGACAAATAACAATGAAAGTGATATATTTATTTTTGTCAATGCTATTAGTATTATGATTTATGTAGCATTAATGAGTCAGGACATAAATATAAAACTCAGAACATAAATGGTGAGGAGATATATGTTTTATTAAAGCATGATTGGATTTAGGTATTTGAATATATTCTTGTGAAGTTATTACTTTCTTACTGCATTGATATAGAAAAGTGAAAGACATAGCTCTTAATTTGTGCAAGGATCCAAGAAATGATCTCTAATTTGTGGCAGATTGTATTTTGCCAAAGATGCTAGTTCCAGATATATCTCAGTCTTCATGATCCTCTTAATTTGTTATATGGGCACTCTTCTATATAGAAATAGGTTTTATATTTCTCCACTCGAATCTGGGCATTTCTTAGCAACTAATGACCAATAGAGTATAACAGAAAAGACCTTCCATGACTTTTTAGGCACAACTATTTAAGGTTGATGGTTTGTCTTTTCCTCTTAATACACTTGCTCTGGGGACCTAGACACATAACATAAAGAACTGATACCAGAAAAATGTATGAAGACTTAGAATAGGTGCTATTCTTGATAATGCCACATATCTGTGTGCTACCCATAGATGATTCTAGACCCCTACCTATGTCTTCTAATTAAAGTCATAGACAAGTAAAGTTATTCTATCTGTACCCAGTCTTAATTTAGGATCACAGGAACTGTGATGGTTAAGTGATGATTTTGATTTTATTTTTTTTCTTTTTTTTTTCTTTTCTTTTGGTGGTGGTGGTGGTGGTGGTGGTGGTGGTGGTGGTGGTGGTGGTGGTGTGGGGTGGTGGTGGTGGTGGTGGTGGTGGTGGTGGTGATGATTTTGATTTTAAACTACGAAATAGTTGGCCAGTTTTTATTGTAACAACAATGAACTTTAATAAAATCAAACTTGGGTTCAAGTAAATCTTTAAAGAAGATTATTTGAGAAAATTTTTGATCATGTCATTAAGTAGATTTTTTAGTGTCGAGTCTTGAATAAGTCAAACTCCCTCCGGGTTCTGGGGTTTTCCATATTCTAACTGGGAAAATTCAAGTAGAACATATTTAGCCTTAGAATTTATAAATATATTATGAGATTTTTAAATACAGGATATGTTATTATACCAAGTGGATATCTGTTAAATAAATAAATTAAATGAAAATAATAGTAATATGTTGTACATGGGGCTGGAGTGATTAGCACAGTGGTAGGGCATTTGCTTTGCATGCGGCCGACCCGTGTTTGATTTCTCCACCCCTATTGGAGAGCCTGGTAAGCTATCAAGAGTATTGCACCCACATGGCAGAGCCTGGCAAGCTACCCGTGGTGTAGTTGATATGCCGAAAACAGTAACAATCAGTCTCATAATGAGATGTTACTGGTGCCCGCTCGAGCAAATTGATGAGCAACAGGATGATAGTGACAGTGACAGTGATGTTGTCCATATTTATAAATAGTATCCATTAAGTACCTTTGAAGCTTTAATTTTGGCCTAGTGAGTGGATTTAACTAGCCTGATCATATTTATATTTATTACAATTTATTAAATAAACTGATCATCTAAATATATATTACAATATCTTCATGCAGAATATATTACCACAGTTTGATTCTCTTAATTTAAAATCATAGAGTAACTGTCACCACTCAACACCTCTACTTGGTAGTAAAAAGGCACTGGAGACAATGGTAAAAGTCATACAGGTAGTATGGGAGAGTAAAGAGAAATTTAGGGCAATCCATATTATTTCAAGGTTAAAAACCTTAAGGATTTTCAAACCCATATGTATAATATAATCACGTGGGGAATTTTAAAAGCACACTGGTTTATGTAATTAAGAGCCAATGGTTTGCCCACTTGTTATACCTTTATTCCCTAAACATATTATTATATATAGCATAGGTTAGTAAGAACATCCAGTATTTTTCGTTGTCCTTCTGAATTAACTTAACTTGAGAACCCCCAGTTCCAACAGAATTTAGGTGAATTTCATTTTTTCTTATGCTGCATAGTATTCCATTGCATATATATGCCACAAAATATTAGAGCATTAGTGAAATGGCGGGGTAAGTGAAAAGAGGATATCTAGAAATAACATAGATAGGAGGGGGGTGGTAGAGTCAGAGGTTTAGGGTTTGTGTGGTGTCAAGGTGAGATATCTATCATTGCATCACTGTCATCCCATTGCTCATTGATTTGCTTGAGCGGGCACCGGTAACGTCTCCATTGTGAGACTTGTTACTGTTTTACATCTAAAAGAATAAACCTGACACTGCTGTAAACATGAGACCTGAAGTACAATAATTAAACTTAAAAATGTGTCTGACAAGGAAACAGTATTGTGGGTAGAAGGGAAGCTCAGGTTATTCGTAGAGATGCTATCACTGGCGGTGGGATTAGAGTTGTGCACATTATTTTCATAAAACTCTATTTTCAACAGCTCTATAATTCACAGGGTCTAAATAAAATATATATCCACATATATTTTAAAACTCACTGATTTCCTGGATTCTCACTCAAGGGTTTATTTTTTGTTTTCTGTTATTGTTTTTTTCTTTTTGATTAGGTGTGTCCCAGGTATTAGCACACATCCAGTTAAGTTTCAGGGGATAAGTCTGTCTAGATCTAAAATTAACACTTAGTTCTGGCCTTTCACTTAGATCTAAGATCTCAAACAAACAAAAACAAATAACAGAAAAAAGAGAACTTTGCTATACATTTTTAGTTTTATAAGCAAAGTGTTCCTTGACAAACAGTTATTTTAAGGGAAGAAAAATTTATGCTTCCCCTTTCTTCATTATTATAAAATATCCAGCTTCTATGCTGCAAGTCCCGTGTGGCGGAAATAAACTATGACACAAAAGAAAACAGCAAGTTGTGAGTCAGTGTCTCAATTGAACCATAATGAAGATTCCCACCAGGTGAGTGACTATCAGTCTGTCTCTAATTATTCTCAGAACAAACAACACATCAGCCCAAAGCATGATGTCCCTTGACAATTGAACCTAATGTTTCACTTGAAAGACAAGATGGTTTCAGAGAGGATGAAGTTTTGTTTTCAGGTGTTGAACTGTGCTTGGGAGAGATCTGTGAGGGAGCCTAGCAAAGATCAAGGCCCAGGGGTGCCATGTTACTTCAGAGAAAAGCATGGCAGAGACGATTCCATAAGATTTTTTTAGGGAAAAAATTTCTTTTCCCATATCTCTTAAATTGTTTCCAACAATATGGGATTTAGACACTATATAATACAAGCTTATCTTGCATATTACTGAAAATTAATGTTATGGGAAGCTAGTCTCTCAAGAATGTCTAACAAATTTGAAACCTAAGTTATTAGATACTGTTACCTCAGAAAAAGATTATTCTAACGAGGTATTTAAGAACTAAGAAACTTCAAACCTTAAATTATATAAATAATCAGTTGTCTTGGGTCTTATTTGGTACTTTAATGAATATCACTATATGACTGTATCACTGTCATCCCGTTGTTCATTGATTTACTTGAGCGGGCGCCAGTAATGTCTCCATTCTTCCTGGCTCTGAGATTTTAGCAGCCTCTCCTTATTTGGATTGAATGCTCTTTTCAGGGTCAGGGAAATGAGACCTATTATTGTTACCGTATTTGGCATATCAAATATGACACAGGGAGCTTGCCAGGTTCTTTGGTGCATGTGGGATACTCTCCTTAGCTTGCCAGGCTCTCTGAGGGGAATATATATATATATATATATATATATATATGTATATAGATGTTTACATATATACATATATATATTCCCTTTATGATGATGTGTTGCACATTTCAAAACAAAATCAAACCAATTGTTAAAAACAATTCAGCATAAACTTACAATTTAGACTCAATTAAAAATTTTGTAGGTCAACTGCTTTCAAAGAAGAAAATAATTTTATTTTCTGGTAAAGGTTTTGACCAAATATTTGGCATACTCACACTTGGAGTTAAACTAACCGCTAAATACTGAAGTTCCCTGCTGTTTATTTCCTAAGTGGAAATCAATTAAGTAAATCTTATTTATCCAGGAATAATGTAATATGTATAGACTGAGGACTCTACACCAAGTAAATTATATCATGGCATCATTATGTCATGAAATTTTAAAACTACAACTAAAATATCTCTATGGTGAAATTAGTAATATTAATTCTGATTCTAACACATGACTATTGGTAGGCTGACTTAATAAAATACATGTGTGCATAATTTATTTGGTCTAAATAGTCAATGCAATCATATTAATCATATGTTATAATTATGATATTTTCGCTAAATTTTTAATCTAGAAGGGATTTTTCAGAGATGATTTGGAATTCTATAGCTTTAAAAAAATGTTAAGATGTTGGCATGTTTTCTTCTTTCTATCACTTTTTCTACTGTGAGCAAAGGCATTTTTATTTTTCTGATTAGGGCAGAAATCAGAGAAGTGAGCACTCTGCAGTTACTTGGATTTACAATAGGAATCTGTATCTTCATCTGAAAACTTTTTTTTGAGTGTTTTACATTTTATAGGGTCCATGCTTGACAGAGCTGGAGGAGCACTCATCATGGATGTTTGGAAGACATAGACATAGTAGGCACATGAGTTACCACTCGAGCTACAATAACTTTATTTTATAGTCAGAGTAAATACTATTTCTCTGGATTACCATGCATTTTTTTTTCTCAAGAGTGTAATCCCATATCTGTGAAAAAAAAGGTCCCCAATAACTGTTTTACAGTGGGTTTATCTTTTCATAGTGCCATCCATTAGGGAGTAGCAAGGTTTTCTCAAAGGAGCGACAGCTGATCTTTTGTGAAAAATAGGAAGAACACTACAACCTGCTCGAGTGTACATGGAATCCTTTCCCGCCTGGATCAAGGGAACTGAGGAGACTCTGGAAAGTGTTACTGGGAAAATGATGGGATTCTATTTACAAACTGGTTTGAGGAAGAATAACCCTATAGGTAGAGATAGGCAGGGAGTTGAACTGATAGATGGAGAAGGATTTCATGAAAAAGGTGATCTTGAGCTGAGAACAAAAAATATATATATTTTTCCTATGTCTATCTACGGGCTGGAGCAATAGCACAATGGGTAAGGCATTTGCCTTGCACGCAGCTGACCTGGGTTCGATTCCTCCACCCCTCTCAGAGTGCCCAGCAAGTTACTCAGAGTATCTAGGCCCCGCAGCAGAGCCTGGCAAGATACCCATGGCATATTCGATATGCCAAAAACAGTAACAAGTCTCACAATGAAGACATTACTGATGCCCATTTGAGAAAATCGATGAACAACGGGATGACAGACAGTGACAGTGATAGTGAGGTGTGTGTATATATATATATAATCTATTCTATTTTCTACATCTCTATATACTTATCTATAGATATATCTCTAATATATATTATGAATACAAAAATATATAGGATATTTATTGCTTAGAGATAAATATACATTATTAAGAAAATTATGGTGGTGGAGAATGGAAATTGTATAGTTAAAAAAATAGTTGCTTCCTGGAGGGGCAGAGATGAATTCCTCTCCTCACTCTAACGGGGCCAGCCCCAGCAGCTGAAATAAAACCTCTCAAACTCAACTGCTGTCATGCTCAGGGACACTCTTCACATGCTTGCTTGGAGGAGCCTCCCCTATAAGTGAATCTATTCCTGGAAACTCATAATTTACACCACCTATATACTGAGAGTAGCACACCACATTTGAGGGAGTTTAAAGTAGAAGGTAACCAATCTTAGGGGGAATACACACACACATAAATATGCATATATGTACACACACATATATGTATACATACACATATATGTATACATACACATATATATATACATATATAATCACACAAGTCTCAACCTTTGACAACATTTTACTAATCTCTTATAGAGCGGCTTAATTACTCCTGGGTGAAATACAACAATCTTCACACACTTCCCTCTAAGAAATCTTTTTTGGATCATTTTTAGCAGGTTATTCATAAGAAATATAAAATAAATTATTTTGGTTCTACTTTGGGGCCAGGATTTGGGATTTAGGATGGAAACATCTGAAATATGGTGGTGGGAAGGTGTAATGGTGGTGGGATTGATGTTCAAATATTAAATGTAATCAAATACTGTGAACAACTTTATAAAAATAAAATTTAAATAATTAAAAAAATAGTTTCCTCTGAGCAGTAAAGGGATAAAATCTGGGGCAGGATCTACAGAGTACTGCTAACGAATATTGAACTGAATATGTTGGAGTGGTTTGTCTTGATAAGATCCAAGCATTTTGCTCTTCATTCTCACAGCAGCCTTCTTTGGAGATGGACTTCTTCACTTTATAAATAAGAAAGTGCATTCTACATGAAGATTAATAATCTTCTTTTAATTAATAATTAAGATTAATCATCTACTTGCACTAATGAGAGGCAGTCTAAACACAACCTATTTTTTTTTCCTCTCTTCAGTACATGTTTTTATTTTCCCAGTACTTCATGATGGTTCAGTACTTTTAGAAAAACATTTCTGTAGCTTGATGGTACCGATTTTTAATAAAACTACTAAGTTTTAGACATTTATATAACTTGATTTTTACTTCAAAATTGACTTGGAAACACACAGTGTTTGGTGACTAACAACATGGAGGTATATTCTTGCTTATTTAAATCCAGCTAAGAGTCTAAACTATTTAAGATTATTATCATTTTTGGAAGTATAAATTACTTTGACTCTTATAGACTATAAGAATATTTAAAGAGCAATTCTATTTTGGACTGAAAGAGGATCTTGAGAAATTCTCCAAGCTTATTCTGCCTCTGATCTTAAGGTACATGCAAATGTATCATGAGTCCATAGAAAATTATCTGGTTCTAAATAGTATTTATAATGTTTTCTTCTATAAATGGGAATATCAACATAAATATTAAAGACACATTCCTTCCCACATATAATTATCATAATTGTAATCATTTCTAATTAGACAGGCAGTAGAGACTTCTGTGTGACAACATTTAAGCAAATCAGAGAGCCTGTTAATGTGAATTTCAAGGATATTAAATCCATAAAGTATTTAACATGCAATAAGCATTCAAAATATAGACCCATTTTTAATCCTGACTTGGGTATGTTACATTTCCATTTGAGAATAAACTCTAATTTAAGAATCTAGCTTCTAGAAATAAAAAACTTCTAGAATCCTAGAATCTTCTAGAAATTCTGGGGGGGGGGGGAGAGAGAGAGAGAGAGAGAGAGAGAGAGAGCGAGAGAGAGAGAAGAGAGAGAGAGAGCCTAATAAGAGAGGTAGAAAGTTCGTATAAGTTTGATCTCTGTTCAATAAGATTATTAAGAGAAATTCAAATGCTAATGAGATTGTTTCACACAATCCTAGTGAACCTTTTCCTTTCATTAACAAATAACATTTTTTACACATTGAAAATAGGTTTTTTTTGTATACATACTATCTATAACATCTTTAGTCATTGTGAGAAACATTCTTCAGTGAAATCATAAGATACCTGTTTTTACACTGACCTAAAATATTATATTGCCCATATTCCCTCCATTACCCCATGAACAGTTTTTACTATCTTAAAAACTGGGATCTCACTCACACTGTTTGAATTAAGGATTTGGCCAATAACGGTAACAATAATGATGATAATAATAGCTGCTGATATCACACTTGATATTTATGAACAATTTTCAAAATGCTTTATACTTAACTTAATATCACAAATCATGTGGGTGAGTTATATTATAATTCTCATTTTACAGATGAAAAAAGATGAAATGTCATGGTAGCTCCTGTGACCAAAGACTTTCAAGTTAAAAAAAAATGAGAGGAAAAGTGTCATAAGTATCTATAACTAAAATTAGAAAAAAACTTGAAGAACAAATCACCATTATCATCATCATCATCATCATCATCATCATCATCATCATCATCATCCCGTTGATCATCGAATTTCTCGAGTGGTCTTAGTAACATCTCCATTTGTCCTAGCTCTGAGATTTTAGAAGCTTCTCTCTACTCATCCTTCCCAACGATGCTGCATTGGAGGCTCTTTCAGGGTCAGGGAAATGAGACCCAGCTTGTTACTGGTTTTGGCATATGAATATGCCATGGGGAGTTTTTGAGGGTCTCCCATGTGGGCAGGAAACTTTGGTAGCTTGTAGGTTCTCCCAGAGGGAGAAGTAGGCTACAAGAATAGTAAAAATAATAAGTAAAACTGCCATGAGGTTTTCGTAGTGATAGTACAGTGAATAGGGCATCTGCCTTGCACGCGGCTGACTTGGGTTTGGCCAGCATATGGTCCCCCAAGCTAGCCAGGAATGATCTCTGATTGCAGAGCCAAGTGTAAGCCCCGAGTACAGCCAGGTATGGCCTCAAACCAAATGACAAAACGAAAAAAATTCCAATCACTCCTGGCAACTCAATGAACTGTAAGTGAGTAATGTTGGCGATCAAACCTGAGTTGGTCGGCCTGGAAGGCAAGCGCCTGAGCCCCAGAGCTCTCTCTGGCCTGATGAACACTTTTGTTTTGGGGGCCACATCTGAGGGTGCTCAGGGCTTCCTCCTGACTCTGCACTCAGGGATCACTCATGGTGGGTTCAAGGGGCCATCTGAGGTGCCGGGGATGGAACCCAGTACCCTACCCGCTGTACTACAGCTCCCCGCTGCCTCGCAGTGAATACTTATTAAAAATGGAAACTGAGATATGCACTAGGACAAGGAATGCTGACAGCATACACAGAGCTGTTCTACGGCCCCAGCAGCGAAGAGCTTGTCCCCTCTTCAGATGGAACCGTGAGAAGGGGACAGAGCCAGCAGGCTTTTCAGTCAGCACACAGCACTGTGAGCTCCCAGGGGAAGCAGCATCAAACTACCCAACACAATGGGTGGCATGTTTAAGAATGAAAAACAGGCTGGAGCGATAGCATAGCAGGTAAGGAGAGAGGAAAAGTGTCATAAGTATCTGTAACTAAAATTAGAAAAAAAACTTGAAGAACAAATAATCATAGGATTTACAAATATTAATATTAAAAGAATCCAAATGATATATACTTAGCTCTTGATGCTTTTCACTACTGTGCCCTTGTCAATTTAGATAAATCTAAATATTGTTCCATGTTTCCATCTATAAAATAATAGTTTTATTAGCTTCTACCACTGGCCTCTTGAACTTGACATTGTCTAGTTTTTATGAAAGCCCAGAAATCTTCAATCTTATCTTTTATATGATATATGATCTTTAATATATTTTGAGACCAAGGACTTTTTCAAGTTTCACTTGACCTCTCCCCAAAAGGCCATCTTCTTTTCTTAGTTATTGAAAATAAGCCATCAGCAATTTGATTTGCTTTGAACTTAAACTGGGGAAATTATACTGACATCCTATAGATATAATTTGTTACACTTTGCAGATTGGATTATATGTTTCTGCAATAAGACTAGCCTAAAAAAATTAGTATGCTTTAGGTAGGACTGACTAAGTGAACCTGTTTTAAGGTAGCTATGGTCAACCTTCTAAGTCATGAGAATCAAATGTTGCTTAATTCAGAGTACAAAAGAAGAGACAGAAAAAATCCTTTATGTTTTTTATGTTGGAACGGTTATTTTAAAGGCCCAGAGTTTCTGCAGAATAATCAGCACGTTTGTTTGTAGAACATCAATCTCCTACCTTATCAGGTAAATTTCTCAAAAACAACAAAGACAAGAAAATTATGAGTAGGATACATATTAAAACAAAATTTGGAAAGGGGACATAACTCCCAGTGTTGCTCAGAGAGCACTCCAGCCTCCATCAGCAATCACTCCTTAGCAGAATTTAAGGGACCATATGTGATCCTGGGATTGAACCCGCCTTGACCATGGCAGAAAAATGTCCAACCCACTGCATTATACATGTATCCCCAGCTTAATCAGATTTTATTGTATTACTCTTTATACTTCTTAAAACCTTACAACTACTTTGCCTACTTCATGCCCCAGAGTAATTTCCTCACCTCTAGGACGTAATTTTGACCTGCTTCTGTACCCCACTAAAGGTGCTTCGTGAAAACTTAAAATGAACAAGAAAAAAATAAGGTAGAGATAATGGAATAGATAAGGAATATCTTCTCCTTGTCATTAATGAATTTCTTATCTAGCTCATCTATTGAATTTTTATATACTATGGCAGAGACTCTATTCTTTGGTTACTGAATTCCATTATCTACTAGGTGTTAAATGCTTGCAGAACCAGTGAGCCAACTCTGTAATTCATATGGTTTTGCTTTTTTCCCCAACTCTTACTTGGATATATGTCTCACATCTTCAAAAAGACTGGAGACCTTTGAGAATAGTGTTCATATTCTTTAGTTGTTGCTGAGTTCCAATTAGTACTTAACAGAGTGCCTTGAATAAAGTAGCACTCAGAGATACTAAGAAAGGATAAAAACATTTCCTCTGATTTTTCTTTTACAGTGAGAGAAGATTCCTATATTTTAAACCTTTAACTATGTCAGTGAAGTAAAATTTAGGTCAATATAAAGAAGTTTTCAAGAATTAACTATTAAAAATATACTATATAATTCCAGTAGACAATATTTTAATAATGGAGTAAGTACTTTTGAATTAGCAAATTTCTTGGGTTCCTGATCTAACAAATGTGCATTCGACTGCCTTGACATTTCTATAATGTAACGCAATATTTTATAGAGATTTATTCTAGAAGATATATGTACAATTCTGAAACTCCATGATTACAGTATTCTATAATTAAATTTTCTATTTCCATATTTAAAAAATTTTAATCATAGGAGTAACAATCTCTAATATATATATAAAATCAAGAAGAAAATTAGCTATAGTACTATAAATGCAACTATCTTCGATATTTTTCTAATTTGCTTTTTTAGGTATACATATCTAAGATTTTATCTCCAAAATTATAATCTCTTAAAAGTTGTAATCTTATAGCACATATTTGGGCTGGAGTGATAGCATGGTGGTTAGGGCAGCCCTGTGCAGAATTTTCTTTAAGTGATTTTTAAAACATAATCAGAGGACCTCCAGGTATAGTTCTAGCAATTCCTCATCACTGGCCAGAATTGTCAGATCTGCATTATTGCTGGGAGTGGCTCAGGCTGGTCCCTATTAAATGCAAAGCTTTTCAAACAACTAAGCTAACTCCTAGACTGAGTAAAAGCCTTGATAGATAACAGAAGGAAAGAGGACATGGTATAGGGGAATTTAGCAATAAGATGGTAACAAAACTTTGCTGGTAGGAAGGAGAGGATCACACATCATAGAGGTCTGATGCTAAAACCCTGAACTTCCAGAATACTGTAAATCAATGATAAGTTAGTAAAAGATTGAATATTTAAGATTCTGTAGTTAAAGATAATAAAACATTGACGTAGATCGACATCTTTAGGAAATGAATGACTGGTTCTGCAAAAAAACATCTTTGCCCACTTAAAAAGTTGCCCACTTCAAAGTGTGAACCTGAGACAAATGGACCTGAAACAAATAATGGTCAGTGAACCATTATGAGATAAATACCAGTGGCGCTTTTTTATATGGAGGCCACTTCGAGGGGTAACGTTTAGTGACATTTCATGTGAGCTTCTTTTCATGGACAAAGAGATACTGTCTTCAGAGTTGAAACTGAATAAAGCTAAAACATCTTTGGAAAAAGCATGTCTATTCACTTTTTAATGCAGGGATGAGGCTTTTGTTATTCGTGGCCTCAAACTGTGAATAATTTTAAATTCATTTAGTAAGTTTCTTAAAGGAACATAGTATTATAACAGATTATTTGAGATTCCAAAGTTAAATATACCATAATTGTCTACTGCTGTAAAATATTGGTTGCTTTTCCTTAAGCAGTCTAAAACTTTTCAGTAAATGTTCTGATGTTTCTGATTAGTCAAAAATTTAAGGCTATATGTAAATAAATTCTGTATATTACTAGTATTGATAATGCCAAAACAATATTAATACACTAGCCTAAACCCTTTCAGGTCTCCTTCTAAACTCTTAATTATTTTTGCACCGCCAGAGCTTCATATAGTGTATATTTTAATATTGCTTTGGAAATTTCCATGGAATTTCAATTTTATTATATAACATAAGCTTAAATCATTATTCTTTGAATATGTGAAATTGATTATTTTATTTAAAAATGTAATATCATTTCAAAATACTTCAGTAGAAAAACAATTAGAAACATGCCAACTCAATTTTGGACCTGAAAGAACAATCTAACCAGAAAGGAAAAGACACATTGAGGGTCTTCTCAAGTTTTCACTCCAAAAGAGTGTTTATGTACTATATATACTGTTTTGTAATGCTGAAAGTCTCATCAATATTTCTTTTTTTTTTTTGCTTTTTTTGGGTCACACCTGGCGATGCACAGGGGTTACTGCTGGCTCTGCACTCAGGAATTACCCCTGGCCGTGCTCAGGGGACCATATGGGATGCTGGGATTTGAACCCGGGTCGGCCGCATGCAAGGCAAACGCCCTACCCACTGTGCTATCTCTCCAGCCCCCTCATCAATATTTCTACATATTTTCATGAAAAACAGCTTTTTCCCCATGCTCTCTATCAGCATTCATGTTTCACAGCATGAATTTTCCAGTAAATTGGTTAGCCAAATTGAGCAAAGGTATACTGTGATAAGTACTTTGACCATTATTTATATTCTAGAAAATCAAATTCTGAAAAGAGCTCATTTCCATTAATTGTGCTCTCACATAATTATGGGCTAGGTCAAAATGATTGTCCCATATTATAGAACTGGGAAATACAGTATTTGAGAAGTTAAGTGATCCTCTTAGAAATCAGGTGGCAGACAATTTGCAAATTTGTATATAAATATATTCTTTTTTTTTGCTTAGTATAAGATATGACTAATTCTGCTAACTTGTTTATGAAGTAAAACAAATTTATTTGTCTTTTAAAGGGAGGGAAGGAGAGAGGTATACAAAGATACATGCTCAACAGGAACACAAACTTCTCCAGACTAGAGAGTGTGTGCGTACATTTAAAACAGGAATGTGTGGGCAATTTCTAAAGAATAGGGAAATTCTCCTTAAAGTGAGAAAGTCCACATCTCATCAATGTAGGCCAAAGAGGGAAGACCCAATTCTCCTAATTTTATAGGAATGTTAGAATAAATGTTCTTGACAAGGAGATATTTGTTCCTTCCTAACGACTAAGTTTATTTGGTAATTTCAAAGGGGGAATCTATTTTGTCTACCTTGCCTCCCTATCCCCCGAAGCTATATCGATTGTACAACTATAAATTTAGAATAGTCCCATTCTTTAACTTAACTTTAATGCCACATGACAGGAAATAAATTTAAACTTGGTTTAACTACATTTGTTTGAATTTGTGCAATACGTGAGATAAGAGGGTCTTCTGCCATTTCCTTTTCATAAGAAGTGCTGAGGATTAGCTATAAGTGGTACATTTGAAAATCCATTGATGATCTTTGCCATATTCTCCTATTAGCAAGATTCCAGATAGCACAGATGGCAATTAGTTACACAGGTGTTGGTTAATTTCCTTAATTGGAGAGCACTTCACTATCTGTATAAAAAATAAAACTCTGGACCTCCAGAAATAAACAATAATATTAGGTGGTATTTATGCATTCTGTCAATAATCTTAACTCCTTAGATCCTCTTTGTTCATAAGTTAACATATTGCACACTTAAACTGACATAACTTTTCTATCAATGGCATCTAAATTATGCTGAGAAAAATTAATTTTTAAATTCATTTTGGAGTTTTCAGAATTATTAATAGAAATCCAGTCCAAAGTAGAAAGAATGGTGCTTAACCCAGTGGTTCTCCAAGTGTAGATCCTAGACCAGAAAGAGTTCTAACACACTTAAAAGTGTGTTAGAAACATGATTTCTCTCTCTCTGTCTCTAAAAAAGGTAAACTTGTCTTATTTAGGAATGAGGGATACAGGTGAGAGAGAGAGAGAGAGAGAGAGAGAGAGAGAGAGAGAGAGAGAGAGAGAGAGAGAGAGAAGTATATGTAGTGCTTCCAAGAGAGAAAGTGGGCTTCTCTAGAGAGGAAAAAAATTTTAGGAATACAAATTCTTAGTCCTGCTCCAGATGTACTGTCTAGAAACTCAGGCAGTGGGGAACACAGTTTTTACAAGTGCTCCAAGTAATTCTCATGCCAGTTAAAATTTGATAACATCCATTGTAAACTATATGGCAGTGTTGCATAAAAACTCTCCCAATAGAACATTGTGAAATGTGAAAGTTATATTTTTATGATAATTCATATTACAGTATGTTTAAATTCTGGGGTGCTATTGTCATGTTTAATTTTTATCTTTAATTTCCCTTTTTTTTCTTTTTGGGTCACATCCGGTGATGCACAGGGGTTACTCCTGGCTCTGCACTCAGGAATTACCCCTAGTGGTGCTCAGGTGACCATAGGGGATGCTGGGAATCGAACCCAGTCAGCTGCATGCAAGCAAACGCCCTACTCGCTGCTCCAGCCCCTAATTTCCCATTTTGAGTTCGTTAGAAATGTTTAATTTAATTAATGATCATTGATAACACTAACTATAAATCTATGGGATGAATTTGCTTTTAGCAACATAAAAGTTGCTGCATATGGAAAAGTTATAAAAGTTATGCGGGGCTGGAGTGATAGTACAGCGGGTAGGGGATCTGCCTTGCACTCAGCGGACCCGGGTTCAACTCCCAGCATCCCATATGGTCCCCTGAGCACCGCAGGGAGTGATTCCTGAGTGCATGAGCCAGGAGTAACCCCTGTGCATCGCCGAGTGTGACCCAAAAAGAAAAGAAAAGTTATTGCATATGGAGACTTTGACTGAATTGTTAGTCTGTAAACTGGTGGAGAGCTTAAATTACTACCTTTGGTGTTCTTTATACATATCTCATGACTTCAGCAATCTTCTTTCACTTATGCAGTAACTTTATATATGATATAAAAGAGCTGAAAATCATAAACCATCTTGGAAAATAGATAAATTAGATAATTGCAATCTAGGCACTCTGCATAAAAATATTACTTTTTCCAAGTTTATTTTTCTATACCCTTTTAGAATTTCATGGGAATATGAATATATGTGGCCAAAATAGCATTCCAAAATTTATAAGGATATATAAATCCTTATTTTATATCCTTTTAATTTTATATCCTTATAAATTTTATATCGTTACATTCTTCTAAGACTTATTTTAATGTGTTAATTATT
Source organism: Sorex araneus (assembly GCF_027595985.1). NCBI lineage: Eukaryota > Metazoa > Chordata > Mammalia > Eulipotyphla > Soricidae > Sorex > Sorex araneus. The sequence goes on along the minus strand of NC_073302.1, from coordinate 387,190,634 downwards.
TCTGATATTTTCAGTACAGAGTCAGCTGTGAAATTCACTGCTAATTGGAAGCTTAAAAACAAACTGAAAAAGGAAACCACTAATATTAGTATAATCCAAACAAACCAAAGATTCATGATTTAATTTAATAAAGATTCAACTTGTAGCTAAAATTTTAATATAATGAAATTATGATCAATCAGTTATCACATACGTTGCTTTAATTGTGATTATTATTTTATTAATTTTATAAGGGTCACTTCCAACAGTGCTGGCAGGCATGGGGCCTCTCCTGGAGAAACTTTCTGTGGTGATGGCCTGATGGTTCCATGCTAAGTCCCAACAATACTTGGGGACCTCTGGGGACTACAAATGGAAGGGCTTGATAGGTCATATTGTTCTAGGTATTCAACCTAGGACCTCACACATGGTCACTTGAGCCATATCCCCAATTCTATAAGTTGTTTTTAAATTATAGTCAAAAAACAGTGTATTAAGGATATAAGTTGACAAAGTTCATTATGCAGTTAACATTCATACTACATAAAATATTTTTAATAAGATTAAGAAAAGACAAGCTTCACAGTTATATGAGTTTTTTTATTACAAACACTACTGAATACTCTCAAATCATATCTATAAATGGTCATTATGAAATAATTGATTTTTCTGGTGTTTGATAAAAGAAAGAAGTGATAAAATAATCAATGCTTTTACTAAAACTTTTCATCCTTTCAATATTGTGAAAGATACTTTCATGAAGAAGTTGAATGTGCTGTTTCTATAATAGTTGTAGCCACATTATTCTGTGTTCAAAGGGGTTTGCTCCAAGGATATGACAGTACTGAAGACAAAAAGGGAATGCTGCCATCATATATAATCTCATCAACTACTCACTAATCCATATATCTTTATGTTATATGTATAAATGTTTGCTGACTTCCTTTTTTCTTAACCAGAGGAGAATAATAAGCAGGAGGTTAAGTGAAAAGTCTTCAGGCAGTAGAGAATAGGATGCTTTACAGATGGATAATGACTGTAATGAAAATGCTGCTTAATGGAACAGGATGGGCCAAAACCTTTGTCAATGATTGATACACATGGAAAAATATTACTAATTGTCCTAATTTATGGACTATCATGATTCACAAATTAAATCATGCCAGCTAACATTCCATCTGGTAGATTTTGGAATGGTGAACAGATTATACTGAGTTATACCATTCTTTAGGATAAAATGGTAGGAGTACTTTTTTGCCAAATTAAGGACTTTGCAAGAATTCTATAGATGTGTACACTTTGATTGCTCATATTTCAAGCAGAAAAAGTATCCAAAATGAATATTCCAAATTGATATGGAAAATAAATTTCCCCTCCCTGGTAAATGCATATATGCTTGGCAAACTACATGAAAGATCTGTATATTTGATGATGGCACTGTACGGAAGACCAGTGATTACCAAACCCAGGGAGAAAACTGTGCTCTGTGTTTCCTTTATGTAAATTAGGTATACACAGACATCACAGGTACAAAACTTCTTTGGCTCATGATTAAAATCAAATCTCCTCTTAAATTTAGGAGGAAAGCAACCAGATGTTCCATTTGATTGACTACTATGATATAGTTTTGGTAATTTCGAGTATTCAAATTCAAATTATCAAATATTCTTCTCAAAGAAAGATTGTGGCATTAAAAACTTACAAATAATTTTAACACTAAGTCAAAGAAGAAATGTGTATTATTTTCTTTCTTTCTTAGATTTTTTAAGGCATGTAATAAATATAACCCAAAAACACAGTTAGTGGGGTGATCCAGAATTGGTTTCCACTTGCCTGAACATGTGCACGGTAAGTGCCTTCTAGGACTCTGACAAGTATAAAGAGGAAAAATAAATTAGAAGTTCTTCTTCTGAGGCCCAAAGAGATAGCATAGGTCCTTGCCTAGTACATGCTGATTCCCCAGCACCCTAAGTACCTCTCTGACTGACCCTTGAACACAGAACCAAGAATAAGCCCTAAGCACCTCCAGTTATGGCTCCAAAACCAAAACAAACAAATAAAAATACATCTTGTGACAGCTGAAAATGATAATTCTTTACTAAATTGTTCCTAACATTGGTAAAAAGTATTTGGCCGCAGAATGGGATGAGCTAATTTTGTGTAACAATACCATAAATATTAATGTTACTGTAAGCATGTTACCTAAAATAAATTGTGAAAATAAAGTTAAATTAAAAAATTAAATGGAAAAAACAAAATCCCTGGACTATCATTTTGGATGATGGAACTGATGTTGATTTTGCCATTTTTTTTCTTATTCCGTTGAAAACTACCCTGATAGTTTAAATTTAAAGATAATCCCCTTTTCATGGACACAGTTACATGATTTAATTTTGTTTCTTCTGTTTTGTTTGAGGGATCAAACCCAGGACCTTGTATATATGAAGCTTTCACTCTACCTTAGGTCTTCATCCCTGACCCAAGTGATTTCATTCTGAATAAGCAAAATGTCTGATGGGCACCTCCATTTTTTTTATATTTATTTTCTAAGATGCCCACTGGATAGCTCAGTCCCAATTAACTAACAGACTTGACTTACTTTTTGCAAGAAATCACTAACCTGTCACCCTTTTCTCCAGAAACCCCATTAAAACCGAAACAAAACAAAACAAAACACATTGTACTTTCTGCTTTCAATGGTAATACTGACCTTTGGCCTCTGTTAAAATGCAAAGACCAAAAAGAAGGATAATACATTAAGCTACTTAGTACTAGTGAAGCATCAAAGATGAGGCTTCAGTAAGGGAGGATATTGACCAAAAGATCTAAAAGACTTGGCATTGTTGAATCTCAGGTAAAAATTGGGTGGCTGGATAGAAAAACACTGAAATAAAAGGGTGAAAGGGTGTCTTTTAAAAGAGGTGTTTCCTTTTCACTCTTGCCTCATTCTGATTAAAAGAGAGTAGAGACAAAAGATCTTTTGCTCCCCAAACTTAGTAGCTAAATGCAAGCTCTTTAAAACAAAAACTGCCAACCTTTTGTAATCCCAAATTCAGTATGAAATTTAGGAAGCTTTTCTCCCAGGCATGCTATTTATTACTTTTCTTATTTTTACATGAATATACTATTTCTTTGGGAATTAAATCTAGGAATCAATATTCATGTGTTTGATAGGAGCCTGCATTTACCTTTACAACATTTACTTAGCAGTTGGTATAGACTGTCATCACTCTAGAGAACAAATTTCTCTTTCCTATTTTAAAATGAAAGACCAATAAAGCAACAAAAGATCCCTTTATCTAACAGAAGGATGATGTAAAAAATGTCAGTCTTGAATAGTCTAAAGGAGAACTATATGATGAATATTTTGTCCTTCTCATACATGTCAGCCTCAAAATTATTGTTTGCATCTTTAGTTTTTCAAAAGGGTCATACAAAGTAGTGTTGGGGTTGGGGACTAGAACCACTTTAAGCAATCCTAGGTGCAGTGCAGGGAATTAAACTCAAGGTTTGCACATGCTAAGCATATTTCTATCACTTGAGTCATAATCTTGATGCTGTGATTTTTCCCTTGAGAACAGCTCTCTTAAAAAACAAAACAAAACCATAAACATAATATTTGTTTTCTTGTATTTTTAATAGAAGTTATTTTGACTTAATTTTGATAAAAATTACAGATAGAATTAAATATGGACTGTGGCTTTATCATTGTTAAGTATCTATTAGAACTCACCACAGCTACATAAAAACATGCTGTTTTAGCTAATATACACAAAAGTATTTCATATTAAAAATGATAGAATGGATTGATAATCAGGGTAAGGGAGATAGAGACATTTATTACATATTTTTGTACTTCTTTGTTTGAAATTTTTGAGAATAAGTTAAATAAACTAAGACTGAGGAAAAATTGTAAAACAAGTTTTTTTTTTTTTAAAAAAAACAAGTATTTACAAAACATTAGCTGTGAAGTCATGAAAGATTTTTATCTCTTAAACTCTTCCAGGTTTCAGGTTAAATTGAAATTCCTACAATAATATATTTTAAAATACCTTTAATTTTTACAGGAGGACAATATAATATAATGTAATCTGAGTGGTAAAATTCTCATTTGCTAAGTTATTCCATAGAACCACAATTCATTAGAATAGATTCAGACAAAAACAAATGGCAGAAGTGACACTAGAACCCTGTATATTTGTGGATATATTATATAAATGTTTTTATTAGTCTAATTATAAACTACAGATTTTCCACTTCTCTCTTGGACTGGAGTGATAGTGCAGCGGGTAGGGCGTTCGCCTTGCACGTGGCAGACCCCTGTTCAATTCCTCCGCCCCTCCCAGAGAGCCTGGCAAGCTACCAAGAGTATCCTGCCCACATGGCAGAGCCTGGCAAACTACCCGTGGCATATTCGATATACCAAAAACAGTAACAGCAAGTCTCATGGAGACATTACTGGTGCCCGCTGGAGCAAATTGATGAGCAACGAGATGACAGTGATACATAGATAGAACTATAGGTCTCACGCCTTTCTTAAACTTTGTAGAACCTATGTTTCCAAATTAATTTTGTTTTTATAACTTCACATAGTTTTAACTGTTGTTATTAGTTTAGTCCTATAATGAACCCCATATTTGATCATTTAAAAACATTTCAAAAATCAATAAAAATAGTTATGTCAATCTTATAACCAACTTGTTACAATCAACTTAATACAAGCTTCTTATCCTACTTACTATATTCTTTCTCTAATTTTCCTACTAAATCTGGATAAAAAGTCAGCAATTTAGTTCTCTTACATAATGTGAAATTAAGTGCTTAATTTTTTTAATTAAATTAACAAAGTTAAGTAATTTATGGAACTGTTTTGACCAGGGCCCAAACCCTTCTTTATTGACATGTAAATATACTTTGTTCTGAATGAATACTATTTAAATATAAAACTTTTAGTATTATTTTGTAGTTAAAAGTTAGCCAGGAAATATGTGTTCAAAGAGATCAAATAAAATTTAATTTTTAATAAATCTAAACTTTCAAAATATTTTAAATGAAATAAGGTTTATTTCTGGTTTTTTTAGAGTCATTGTGGTTACAATAATAACAGAAACAGCCAAAAATTTATAATTATATTTTCTACTGAAAAAGCAGACAGTTCTGGATAATCCATCTTTCAGCGTTTCTGACTTTCCAGGCAGGTGATTATCTAGTTTATACTCACCCTCTGGGTGCATTTGCAGCATTTTGAGTGTGAAGAGCTGTTTATTTCTTGTCTCAATTCCTTCTGTTACAGTTTTATGATAGTTATTCTTCTTATACCTTTAGGAGTTGGCAAACCCTTGGTGAGCATTATCATTCATTTAATGTCATTGTTTGTTCTTATCCACCCTCAGGTCAGTGTTTCTATCCTGGGCTAGATAGTTCTGATCCCCTTAACACTGACATTTTGTTTCTCCATCTTTAAAATACCTATCCATCTTTCCTGTATTCCAGTGATTCATAACCCTTTTCTGTATCACAGACTATTTTTTGAGAATCTGACAGAGCCTGGGGTTTCTCTTCAGGCAGTTAGGCACATGTGTTTTAAACTGTGCACTGTTTTGGGATATGCTCTGTCTCAAAGCCCATAAACTCTCCTCCAAAAAAGCACTATTCAAATAAAACTCTTCCTGAGTGGATTTTTAAATAGTGCATTCCTGCAACCAACTCCTTGAGATATGAATTGGAGACAATTGAAGATTAATTGAAAGTATGTGTTTTAAAAAGCTTGAAATGACACAGATCTATGGGGATGATTGACCACCCCCTGAGAAAGATTCCTTTGGAGTCTTGAGTGCCAAATAAAGCATCTGCACTCCATGTGCTCTTCAGGTTTTGTTTTTTAGCTTCTAAAAGAACCAAAACCTATTTACTATACAACACGTGATGCATGTCTTTTTTACATAAGCTACTCGATCACTTATTTTTCTATATATAAAAAGCTCATCCAAATCCCTGAAGTAGGGATTTTTGAAATCTCAATCACTTAAATAAAAGCCCCACTTTCTTTCTCAAATTTTTCTTTCTCAAGTTTTCTGTGAACTCTAAAGTTCATAGTAGCCTACATTTATTTACTATGCTACTTTGTTAGCAAATGTATTATATATGATATATATAGTTCATTTATGAGTGATATATGTCATAGATAGGTATGATGTGTGTGTATGCATGTGTATTTGTGGGGGGAGTATGAGGGGTGTTTAGGATGCATGGGGGACTCTTTTAGCAACTCTTAAACAACTGGGCCTGAGGATGTGCTGCTCGGGTTCTATGATGTTGGGGATCACCTGGGTTACTCTAACAATGCTCCGAATTCTCCGAGAGATGCTGTGCATGCCTCCAAGACTGTACCTGGTGATTATCCAGAAATTATGTGGTACTGGGGATCGAACTGAGGTCAGATGCATGTAAGGTCTTTATGATAAAACCCTGCATTATTTCTCTGGTTCTACATGTGTATCTTGAGTTTCATATTCAAGATCTTGCTGATATTTGGGAAGAATTATGATCATCCCATTCCTCTCATTTTGATCATGAATTTTCAAAGACAGGGGCCTAATAAAGATAGATATATATCCAAGTTGCTCTGTCCAGTGACTCAAGGAATGTGAGGGACTTAATATAGTTTTATTTGATAAGTGCATGATTAAGTTATCTTAAATCAATAATTCTCTTTAATAAGTCTATGAAAACATACTCTTAGGCTAATGATACACTAGTGCATCATTTCAACATGGCAGGGGTCTCTGTAATCAAACCTCTAGTGTAGGATAACATCTCAGCTATAAAGCTTAATTATTGTGTATTTTGAGGTAAATTAAATGTATCTGAAAGGCTTGGTTTAGTAACAGGTAAAATAAGGATAATGAGAATGTTTTTGTCATGGGATTAGTATATCAAAATGAATTAATAAAAGTAATTGTCATTGAACTGATTTTGTGCTAATGCTCAATTTTTTTCAGTATAATTTTTATAGTTTAGGTCACATGTTTATAACAGTGTTAACATTTATGACTTTTTACACACGCAGTAACCATACCACCACTACTAAAATGTCCAAGACCCCCCACCAATGTCCTTAAATTACTTCTGCCTCATCATTCCTGACTTCTCCCATGTTTCTGGTATTTTGCTCAATATTGTGTGTATAGAGTTGGAATTTGGGGCCATAGCCAGTGGTGCTCAAGGACTATTTCTGGCTCTGCATTCAAGAAAAATCCTTAGAAATGGTTTAGGTACCTGATATGGTACCAGTGATTCAAACCAAGATTGACTGCAAGCAAGGCAAGCACCATAGCTATTATTCTATCTCTCTAGTTCCCATACTCAGAATTTTATTTATTTATTTATTTATTTACTTCCTTACTTATTTATGATGTAGGAGCACTGCTAATTATTCAGCCATTAATTAAGCTGATTGAATTGGGCATGAACACCACAATACTCAGAATTTTAAATAGTGTCATGTAATTAAAATTTTGTTGAATTGAGATCAACAGTAAAAAGTTCACTTTGGGATACTATTTCTATTTTCATGTTTATGTAGCTAAATGAGCTTCTTTATTTGTGTTTATGTGCAGGAAAAATTGAAGGTAAGGTGACCCATGAAGATTTATTTCAAATGCTTAGTAAAATTTATTTTTGTTTGTTCCTTTTAATCAATTTGCAATCTACTTTATCCCCAATTGCTAAAGTTTAAAAATATGTTAAAATTTTAAGACAAGTCTACAGAAAAAATTACATCTTAACTATATTAGATAATGTGCAGAAATGGGACCATATAAACTTTAGTATACTTCTATAAATCAAGATAATTTGAGATTTCTCTTTTCCCACTTATAGTTAGACTTGAGGATTCAATAAAAAATGTTCAATGCTGGTATTAAAAAATCAATTTAAAAATTACAAGTGAGTTGGCTTTAAAGCTTCTCTAGTTGCCTTTTAAGGACTTCAAATTTTCAGATATGTTAAGAGTATATAACTTGTAACCTATGATAGCCATGCAAATTTACTCCATTTAGTAGAAGGCTGATACAAATTGGAATATAAACTTCAAAGAAACAAAATCACATTAGGCTATACAAATGAAACAGGAAATAGGAAAATGGGTACTTAATTGGTTTTAAGAAAAAAGCGCAATGGAATTAAAATGAAATGATAGAAACTAAAGGAATATATTTTCACTGCACTATTTCCATTCAAATAAATCTCAAAATAAATCAAATGAATTTAAATTAAATGCTAAGCTCCGGAAACATTTGTGTTCTTTTGGTGCAATCTATAGGCTGGTGATATCATATGGGTGTGATTTATATGTTAATATGTACAAATAGTGTGGACACTACAAGTGAAGTTCCACTGCATTTGTTTGTCCATATACAAATATTGAGCTTATTCCCAGGCGGATTTAACCATTCTTCTTAAAGAGTTTAACCTCAGACCAACCATTATGAATGAAATATCTGAATTTCTTAAAGTCCCCAATGTCTACCTCAAGGAATTAGGAGAATTCCTGATGTTTGCTTTCTGAGAAAGTAATTAATTCCCAAAGAATACACTGATAAGCATTATGTTAAAATTCACTAGAGAGCTTATTTTGAGTTTCTAAAAGTGGTATGATGTCATTACAAAAAATTGGGGGCTGGAGAGATAGATCGGGTGTTTGCCTTGCACTCGGCAGACCCAGATTCAAATCCCAGCATCCCATATGGTCCCCTGAGCACCACCAGGAGTAATTCCTGAGTGCATGAGCCAGGAGTAACCCCTGTGCATTGCTGGGTGTGACCCAAAAACCAAAAAAAAAATTGGAAAAAAATTGTTTTGCTTCTTGTTTGGGGGCTACACCAGGCATTGCTCAAGGCTTACTTCTAGTTCTGCACCCAGGAATCATCCTGGTTGGGCTCAGGGGCTCACCTGTAGTCCTGGGAATAATACCTGCATGTAAGCTCCATACTGTTGTTTACTTTCGCAGGGATTGTTACTATCATTCTAGCTCCTGGGGGAAAAATTTTTAATGAAGCAGAGAAAATGTTAACAATTACGTAGGGATAACCATTGTTATCATTTTGTTGTATTTGACCTTCCAGTCTTGTTCTATGAATACAAGTATTTATAATGCATGTACTGTAGTAGTTCATACTACATTAGATTCTTTTGTCAGATTTTTATTGTCTTGGTAGATTTTTTATGCCAATTTTAAAAATAATTTTTTGATGACTATAAAATATTGTGTCAAATAGTTCAAAGATGGAGTGCAAGTAAAGTGAATCCTTTCCTACTCCTCAGGGTTCCTTAGAGGCAAAAAAAATAAGCAAACCAAACAGATTTTGAGAAATAAGAAGCTTTTAGTAACATGTATATCTCATGTAATCATTGGAGAAAGCCGGAGAAACTAACTTACCTATATAACTTTAGAGGACATCTTTAAGTAAACTTTGCTAATAAATGTTGGGAAGGGAGTTAGTTAAGGAGGTTATCAGGGAAGGCAATAAATAAAAGCAGATTTAAGTTCTGTACATGAAAATAGACAAGCAGATAAGATTTTTCCCAGATTAAGTGGAGGTAAGTGAGAAATACAGTAATAGAGAGAAATTAGCCTATTTTTAAATGGCACCTGAACCCTGTAGCACTTTTCTTTGCAATGAACCTTTTGCAGGAGACATTTCTTATGATGGTATATTTATTCTCCCCTTCATTAATTTACTACATTTATGATAATATCTTAATTTACTTGTGTCTTTCATTAGTAGATATTTTAGAATTCATAACAAGAAATAGAATAAAGAGGAACATGGCAGTTTATAGCAAAACTTAATACTAATGATGCCAAGTAGGACAATAAACACAGTTGGATGAGTTTTTCCACTTAAAGATAGTAACTTTGAATTTGGTTTAAAAATCGCATGATATCAAATAAATTGTAGGAAGTGTTAAAAATTAAAACCTAGTGGTGTGGCATCTCTTCTTCCTCTTCCTAGAATGTTACAATAAAAATAATCTCCAAGTTCATAGACAAATATCTATTTTATACTTTTACATTCCTACCTTATTAGTAATTCCTACATTATTAGTAATTTTAAATGTGTTTCTTGTTTATTTACACTTTTTTCACCTTTGAAGATTTGCTTTCAATTTTCTTTGCATATTTTCATTTCAAGTTAGGTCATTTTGCAAGCAATCAAAAACCATTTATATTGTCTCAATAGTTTATCATATAGATTATGATATTTTGTCACTAAAATTTTTGTTCATGGTTTTTTTTTTTGGTCTTATTTTTGCTTTATATGGGGGTCACACCTGGCAGTGCACAGGGGTTACTCCTAGCTTATGCACTTAGGAATTACTCCTGGTGGTGCTCGGGGGACCATACAGGATGCTGGGAATAAAACCTGGGTCGGCCAAGTGCAAGGCAAACATGCTACCTGCTGTGCTATTGCTCTAGACCCATGGTGTTTTTTTTAAACACATAAACATTTTATGTGTATCTGGTCAAATATGCCAGTTTTACACTTTATGAATTTTTGTTTGTTTGTTTTGTTTTGGGGCCACATCTGCTGGTGTTCAGCACTTACTCCTGGTTTTGATTTCAGGAATAATTCCTAGTGGTGCTTGAAGGAGCGTATGTGGTGCCAGGGCTTGAACTGGTGTCACCTGTGTATAAAGCAAACATCTTAACCATTGTACTTTTTCCTTTAACTCTGGACTTTAAGATTTTTTTTTTGCTTTTTTTCCTTAGAATATCATGAGATTAGTGTTCACATTCATATTTCCCTAGTTCTTCTCTATGAGTCTTTTAGTAAGAAATTGGGATACAGCTCATCAAACTCTCATAAGTGTGGTCCTCATCAGCATTTCTCATATGGTTTTCTGAAGGCCCCAGAATATTCCCAGGGTCCCAGAGGAGGAAAATCCCAAAAGTGGAGAGGGGTCACAATACAGAGGAGTGGGAATTTAGGCACAGGAAGAAAAGAAGATGGGAAGGAGGCCACGGTCAGAAAAAAGGTTGAGAAACACTGGTCTAAATGACCATTTCTTCATAAAGACAGAGTTGGCCAGGAGAAGCTCATGGCAGAGCTTCCCACAGCCTTTCTCCAACTGCTAAACAGCAAAGATATTTATGTCACTGCGAATCTCTACACCTGTGGTCAGTGATTTCATGCTGCTCATGGCTCATTTCATGCCGGGCAGCAGGAAAGGCTGCTGTGCAGCTTTCCCAGGCTGAACATGAACTCATCTTTTCAAGAGCTGTTCCACACGTTCCCTGCACTGACTGAAGAAGGGCTAAAAACAATATGTGGCACTACTGCCTGAACTTTCTCTGTAGGCTGCTTTGTGCATAAAGTCGGACCTGCTGAATGTTAAATTAGTATAACTGAAAGAATAAAATTCCCAGGGGATAATATATCTTGGCATACTATGCAAACCATGGGGCCCTGTACAAATGCTATTCCTGCTGGTGTTATTATCAAGAATAAAGAAACCTATTAGAGTCTTCAGTAAAATATGACCTCCATGTATGCTATTGCTTTTCTTGTCATGTAGATTAAAAATCCTGTCTTCCTGCCAAGTGTTGAGTGCTGTTTTTTCTTAAATTTAGACTTAGGGGGGGCAAACTGATTTTAATGTAAAAATTTAAAGAATTTGAGCTATGCAAAATAAATGAAAAGATCTGAGTTATGTTGCAACCAGATGCACAATTTCAAAAAAAGAAAAAAAATTTAAAATGTGTCTAGTAAAAATACAGTGTGGTAGCTATTAGTACTGGGATTGTACAAGACTGCGAAATCCAGGTCAGAAGACTTTGTCTGCTAACTTTGATGACATTTTGCCAAGGAAATGATGGAAGCTCCATCATTGGGGCAGCTGATGCTAGGCTGGCCAGGACCCTGAGAACATGTTTTTAAAAGACCCTATGCTGGCAAGAGGTATAGAAATGACTTCATGGGACTTCTGAGTCTGGAATTTCTTTGCTCCTATTGCCAATTATTTTTGCTGGACTTTTGACACTACTAAATTTTTTAAAAAATCTAAACAAAAATATTTGTCAGCTTCCTGAAGTTTAACTTTAGTCCTGCAGTTACTGTGGGGCTGACCTCACATTACCCCTCTTTCATCATCACACAGGACAGGCATTAGAACAAAAGCAAGGAATCAGGCTTGCATTTATCTTGTACATAGTGAGAGCAAGATTAAATAACTAAAACAATGGGAAGGACCCTAGTAAACAGATGCATTTGAGTAGACTCTCTTTCCCCTATTTTACAAAAGCACTGTTTCAAATCAACAAAGTTTAAAAATACTAATCCTAAAATAGTGCTATTTTGTTAGAATTTTTTCTGCAGTCCCTCTGTCAATATTAATAGCATAATAGATATACTATTAATATAATATAATATATGAACAGAGGACATGTTAGGAAGTTTCTAAGAAAATCATCCCATATATCCTGGATTCCCCACAAAAGTCCTCATGATTCCCATTGTCTTGATGTAATTATTAATAGCATCCATTCTTTCCCCAAAGTGTACTAATTTGAATAATTATTTGTGTTTTCATTTTATATATGTGACCTATTTTTATTACTATAGAATAATCTTAAGAATAGATATTATGGGGCTAGAGCGATAGCACAGCAAGTAAGGCATTTGCCTTGCACGCACCTGACCTCAGTTCAATTCCCAGCATCCTATATGGTCCCCTGAGCACCGCCAGGAGTAATTCCTGAGTGCATGAGCCAAAAGTAACCCCTGTGTATTGCTTAGTGTGATCCAAAAAGCAAATTAAAAAAAAGAATAGATATTATTATGATGATCTCCATTTTAAAGAGAAGAAACAGATTTATAGACAGGATTATCTGTTGGTTGGGGGCCACACCTGGTGGTTCTCAAGGTTTATGTCTGGCTCTGTACTCAGGGATCACTCCTAGCTGGGTTCAGGGGACCATATTGGGTGCTGGAGATTAAACTCAGGTCAACTGTGTGCAAGACAAGTATCTTACCTTCAATAGTGTCCCTCTGGTCCTCTATACAGGGTTAATTAAAATAATTTTATGAAACTGCACATTTTATAACTGGTGGAGATCAGAATTCAAGTTCAAGTAGTCTTACATCAGAGTCTGTCATAGCGGATCTCCAAGATTTGTCTCAGGTAGAACCCATGACGGACTTATACTGTATTCTTATAGTGGATTCATATTTGGATTCTCTAAGATAAGCTACTATGTGTGCTTTCTTTCATTTTCATCCCTCCACTCCAAGGGAGTGTAAAGAATCTATAAAAGAACATGTTCTTAAGAGACTTCAAATCCCCTGAGAAGAAGGTACTGACTGAGGATGGATTCAATACAGAAGAAGTTAGTTTTCTGTAAGTTCAATTTTTATTCTTCTTATAATTTTAATTTGTGCCCCCTCCCCTGGAGAACTGTACTGTTGTAATAATCAAAATTTCAAGTAACTGAAAATAATGAATTTTAAGTAAAATTATTTTCAAGCAATAAAGATGTTACAATAAATTTCCTTATCTTGTTGAGGCTAAATAAAAATATGAATGAAAGTATTTGACAAAAATAAATGAAGTAGATACTCCAACTGATAAGTTTCCACAGGTACCTGGTTTGTCATTTTGGCAATATTATGTCTTCATTTTCTCAAGTTTACAGTGAAGAGGTTGGAAGCAATATAGTTACCATTTTAACTGCTATCTTCTTTATTTAGATGGGATCTTAAGTAATTAATAAAAAATTGAGTTGAACTATCATTATCTGGTGAAATTTTGCTGTGGTTATGGCCTGAACATTACTGCTATTGGAAGAACCACTGAAGAATATATATGGAAAAGAAACTCCACTTTGATACTAGGATTCAGCAGAGCTATTTCCAACTCAAAAAAGGAAACAAATATTTACAGATAGTTCTTGCCTTCATCCTTACATTACTAAAATAGACTTAAATCATAGTTGTTTACATATTAAGTTATGCTGTCATGAAGTCTTTTGTTGGATTGCAAGAATAAGCAGTAGGATTTTATGTATTTGGTATTGCATAGTGATTGCAAGTATTTTTTATGCTTACTACTTATACAAGCATAGAAAATTTAAATAGTTACTTAAAATATGTAACTCTTTATGTACTTACACCCATGGAATTTTGGGCTTACTACTACTATGATTTATTGGATTTTCCAGTTTTTAAAAATATTGTTATTATAAAAATATACAATTTGCTGTACCAATTTAATTTGTCTAAATATTTATATAAGTGGTCTAGTTAAAATTTACTTTTAGAACTCTAATGAAATTTATTGCTGTTATGTCTCCTGTGTGCAAGTACACTAGCCAGTTTAGTTTTCAAACATTTTATAACTGCAGACTGACATCTGATTGTGAACTGGCATTTGAAAACCACTGGACCAAATCATACCCTGTATGAATATAATGATTTCCCAGGAAAGTTATGCCAGTATTTGGGATTGAGTAACAATAAATTACTTTTAAACCTCCTGGTTTTTGACTTAAAGGCAATAACATATTTTTTAGGTGACTCTTGGAATGAGGGAAGATGAAGAGGGAAAAGCACAGATTTGACACAACAGAGAAGAGGACAGTTGAACTACTGAATTTTCCAAATCATTCTTTTGATCATTCTCTGCTTGTAGATTATTTAAAATGTTCACTTTAGCAAGTTGGTATTAGATAATAAGAAGATACATTCTTTGAAAACTGATTTATTAATTATTTTTTCATAGGGAATATTTTGGGCAATAATTTTAGGTTAAGATTTGTGGTTAGGTCTCAAGAAGATAAGATCAAACTAAAAAAACTAAGAGATTGATTTTATCATTTATTCAGATAACCTAACTTGATAAACCCCAAGTAGATTAAGGGCTTAATGAAGACCTTATTATGGAGAGTTAGCAGGAAGTGAGTGTAATGCTGATACAGTTCTTATCTTTGCACTCAACTGAGATGTAAAGGCTATGAACAGTGTTTAAGTACTATTTCAATGACAAGTATATTGAAAAGGGACTTTTCACAAGCAAATCTATCCTGAATTTCTATATTCTGCTGCAGCAGCAGTGTCTTAAACAGTGAAAATAATAAGTTTTGGTTTAATCATTAAAAATCTTATCTTCTGGGGAGATCAGATTAGTTACTAATTAAATGCAATGACTTCCTTCCGGGCACCAGTAACGTCTCCATTATGAGACTTGTTACTGTTTTGGGCATGTCGAATATGCCATGAGTAGCCTGCCAGACTGCCATGAAATTCAATGATATATCAAATGTGAGGTAGGTTCATTTTTATTTTTAAAAGCAAAAAATGTTTAATTAGCTTTGTTTTTCAAAATAATGATTTAATTAGAAAGTATATGCTACAAAATATATTGGTGGTCTTGCTTTCTATTTTGAGGCAAATTAGGGGAGAAATTTGCCAATATAATTAACACTGGCAAATTCATATTTCATGTTTCCATTTAGTGCACATAAAAATTTCTATTTGGTCCAAACTCCAAAATGTTGGAACTGGGACTACTGGAAAAGGGAATTTGTCCAGAGTATTTGAAATGGATTCAGAACAGCAAGTACCTTGCTTGAGATAATCAAATAGCTATAATGCATTAATCCTTTTGTCAGAATTTTCTGCATTATTTGTAGATGAGGACTTTTCATTTTTTTTGCTTACCTACTACTATAGCTTAATTGCAAAGTGTGTGACAATTATGTCAAGTACCAAAACACCCCCTAATCTTATTCTGAAAATCTTCACTTCTGAGAGATTCAAATATTTCTAAACTATTTGAAATATTTAAAAATCTACTTTTAATCTCTACCTACTTCTATTTATTTATATAGGTAAAACATATTATTTATATAGGTAAAACATATTATACATTAGAAGTGTATAACATAAATGTTTGAAGAAGAAAAGAGTTAGCTAACAACCCAAAACAAGACACAAAAGTGAAAAGAAAATTTAATCACTATATGAATTTACAAAAATAAATACGCTGTGTATATGTTTCTATACATGAAATATAAAGTTCTTCATGGGATTATTTTTCAACCTAGTTTAAGAAAATTTCTTTTAATAAGAAAATCTATTAACAGAGTGTTAACACTCTGCCACCTACTGGACTATTTGACTCCTGAGAAATGCTCTCAGGAACATCAAGTACATATTTCAACTTAGGCTTCCAAGAGCCTCTGGTAGGGAGATAGCTCAGGAGTAAATATAGGCAAAACTTTTCCAACTCATTTGACATCAACCTATTTTACCATGTATTACTCAAGCCTTTTATTTTTTCTTTCATGATTCACATGCTCAGAATCAATCCAAAAATGACAGCAAAGCAATAATATACTTAACATTTTTTGGGGGGACAGCTTTTTCGAGTCCATTCCCATAAAAAAAATGAACTTAACTTTAGGTACAGGTCAAACATGGCAGCAAAGGTGAAGAAGATTTTGCAGAAGGTTGTAGGAACTTCCGTTCCTCTATTATTAGTACAATGACAGCTCTCAAATGGGAGGTGTGAAGGGCTGGGGCTCAAAGTGGGACAGAAATTTCTAGTACCTTTATTGTTAGAAAACTTGTAGTTTTAGATTGTAGACATAAATTTTGTAATATAAAGCTTATTTTACAGACACAAGAAATACAAAATTAAATCATGAAGATATGGGTGTTAAGCCAACCCAAATAGAAATTTCATGATTGAGTAAATCTGACTGAGATATTCAGCAGAGATAACATAAATTAAGAAATTATGATCAGGAATCACAAATATGGTTGGCAATATAAAGGTCAGCAGTAATAAATAATAATAGTAATATGTCGTATTTAAATACTTACACTAAAATCAAATGAAGACTATAGAGAGCATATAGACCTCATTTCTACGAAGAAGTAAACTAAGTTCTGATTGTTAAATGATAGAAAGAATTTAATGCCAAAAAAGATTATGCCAAGTTCTAACTTTGCCAATTGTGAGATCAGCTATTTTGATCTTTGTTAATTAACCTCACAGAATTTTAACTTCCACACTTTACAAGGCAAATGTATTATATAATTCACAAGTGAACATGGAGATTGAATAAGATAAGTTGTCTTAAGATTGCTCAATAAATGTGATCCTACCCAAATTCACAAACACTATTGGCAGAATTGAAACAATAGAACAAACGTCCTGTTAATATGTTGCCATTTTCAAGACTGCCCTGTTTTAAGGTTTGCCTTTAAGTCATTAAGCTCCATTAATATACAAATGAATGGGAGTACGTGTATGACTTCAACTAAACCAAGATTAATGTTTGACCTTAGTGAATTAAATGATTGACCATTTTATTCAGCCCCATCTTTAGAATGAGGTATGGATTGGAGTATTTGTGAATCAGGATTGATATTAACCTTTTACGTTAAGCTACGTTTCTGTAATTAACTCTTTTTGTTCTATCATCTCTGAAAGAAATAATTTGATTGATTGCAAAGTTAATCTTTTGGTGATTAGCATTCTTTTCATATGTGAACTGCAACACATTAATAGATTGTTTTAGCAAAGAGAATTTGTGAAATCAAGTTAAGAAAAGTACTCAAGTATACCTCTCCCATTCCCCTTATGGCACCTCTGCCCCATAGAAAAGGAATTATTTTTTGTAGTTGAATATAATAGCGCATATTCAATCATGAATGTTTATTACCTTTGGGAAGAAAACTTCTTCCTCTTAGATACAATTAACAGAGATACAATTAATTTCTGTAGTAAAAGCAAAAATATGAAAATAGTGTCTATCATTTCAGCTATGGAACAAAAACATATACCATAACCTTCTTTTGAAATTAAAAGGGTCAGTTTAGAAAAATAAAGTGTTAAATGGCTTTCTGCTGCCTCCTTGTTATCAAATTTCACTCCTAGTGGGAAGACTTCACTGGTCAGATATTAATTGCCTTCTTGTAAAATACGTGTAGTACACTGGTTTGGGGCCACAGAGGACACTTTAGTATAATCACAGATATAACTTAAAGGAAAGTAGCTTTTTGTTCATCATACTAAAGAACCATGAAAGTTGTCAGCAAGGGAAGAATCCAGAGATACTGAGATGGGACTGGCTACTAGTGACTGGATCCTTACATAAGTAAACACTTGGCTCATAATAACCAGCAAGACTTGATGCCACATGTGAATTCTATGGTACTAACTTTGCAACATTGATATAGCAGAAATATTCATTGAAATATCTTATCTGTTTCGGTATTCCCCCCAAAAAAACTTGGGAGGTGACGCTGGAGCTAGGTGGCACAGCAGGTAGGGTGTTTGCCTTGCATGTACCAGACCGGGTTTGGCAACCCCCTGAGCATTGCCGGGTGTGACCCAAAAAGCAAAAAAAAGGATAAACTTGGGTGGTACACAGAGTCAGATTTCTATACTGTTTTGCAAATGGAATTTGCTCCTTACTGGCTATTTCACATAAAGAAATCTATTGATATGGTTTAAGTCTTAGAGTCCCAACTCTTATTGTAGAGTTAATAAAAGCATATAACGAATAGGACCGTTATGAATAATTTAATGTAAGTGTATGTGAAATGCTTTGAGCTTTATGTTTTAATACTTTATGTTTAGAGTTGTCCTTACTCCTGTTCCCAAATGTACTCTCCTTTTGTGCCAAATGCACACCCACTGTACTTTGACTGTATATTTGTGATACAAAAATAAGCAAGTATGATAAGCATGGGGTACAAATATCACATCTCATTATAAAAGGCACATTAGGTATTAATTTTCCAACATGAATGGACCTAGACATGACCTTAGCATACTTCTCAACAACATCTAGACATGTCAAAAAAAACCTATTTATTATTTTGCTTTTCCTAAGTTTGTCAAAATGTTTGATTTCAAGTTTGAACTATGAAAGATTCTTAAATTAACACATTAACTCCAATTTTAGGCTTAAGTTTAATACTTTTTCAGTGGTTTTGGGTAATAGTTACATACTACTTGTTTGATATGCTTATTTTTTCACATGACAAGTTGCACATTTTAAATAAAATTGGTCACAAAAGTTACTGTATAAAATGTGCTTTTGTGGTGCTTTGCTAAAGACACCATTTCTACTGGAAGTAATCTGCTTGACAGTATATTTTTCTCATACTATATTTTTTTTTAGTCAATGGCAATAAAGGTTTCCAATGTTTGCTAGATTTCTGTTCCTATTGTGCACAGATTAAGGACAATTTTAGTAAAGCAAACTTTTTTCACAGAAATAAAACCTACACGATAAGAGCTCAAAAAGGATAGAAAATAGAAGCCAGAATGATAGTATAGCAGGTAGGGCATTTGCTTTGCATGCGGTTGACCCTGGTTTGATCTCCGACAATGTATGATCCCCTGAGCAATGCCAGGATTAATTCCTTAGTGCAGAGCCAGGTGTAACCCCTGAGAATCGTTGAGTGTTGCACAAAAATAAATAAAAACAACAACAAAAAACTCAACCCCCCATAAAATAGAAAATAGCAGTTAACCTAAATTACTAAAAATGACAGTCATATTTATGAAAGGAGATTGATATTTATTACCAACATTTTTAAAGAATAAGATAACTAAACCTAATTAAATGAGGTTTGTATGAGAACAGTAAGAATGCTAAGTCTTGCAGTAGTTTAGAACAGTATGTTACAGTTATAGAGGATTTCTAATGTCAGATAAACACTAAATTGCAAAGAAAAGTCTCAACTGCAGAGATAGGATAAACACCAATTGCAGAATTTTTTCTTTTGAGGGGGGAATCTAACTCAGCAGTGCACAGGAGCTAGTCATGGAGCAGTGCTTAGAAGTTACTCCCAGCAAATCTTGGGGGATTATGTGGTACCAGGGACGGAATTCAAACTTCCTACTTGCAAATTAGGAGCCAAGTTCTTTGAGCTAAATTTCTCCAGTTTAAAAGCAGAATTTTCAAAGTAGAGGTAGCTGTTATCCTACATGGTTGGCTATGTATTTTATAAGTCCATGCCATCTTATAAAGTACATATTATTATTTAATTCCTTAGTCTGTATCAGGCATTCTGTTAATAGGCTTAGCACTTTAGAATTTTAGTCTTTATTAGCATCGTAGCACCAAAAGGTGTAAAGTAATATTTCCCTTAAATAAATAAGCAAACTGAGATAGGGAATTTAAATTGTTTGCTTCAGGCTGTGTTGCCTTTAACAGGAAAGGGGGAGATAAAAATCTCTGACTCCAGAGTGTCTATACTTCATTACTACACGGAGGGTCAAAAACTTCCAGGACATAATAACTGTGTGGCAATCTAGCAACTAGTACAGGCAGGTTCCAGTCAGATGACCAAGACCATTACCAGAATACTTAGGTGCCAATAGACTGTACTGGGAGAAACACCCAGAGGCAAGGAATATTGGGAGTTTGATAGTCAGTAGGGATTTTGATTTGCTCAAACTTCAGCAAGACCCCATCACCTCCGTGCTCTAAAACAGTGCAGGCATGGTTAATTCAGGGGCCTTAGGGACTGTGGGTGGACAAGAGAAAGACCGAGCCATTATTGTTAACTGGCTGGGAGGAAGAAATGACCGACTGCATACTCCTGGGGTCATTTGGAATGGCTGAAATAGTACTGGGGCTAGAAATACAAAATAAATAGGAGTAAGGTTTAAACTGCAAAATATCACTTATGGGTCTAATTAAATGTGAGCATTTAGAATTATGTCTCCTTTCAAGCTCTTTAGAGAGAATAGGCATCTATCAAGGGGTAGGCATTGAACTGCATACTTGTTAAATAGTTTATTGAAGGAGGGAAAATGACTATGGAAATTAGTACAAATTAATCCCAGCAGTGAGCTTATCAAAGGCTTATTAAAAAGATAAAATGGCAATTTAATTGCTAATTTGAACTAAGATCTTTAAAACATCAGTCTGATAACTTGACAGTGAGAAAGTAAGTCTACAGTTGACTGGTGGTCAAGGGAAATTTATTATGTTATTAATGAGAAAGTGTTACTGCCAGCTTTTTAATCTAATTAAAGCATCCAATATCCTCTGAGATATTTTCACCAATTGTGAAAATAATATACACAACCTGAAATAGTGAGGTGACTCAGAAAGTCAACTACTTGGGAGCCAATGTTTCACAGATGACTTTCCTTAGCTAAATACTGTTCCCGGCAAACAGTTCAGCAATGATCATGGTCATGAATACTTTTTGAAATCATTGTAGTTAGCATTAAATCACAGTTACTTTGGGATAACATGAGTTAATTTTTACATGACAAATTTTTGTTTTAAAATAGCAGAGTGGACAGAAATATCGTTTGGATGGATTTTCTGATCATTGGCCCAGAAAAAAACTGAAGGCAATGTCTGACACTCAAATATATTTATTGAGTCAAAAAAAAATGCGAAGTACTTGCCTTGAATTCAGAGATGCTGTTCAGTAACAATAGTTTTCACTTTAGTTCTGAAATTTATTTGGTATATCCTCCACTTATTAACAATTATTTTCTTAAAATATTTTTTATTGATTTTCTAATTGTCTTTAAAAAAATCATACATTTAGCCGCACTTTCAGTTATCTTTAATATTTTTACTAATGTTATGCCAGTCAAAGTTATCTATCATACCTCTCTCACTTTTTAGGTATAATCTGTAAAAAGTAGAAATAGTTAGAAATTTCAGGATTATCACTCTAAATATTTTTTAGGCATGTGGACATGCATAAAATAAATATATTTACAAACTAGATCTATTTATCTATCTAAAAATAGTTTCCTGGTACTTTCCTTTTTTCCCTTGAAAATGTTCAATATGTGTTGAACATTTTTTATATCATATATGTAAATTTCCAGATGAGGTATTTCAAAACCATCTTTTTAATAATAATAATATTATTGGCATATATGATAATATAATTAACTATAAGGTGCTGGGGGTTGAAACTCCTGCTTGCACTCCAAACCTTTAAGCTAGCACCCTGCCCTCCTATTCCCAACCTTGAAAAATTGGATTAATTTTCATACATCTTTTGGATTTATGGAAGTTTTTGTATCCCTGTGTTTATCAACTCAATAGTCAGAGAATTCTGTGTTCAAATCTCTTGTTAGATAACTTTGGCACTTTGTATTTAAGGTCTCAAATTCTTAAACTATTTATACATAAAACAAAAATAACAAGAAAACATAATCAATAGGTTTCTATTGAGTTCTTAAATAATAATCAATATTTGCAAGTTTTCAGATGGTATTAATTACATGGTTTGTGTTAATAAATATTTATTCTGTATGTTGCAAACACCTTTTTCATATTGCTAGTTGACTTATAATTTTATCTTCAGAAATTATTATTCTCTCCAGAAATTTTACATTTAGATGTAGTAATATCTTTCATTATTCCCTGTTGTCTTTGGCTTTATATTGTGCTGAATAATAACATCTGAATTATAATATATCCTCTTTTTCTCTTAATACTTGTGTAATTTAAATTTTTACACTTAAACTTGAAATAATCAGTATTTGATACAAGGTAGATATATTTTTTGAATTTCCTATCAGTTTATTACTGATTTAGAAAGTTGACATTGGGGCTGGAGTGATAGCACAGCAGGTAGGGCGTTTGCCTTGCACGCGGCCGACCCAGGTTCGATTCCCAGCATCCCATATGGTCCCCTGAGCACCGCCAGGAGTGATTTCTGAGTGCAGAGCCAGGAGTAGCCCCTGAGCATCTCCAGGTGTGACCCAAAAAGCAAAAAAAAAAAAAAAAAAAGTTGACATTTTTGTATATTGATTTTCAAGATGCCTTTGAACTCTGTTCTATTTCATTCAACTGTGAATGTTTTTCTATGCGAGAACCAATGTATGTGAGCTCTTTCAATTTCTTGATAAGGTAAGATCCTTACTTATTTTAATTTTTGAGGTATTTATTACTTTTTATCACATATATTCTTCATTAGACTGCTCTCAAGGAACTTTGACATTGTCTTTTTATACTGCCATATCTTAATGACCTAAAACAATGCACAGTACAGAACAGGAACTGAGCATAAGTGACTTGAATAGACAAACTTCAATAATACTATTATTTTAAATTTCTATTTTCTTACTATTTTTAAAATGTTTTCATTGTTAAATATCTAAAACAACATAAAGCAAAAAATATAAACAATATTGTAACTATTGCCCTATCTTTATAACTTAGAAAATGTTAAACAATACTTGACTTCTATAGTATTTGCAGTAGCACTGCAAAAATATTAGTACTATTATAAAATATGATGTCATAATAAAATTTAATTATAATATTGTCATATCAATTAGAACTTTATTTCCATATACAATAAGTTTTGACTGTGTTTATTGTCTTTAATTGGATGTTATCTATCATCTCATTTGCTATTAAAAAATAAGTACTTTCTGGAATTTTTACCTCTGGAGAACTAGAAGAATGTCATAGGAAGTAAATAGAGCTTCAGATTTTGTTATGAATCAGAGAATCAATAAAAGATGCTGAAAGACATAGACAGATTTTATGTCTAGTTGTTCCTGATAATGCTTATTAACTTTTAGTGTTTCCTAAAAAGTTGCCTCTGTGGGAAGGTGTAGTGTTGGAACATTGTATACGCAAAACCTTATCATCAACAATATTGTAAATCATAGTACCTAAAATTAAGAAATATTTAAATAAAACTGCGTGACCTAAGCTACAACAGTTAAAAAAACTTTAAAAAAATTGCTTCATCATTAGGCAACATGGTTACAATAGTTTTAACATTTGTGATATTGATGCCCAGAGCTACGGTTTTAAATAAAGATGATTTTTATTAGTATATCATATTGTTCAATATTTAACTAAAAGGAAGAAAAATGTGGTCTTTATAATCACTCATCTGTTTCTGGTATCATTGGAAAATAAAGTACTTAATAGAAGTACTGAAGGAAATAAAATATTAGAATGCAAATGTACAGTATATATGAAGTTTTATAAGAAAGTGGATATTTTGTGTTCTCGTACACACAAAAATGTGGCAAAATACAAGAAACTGCTAAGAATAAAAATACACAAAAAAGCAGAGCCTTCCATGCTGGGCTCTCTTGGGGCATGTATGAATATCCATGCCCTTTTAGAGCTTAGCAAAATAACTTCTTTATAGGACAAGCAAATGATTTCATTCCAGATACATCCATAACAGGAAATAAACCTGCAAGGCCCAAAGTGAAATGCTATGACTCTGTCTCTTTCTCACCTTTTGTAATAGTATTGAGCTACTGGCTAGATACTCCAGTACTTGAAAAAAACAGCATAAAACATTTTGAATATTTATTTGTAGTATTTTACTTGGGTAGTTAGCTTTTGAAAAAAAATTCTGATATTTGAATATGTTCAAGCCATTTTCATAACCTACTGAGCAAGTGAGATTCTCGAATACTGCCTCTTGCTCTCACACTTTTCCTGGTGTTCCTCTGTCTTGCTTAACTTAAACTTCCGTTTGTACATCCAGTCTTGTTATCTTTCCTGTCTGGTAGCTGACACACCATGAGACAAGCCCCCTAGTCCAAATATGCACCCCAAAATCTCAGAAAGATATGAAATGCAATGGGCTTTTTAACTCTTTAAGTTCATGATAAACATTCTCACAATAGTATATTCAATATATTCTTGTCTGTGAGTACATTAGAAGTAACTATTTAAAATCTAGACCTCTGGTGAACTCAAAACAAAAGATGGAACTCTAAATTAGAGTGTGCTATATTAAGAGAAAACCCCTGTGAAAGAAAAGAAAAGGAATTGGGTTTCCTTCCTCATTTGCTCCCCCCGAAAACTGAACTGTGCTATACTTCTCTTTTCTCTTTAAAAAGACAGAAACGTTTGTTTCTGTCTTAGTTATGATGAAAATAAAGTTTTTTGATGGAGAAATTAGTGGGATGCCTAATTTCTTATCTTCCATTGAAAATGAATGGAAATTGACATTGAAAAAGAATGCCTGCTCTAACCTAAAAAGATGAAGTCACTCTTAAAGATAATTTGAGTCAAATATAAAACCCACACTAGCAGTACCTATAGCTTAAGGAGATACATTTGCTGGTATGTACTATTCAGACAGGAATTCTCATATAGATATATAAAAATTATGGGTCCACTTTCAAATTTTATCTTCTCATTATACTGGTAAGTTTCAACTATTGTCTCTTTTATTTCCTGGGGGAACTTACATTTCATCTTATCTATTGATCTTTACAATTTATACTTGCATGTTTTTAAAGTTATATTTACTAGACTGGCATACACAACTAATAAGTTTCATCTTATTTTTCTGACTAAGAAAGTCTAACAAATCCATATGGAAAGGGTCATCTTATATCTGTGCTTAATGAATGATGAGGGCATATTTAAATTAAAGGTGATTCTCAGGTTCTTGTCTTTTCAAGGATTTCAGTACAGGATAACAAAAGAATATTTGGTATCATGATAAAGTGTGAATAAAGGTGTACCCAAAAAAGTTTTGGGATATGTATAAAATTGATTTAGGCTCCATCTCTGTCATATGACTGGATGAGCTACCTTAGCTTATTGGCTTATGCTTTAATCTGAGTTGTTTTTTCATCAGTAAACTGAGGATCATCATAATTGTAATGACAGAAAGCACTTAATGACTGCTTTATTGCCTGTATGTTTTACATTTTATCCATTATATTTGAATTCATTTCAAATTATCATTCTACTGATAATTTAAGGTAAAGATTTATTAATAAGTAAACTAAAGCTAAGAAGAACCAGACAATACCAAGTTGTAGTATATCCTGTTGTACTCTCAAGTCAACAGTTATTCTATTACAGTACCACTGACACAGGAAGTGTAGGGTGCAGATCAAATAAGACTTTGATTGTGAAACGATTTCCTAGACTGTGTGTGAATGACTCAGCCCATTCTTAGGTACTTTTCATATGTGTATTGCTATACTAAAACATATAGCTCTACACTAGTAATTTATATTATTTCTTTCAAGCATAACTGGCAATTGTACCCATTAAGGGCAAATTAACTTTGGGAAAATTGCCGAATGTGCTTTGTGTATCACTCTTCACTCCCTAAAAAAAGTAGTCTCCTTTTACAGAAGGTATATTTTTAAATGTTATGAATGAACACAATTCCTTTCCCACTGACCCTGTGGGGGCACAGGGTAAACAGATCTATATTTTTGAGTAAATTTAAAAAATTATTATCAACTTTCATCATCATTAGATAAAAATAAGGGAATTATATTTTTTTGCTTCACAAAAGAAAAAAATGCAATAGAACAAAGTGCAATCCTTAATTTAAGCACACTTTGTGGTAGGAGAAACTCTGAACATTGTCTTAAATCTTTTCATTTTGCTGCCAGACAGTAAAACTCCATTATGGACCAGCATGGTTATTAGGCCACATTTAAGAGCCACTGCTTTAGACTAATGACTGTGTGGGACTCTGAGAAACCATGTAGCAAACAAATTTGGGCAAGAGTACATGCATCACTTTCAGTCCTGTAAGACAAACAATGAGATCTGTGATTAGGCTGTTTACCTTTAAATGCAGCCTCTGCTACCAGTTCAAATAATCTTTAAGTCTGCAAGCCTTCCATTTTGGGGGAAGCAAAATAGTATAACAATAATTATTGTAATTGAAATTTCTGTAATTAGCAGTTGAGAATTAAATAGGCTAATTTATTCAGGAAGTAACATAGTACGCTCTCCAAAAGTTAAACATTATTATAATATTATTATTAACAGTAATCATTTTGTATTTCTTCTAAATTTATTTAACTTCTTTAATTTTCCATTTTCCCACATGCAAAATGGAGATTAAAAATGCATTTCTTGCAGGGTTGCTGTGGCATCTAAATGGTAGATGCATGTGTTTTACACAAATTGGCCTATATCAGGATGCTGATAAAGAAGAAATCATTACTGCATTTTGTGATATTTTTCCCTTGCTGCTCATGTGTGCATTTACAGTTTCTGAATTATACTTGGCTCCCCCAAACTGTCCCGGTGTCCAGCTAACCCAAAATGCTTGTTCCACTTATTACTCCCTTATGTTCCCAAATGAATTTGAAAATAGTTCCATTAGAACATTGCTGTGGGACAGTTTTGAGGCTTATTTAAATAAGTTCAATGAGCAATCCTAAGAGCAAAACATATGGATGTTATCACATGAAAACTCAGCAATATCTATTTTGGAGCTCTGCTTAAAAGTATTGTGATGAGCACAAAGGCAATGCTCAATGGCTCAGTACTTGCCTGAGCAGGGATGTATGTTTGATCTCTTGCATCACATGCCCTTTCCCTAGAACCATTAGTGTGGCCCGAGTGCTCCATAGAAATGCTGACCCCAAGCAGTATCACTTGTTGCCCCAGTATTGAATCATCTGTTCTAATTTGCTGAGCATCACCAGGAGTGTACTCTGGGTCTTTGAGCACTGCTTGGGAGAACGACCTTCCAAATAAAATAAAGTGTTTTTATGAGAAAAATAGATGAATACTTCAAAATTTTAAAAAGTTTAGAAACAATGAGTAATGGTAAAACCAGCCAACTTTAATTTTTCTCTACAGAAGTCTATATTTTCAGATATTATTAGCCTGGACAACACTCAGGGCGTAGCTTAAGAAGTCCTGTATCTTTCACTTCTCCTGCCTGCTATTCACCATGCTGGCTGTCTGGATTTTCACCTCTTATTTTACGAGACTGAAGCATTAGCACAGCGGGTAGGGCATTTGCCTTGCATGCGCGGCCTACCCGGGTTCGATTACTCTGCCCCTCTCGGGGAGCCCTGGCAAGCTACCGAGAGTATTCCGCTCTGACAGTAGAGCCTGGCAAGTACCTGTGGCATAATCGATATGCCAAAAACAGTAACAACAAATCTCACAGTGGAGATGTTACTAGTGCCCGCTTGAGCAAATCGATGAACAAAGGGACGGCAGTGCTACAGAGCTACATTCTATGTGAGGCAGACTATTATAAGCTAGAACTTTAAATTTAAAATTTAAATAGTTAAATTAAGGGGAATTAAAGGGATAAATAAACTTGGCATGCATTTCTATAATCTGTCTCCTAATAAAAAATGTTTTATTTTCTTAATATACATTTCTACCAAAATCTAAAACTTTTGTATGCACCACAGGAGAAAATTAGACTACTAATTTCTTCTGTTTCCTCATCCCAATGCAACATCTGACAAAAAAATACGTGGAAATCATATCTCTTACTTCTTCATCTATATGCTAAAAGAGTTGGATTAGGATCTTGAAGTTCTGTGCTTATCTATAAGATGTGTAAGTATACTACGGAGTGGGTAGAAGATACAGAGTTATTTTTATAAGATTTGCAATTGACTGAAAAAAAGAGAAAACACAATAAGGCAGTGTTATGTTCTTTTAAAAATCCTTCAAAGGGGCTGGAGAGATAGCACAGCGGGTAGGGCGTTTGCCTTGCACGCGGCCGACCCGGGTTCAAATCCCAGCATCCCATATGGTCCCCTGAGCACGGCCAGGGGTAATTCCTGAGTGCAAAGCCAGGAGTAACCCCTGTGCATTGCCAGGTGTGACCCAAAAAGCAAAAAAAAAAAAAAAATCCTTCAAATATGCAAGTAGAATCTGAACTAACATAAGGATTTAAGGATCTGAATGAAGGCTAGAACGTGTAAGCAATTATAAAAGTGATGATCCAAGACAGCCTTTATTGATAAAAGTTGATGCGTAAAAACTAGGGTGTTATATTGAATCTTTTATTAAGAAGAATATAGTAAATACAAAAAGAGCTGGTATGTATTTTTTGCTGTTATGTTAATAGGTGGTGTAAATCAGGAATATCAAACAGCAACAACAAAAAGGACAGACAAATTCATGATTTGTAAATCAATAGAGAAGTATTGAAAAGAGTTGGTGCATATCTCATCTTTTTAGGTTCAACATACTATAGCCAGGGTTAGTCTGTTCTGAGTTATAACTTACCTAAGTTTCTAAATTTAAATATTAAACTTAAAATTTGCAAAATGCTTGTAATTTATAAATTTCCAAAGCCAAATTAATCTTTGGCTTCCTGGCAATGAAGAATTTAGGCAGGGCTGAAATGAATTCTATATTCCTATATTTCTATAATGTAACATACATTTCTTTATTACAATTCTACAATAATTATGAAACTTTAGGTTTTTACTAAATTGGAAAATTTGCTTAAGGATTCTCTGAAACAAATGATAACATTGGTCCATATTAAAAAATGTTAAAGATATTTCTGTGTTAAAGTTCAAGTAGTTGATTTTTGTCCTACAGGGACTTTCTGTAACACTGAGGGTAATATAAAATTTTTGTAATATTTGGATATTAATAAAGAGAACAAAGGGTCTTGTTTTTTTCTGGAGTACTTGTATTACATCATATCCAATTAATACAGAAATGTAAAGATTAGATTTTCTTTTCCAATAGATTTTTTAAAAAGCAAAATTGTTTTTCCTTGTGTCATGTACACATTTCCCCCCTGGATTTGATTACACATTTATACAATTTTGGAAGATAAAATCCTTTTCACCTGCTGGTACATTCACTTCCTCACCTCTAAAATAATAACTTACTGCTGGAAAAATGAACCTGATTCACAGGGAAATTGGATAATCTAAAGTAAAGCTGTTAGGTTCTAGATAAATATTCTGGAAGTATGTTTTAAGTGTGTATTTCATTCTATCTTTCATTATTCTTAAAATGACAAATAACGGAGAGAATGAAACTTAAACTAGAGCATACTATACAATGGAAAGCATAAAAAATGTTGATGAGTCAACATTATTATTGAGTTAAAATAACTTCAGATATAGTAAGTAAATTAAAACTTTATAGAGTTGGTAAATAAACATCACTTGTGAAAAGGTTGAGAAGCCTGAACATGGAAGTACACACAGATTTTCCTTTGGGTATCTGAACAGATCCCTCCTATTGCACAAGTACACAGAGTGCCAATGTAGTCATCACACAGACCATTCGGAACACGTGGAAAAGAGTTGACATACTCTAAAATAGATCTTGGGAAGTTTATCATCTCCAACTGAGTGAATTGGAAACTGGACTATTTTTAGACTAATTAAAATCCAAAGTATTTTTACTTGCCATTTTTAGACCACTTTTTTCTCCCCCTTCACATCATGAAAACCACAGATTATCATAAGTTTCTGACTGGTACTTCATCTAAGTAATCAAAATATAGTTTTAATTCAGCTAAAACCACATGTTACAGCTTCTTTTTGCATTTTATAAGTAGGAAGTGTACTTTTAAAATAATGCAAACACATTAGGTTTTTGCTTTTATGAATGAGGAGTCAGTTTGGCAAGCACAATTTATCCTTCTTGTAAATCAAGGGCAGAGAATAATATCATTAGCATAGTATAGCACACAACAGCTGTAGACATTAATATTTACAACAAAATACTAAATTTTCCAATTTCTAAAGAGAGAGAGAAGTCCAATGATCTGCTGCTGAAAGACATGCAAAAAGCAAAACTGAAATACATTTAAAATCATATTAGTAAAAAGTTGACTGTTATCTTTTGACATAAATTTATAATAAGCACATTTTCCTTTTAGGATATACTTACTCTCTGGAGTCAGCCCTCCTTAGGCTTTCTGAACTTGTCCTGGATTCTCTGTATTGTCTTCTGTGATTACTCACCTCTCTCTGCTCGGAGATGCTAGTGTTTTATATGGAAAGCGCAGAATAATAGCATCTAACTTAGAAGATCTCTAGAACATTAAATGTATCAATACTTATAAGATGCTTATAGCATTACTGGCTCATAGTAAGTTCTATGTAGGTATTGGTTGCTGCTACTATTACAGGCATTATTAATATCATTGAAATAATTCAATCTATATAATATTGTTTTCCTCGAAAGTATTAGAAACAAACATACTTTAAAACTGAAAATTGCATTTTTCTAAAAATTACATATCCATCAAGTTCATCTAATACCAAAACTTAATTTCTGAGAATCTATCACATACAAGCAGTTTTGATGACTCTCTTCTTTCAGTTGTTTTGCACAGTGCAATTTGAAATAATTAAAATTTCATGTGAACCAACTACTTGTGGAAAGTTCTTTGGTATTATATTTAGAGAACCCTGTCTTTATATATAGGGAAATCAAGAGTTAAGTCACAACTGGGCTTGGGAAGAAGCTTCAGATTGAACAGGAATAGTAGGTACAGTTACAATAATTTATGAAGCAAGATTAGATTTTTAAAAATATATTCTCAGCTATCAACTAATATAGATGAAAACTAAATTAGCTCTTCTAAGTGTGAGTATAATTTTACCTTATTTACTACTAACCACGTTTCTACTGGTGGGTGAATGAGACACACCAATAACTCTCTGGAATTCTTTTTTTTTGGTGATGCACAGGGATTACTCCTGGCTCTGCACTTAGGAATTACTCCTGGCGATGCTCAGGGGACCATATGGGATACTGGGAATCAAATCCCAGTTGGCTGTGTGCAAGGGAAATGCCTTACTCGCTAAGATATTGCCCCAGCCCCTCTCTGGAATTCTTTTTTTGTGTGTGTGCTTTTTGGGTCACACTCGGCAATGCACAGGGGTTACTCCTGGCTCTGCACTCAGGAATCACCCCTGGCAGTGCTCAGGGGACCATATGGGATGCTGGGAATTGAACCCTGGTTGGCCGCGTGCAAGGCAAATGCCCTACCCGCTCTGCTATTGCTCCAGCCCCCTCTCTGGAATTCTTAAGGGAGAGTTTTAAATTATCAAAAGGACTCAACTACTCCAATTAACACTTGCATCAATACCTAAAATTCTTATAGTCTAAAATTTTTATTTTTTCCCCCTAGAGGTAGATTTCCCCAAAGATTTTCCACAGAATACTGAGTTGGTATACCACAAAAGAATCTATGCCCACACAAAGTAAATAATGATATGTACAGGACTAATAGTAAATGGATAAGTCCTTTTATTTAATGAATATTAATAGAATTAATTTAATGCTAACAATTAAGAGTCCAGTGTCTCTTAGACTTTACATTAAACCCAGTAATAGTCAATAAAGAAATATTTACAAAAATAAAATTGTACTTCAGACTAAAGATTGTACTAAGTATTGTCAAATAAATAACCAAGGAGCTAAGCTAGAGATTAACAGGGTAAAGTAGACTTTTGAAAAGTGTCATTGACAGTGGGATACCTCTTTGAGGTAGTAAATTTATGCCAAGTCCTGAAGAAAGAGAATCAGCTGGATACACGAAAATGAGTGAAAAAGCATCCCAGAAGGAGGGAAGGACATGTGTGAAGGGTGTGAGGTGGAAGCACATGGCGTGTTCCCCTGAATCAAGATCAGTGTGATGCAGTGGGGGTAGCTAAGACTAAAGGCTGGAACACAGCCACAGAGAATTTTGAGACTACAGGGAGAGAGCACTTGTGATCATGGGTTTAGGTGTGGCTCCAAGACATTTAATGGTTGTAAACCAAGGGTAACCCCAAGCAAGTTTACATCTTACTTCACTATGGGTATTAAGGGAACAATGTGAGGGGCAAGGTGGATGGACTAGTGAGTCAGCCGGCTAGAGATGAGGCTGCTGGTAGAGCATGTAATAGTTGGCAGACGTTGTGCTGTTACAGGAGGTTGATAGACAATATGCACACGTATGCTTAGGTGTAACATAAAGCTTTTGAGCTGGGCAATTAAGACCCAGCCTAGTTTCATCAAAGGCTGCATATCAAGAAGGGTCAGGTTCAGGAACAATGTCCTAAATTATTATTGCTGACGAAAACATTTTTCTGCAGTAGTGGAATAACCACTCATTCGCTACTGCATTCCCTCTAGAAAGAAGGATTTGTAGGATTAAGGTAAAAGGAAAATAATTGATTTGGAAGGAAACAAAAAGGAATTGATGAGACCACAAAAGATCCAAAGCAATGGGGCTCTCTTTAGGAAAATAGGCTTCTGGTAAAATGTGAAAATGTGATCTGTATGAGTGGCAGGTGTTGACAACTTAGGGGAAAAGGGAAAAATGAAGACAAACTGTTTCTTAATGCAATGAAATTCATGGCCACGCTTATTTCTGTCTTTAATTCTCCAGGTAGTCCTTTGAAAGTGTGGTAATGGGAACAATGTTTTAAGGCTCTCATGCCATTTTTTTTTAGGCGTTTTAAAGAGAGCACTGGACTTGGGGTCTGGAGGCTTGAGTTCTTATGAAAGCACTGTCACTTACTTACTGATGGTGAAATATGTCATTCTTGCCCCTGTATCTTTAATGAAAGCACTGGAGACCTGATTAATAATAATAATAGTAAAATATTTCATTAACAGAAAATACATACCATCACTTCAAATAACGGGAATGTCTCGTTAACAAAGTACAGAGAGAATAAAACTATAACTTCCAGTTTCCTTATTTGCTTACTCGAGTTGCTGCTCCTCAGAAAGAAATGCCCAGATATTAATATTTCAGTATCTAAGAAGAAATGCCAAATTTCACATCGAGCTTCACTTCACTAAAATAATATATCTAATTTGCAAGAATATATGTTTTCCTCATTGGATGCAATACAATTATTTTCATTTTGAGGAAAAAAAAAACAACCCAGTAAATTCTTATCTTTCCTGAATTGGCCCTCAAGCAACAACAATTGTTCACCACTTTGCTGGGATTTTGCCTTAATGCCATCTTTGCAGTCTATATGATGTTAAGAATGAAAAAGTGTTCTAATATTATCCTGACCTTTTAACCTTTTAGTAGTAGTCCCAGAGAATGAGGTGCTAAAGCAATTTGCATTATTACGTTCTCCGTGCCATAAACTTGTTTGAATCTTGGCTAAAGAGATTCCATCTCAATGTCCGTAAACACTAACATTTTCTACAATGCATCCTTATGTTTGTAAAAATTCTGTCAGATGAAAGATTAGAAATAAATAATTATGCTCTATTTTGGGTCAGTTAATGTATAAGCTAACTCTATTTGAAATTTAAATTCTGCACGGGCGCAATGTTCCTTTCCTGCTTGCTGCCTGATTGACCTTAAAACACTTCACAGAGGAGGAAATTTCCTGAACTACTCGAGATAATAATTAAAAAATTATTATTAGAGGATAACTTTCTATAGTATAGCATTGGAATAAAAGCTGTTACTTGCAGGCTATAGAAAAGCAAAAATATACCTTTGTATTTGACTGATATCCAGCTCATGTCTGTTTACAATAAATTCATCTAATGTGTTCTAAATAGAAATTATCTGGAACAGACAGGAAAGCCTGAAAATCTAGAATAATTACATCACACTTCACGTTTTCACTTGTGTGGTAAGTTGCTGCTTCAGAATGTAGCTATCTAGAATATCCACCTATCATGAAATGTAAATCAAGATTATTCCAGGCTATCCCCAAAGCCTGGAGTTAAATTATGGATTTAACTACAGCTTCTGTAGCTCCACTCAATCGAAGACATGAACTAAAAGTCTTCAGAGGGGCTGACTTAAATGCTGATGGAGAGTCTTAATTCCATCTGTCACTGACAGGGTCCAAAAATTCAATACAATTTATATGTATATGTGTATACATGTATACATATATGTATTTGTACTTATATATAATTATAGTTTAAAAAGATTTCAAAATCATCATCAAAATGTTATTTATCTGCAATAGGAAAATGAGTCTAGTCTCTTGGCAGTGAGCATATGTATGTTTGAATTCTATATTTGCCACTTCAGAGAAGTGTAAATTTTGGTGGATCATGAAAGTTTTCCAAGAGCATGTTTCCCTGCCTCTGGTATAGGTTTAATAATAGTTCCCAGGATTGTAATGAGAACTAACGGAGCAATGCTGTATTTAGCACACAACATGGATTCAATGAATTGTAGCTTTTTTAGCTATTATTTTATATTTTAAAGTCTTAGTTAATATTTTATATTTCTAAGAGGTTTTAACTTACTAAAGATCAGTTTCCAGAATTCTGACTCATACTGAGAAAATGTGAAGGTAAATCCTATCTTTCTTCCTACCCACAGAGGTATAAATATGGCCTAAAGTACCTGCAGTCTATTTCAAAAATAAGAGATAAGTATATACATTGTGATTAAGATTGTATAAGAGGGCCTGATGGGAAACTCTGTATGCTCAAATGAATGCCATATTCTGAATAGGTGAGCTATGTCTCCGATTCTCACTAGAACCATAAAATAGAGAATGCTTCTCGTCAACACTGACACAAGCCAGAAAGAAGAGCTCGAGTTTAAGAAGTTTCAAAATCTGTATGGATTATTGATTTGCAGGAGATAGTAGAGAGAGCTGAAATCTCTGGAACAATATCTAACTTAAAAGAGGATAAATTCAATCTTCAATGTGACAAATCATTTCAGGGGGAAAAAAGGAAAGAAAAGAAATATCATAGCTATGGTCATATTTTAGACAAGCTTTAATTCATCTCAATAAGAGAAAAGAGTTTCCAAAGTTACCTGGAGAATATGGAATAATATGGAATAAAAGGTTATGATTGCGTTTTTTTACTTTGCAGGGAAACCTTAAAAAATTAATAGATACTAATTTAAGAAAGTGTAGACTAAAACATTAGACAACTCTAAAATGTTATTTGTGATCCATAATTGCTATGTTCAGCCTGCAAAGTTTACCCTCTGTAACTCTTTGGGGCCAGGGAGGATTCCCTGGTAGTGCTGAAATCACCAGTGTTATTCTTAATGGTGCACAGGAGGGCATGTTTTATCAGGGATAGAATGGAGGGCCCTGTATGTTCATGTATGCTAACCTTTTGCATTATCTACTAGGAATCTATACACCTTTCAAATTAACAGATACTGCGAAAATAACTGGATGGTGAAATTCTAGGATTTCTAGACTACAATCCTTAAGATGGGGAAGATAACATGCATATATTCCTTCCAAACCTAGAGTGGTTGGGCCAAACCTGGTGGTTCCCAGGGGCTATTCCCTGTTTAGTGCTCAGTGTTGCTCCCTGTATGTTCAGGGATAATGCAGTGCTGGGTATCAAAAATAGGTGAGTGGTTGTTTATTTGCTGTTATAGCGGAGAAAGTTCATTCCATCCTTATTTGATATATTTCATGGCAGGAGATAAAAATTTTTTGAAAGACATTAACATTTATTACTGCAGTAGCCTGATGTATTTAGGCTTGTTAGCGTATATTGGAACCACACAACATTTTTTTAAAAAAATAGATTGTACTGATCTGGGGTTCTGCTCATAGTTATCTAATGTCAGTACGTCTGAGATGGGAGCTAACAATTTATATTTCTAGCAGGTTATCACTATCATACTGATGCTTATTCTAGAGCTAATACTATGAGAACTTCTGACCTGGCGTTTTTGACAAACAAAGCCTATTAATATTCCTGGATTACATAAGTACAGAATAAACATTATAAGAATAAATCTATTTCTTAGTGTCCTCTTTTATTTCTCGAAGTAGCGTTTTGTAATTTTCCTTGTATAGGTCCTTCACCTCTTTGGTTAAGCTGATTCCAAGGTACTTGATATTCTGAGGTACTATTGTGAACGGGATTTTTTTAAATGTCTCTTTCTTCTCTTTCATTATTTGTATATAAAAAAGCCATGGACTTTTGGTGTTGATTTTGTAGCCTGCCACTTTACTATATCGACCTATTGTTTCTAGGAGCTTTTCTGTAGAGTCTTTAGGGTGATCGGTGTTTATCATTGTTTGATTGTAATCCAAACACGAAAGCTTGTAACTATTTCATGGTGATTCAATAAAATTTTTAAAATAAAAAAATAAAAAGAAACCTTGGCATTTCAAAATTAAACCTTACCTTTTGAAAAAAAAAAGAATAAATCTAATTGAGCATTTATTGACATCATGAAAAAGTAAACAGTTTCTTTGATTCTTTGGATCTTAATGCAAGGAATTCATATTGAATATGAATATGAATAGAAAATACCCCCAACCAAATCCTAAATTTAATAAAGTATATTAGATAACTATTAAAATTACTATACTCAGCAATCATATAAAAGTCACTAAAACTTACAAAAGACCAATGTTTGAGAGAGTAACAGTTTCTTATCATTGTGGAAGAAGTTGCCAATCTCATTGGATTTGGTAGAAATTTCTTAAGGAAGGAGCCTGGCTGAAGAGCATCATACATAGAAGAAGCAGAATGACCTAAATGAGATTTGAGTATAATAGAGAAAGTCTTTAAGTTTATTTCCTCAAATGAATCATAAAAGGAAAGACTAATTCATATACTAATGCACAGATAAAAACCTTTGGGAAATTTAAAGAAAAGATATAAGATATAATATTATATCTTGTTTATATATATTACAATGTTATATCTTGCTTGAATAGATCATTGATAAAGATCTCTTACATTGCTTTCTTTTACTTAGCCTTTTATCTCTGTCATTTTGCAGGCTGCATTTGCTTTTTATCCCTTAAATAATTTGTTTTCCTGAGGGTTTGGCTTGATATTGTTATGTTTTATTTTATTTTATTTTGGGAGAGCCTTACCTGCCTGTATTCAAGGCATATTCCTAGTTATGTGCTCAGGGATCACTTCCGGTGGGCTCTGGGGGCCGTACGGAGTGCCCGGTATCGAACCTGTGTCGGCTGGGCAAGGCAGTAACCATACCTGCTGTGCCTCCAGCCGTCTTTGGATACTTTTCAATTTTATGCTTTTGTTTTATATATTTTATTTTCCTTTATTTTATCCCCCGGGGAGTCTGTGGTGCCCTGGGGAACATGTTATCTGGGCTCTTTGCAAAGCCCGTGCTTCAGTCTTTTGCGAAGTCCCTCCGGCTGCTCTCTTTGCTTTTGAATTCCTTAGAGGTGAAATCCTCCGTTTTTACAATATAACTGGAAACAGATATACTTGTTTGTCAAATCAAGATCTTTAGCACAGATTAAAGTCTTTATCTTCCTTTCCAGAAAAATTTCCCTCTCCAGACTATGTGAATGACATCCATTTTTTTCTATTATCTGTGAAAGAAAACTGGGATTGATCATTCAATTGACTATTTCACTCAGTCTTCCCACCTGAGATTTATTTTGTTTGGAAAAATGTACAAAAAGTCACCCTTTTTATAATCTCCTATTTTCTTTTCTATCCCCCATAAGGTGAAATTAATACCCCTCCCAGGCCCCCCTCCTTTGTCACAGCAGTAATGCTCTCCGGCTCTAAGGTAATGTGTATCCATCTTCCTTTCTATTTAACAGTTCTATTTAGAATGACAGATTTGGTTTTTTTCAGTCCCCTACTTTCGTTCCAGTAAGAATCTGCAGCCATCCAGACCCCGTGTTTTCACGATAATATGTAAACCCTTTAGCGCTGCTGGCACAAAAACTTCCTTGTGATCTGTGCCCTGCAGACTTCTCAAAAATCTCCTAAATACTCTGATTTCCCCCAATCATATGTTGGTTCAAGCCTCCAACATTTTTCACTGCCTGTGGCCGTGCCTATAGCATACTTCATTTCTTTCCCTTTGTATCAAGCTTGTAATATCTTGCCATTTTAATGTACATTTAGGGTCACCTTCCTCCGAAAATAACTTGATGCCTAACTCAGTTCTGCTCCTTCCAGCTTCCGGAGTTGGATTACTTACTACAGGGGCGTGTAACTGTTTGCTTGCCTGTCTTCTTCAGACCCGTGAAATCAGGAATCCTAAATGATAACAATATTTCCTAACTAGAACATTGTAAACATATAATAAATATTGATTGAGTTGTTTTTAATAAGCAAAACTATAAGATGTAAAATTAGTTAGATATATCAGGGTGAATAATGAATACATTTTAAAAGATGAAGGAAGGTAAGATTTGAAATGCCGAATTCTGAATTATATAGGCAACTAAAAGACAAGGACTGACCTAAGGCTTCGAGGAAAAACCAAAACAATAGCACAGAAGTTCTGCAACTGAATCATTAACATGAAGTATTCTTCTGCCACATATCACAAATCGATAAAATATAAGTTGACAATAAAATATAAATTAAAGTTGACAGGTAAGGTCACCGGGTTGAAAGTGAAAGACGGACTCCAAGCCTGGAGTCAATTTTTGTGGCATCTTTCTACCTTCGGCACGGGAATTAGGAAGCTGTTTGGCTTTCAACCTGACTTGGATAGGAAAGATAAAATTAGATAGTTAAATGAAACACGTTAAATTCTTGTTTAAAGAGTGATCCTATGCCTTGTGTTCCCTGGATAGTTACTGAATAATTATGAATTGAGGACTACAAACCCGGGTCCTTAGAAATAATTTTCTAAGAGAAAAACAGAAAATAATTCCTACCGTATCATGCTCCTTGAAGGAGAGTGGATGAACATGACAAAATGTTGGGGAAGAATATTAAGTATTTTGTAAAAAGAAATAAAAGTGCAAACTAGAGTTATGACAATAAAACTCGGAGGAAGAAAAATACAGCATCTATGGGGAAAATTGGGTATAAATGATAGCTGATAAAAGAGAAGAGAGATATACATTTGCAAACACAGATTTTAGGAAACTGGAAGAGTTAAATATTGATTACAAAAATAGAAAATATTTCCCCAATCACTTATTTTCTTGAGAAAAAGTAGCTCATTTAGTTTAAAATTCTTGTGTTCCTTATAAAGAACACAAATTTATATGTTGTTTTAATTTTATTTATTTGGTTTTGGGGTCGCATCTACCTTACTCCGGGCTCTGTACTCTGAACACTTCTAATGGTGCTTCAGGAACCGTCTCCAGCCCCGATTAGCTGTATGCAAGACAAGCACCTCACCAGCTATACTATCTCTCTGGCACCTATTCTGTTATTTTTAATAAGGAAAATATTTCAATTGAATAAAACCTGAATTTTGTGCCTTGGATAACCCACAGGTACCCCAGACATATGAAATATTGGACAGAAGCGGGCAGCCAACACGGCACAAGAAACAGAGGCAGATCTGATATTTTATTGCCAAGCAAGCCGTATGGTAGAGACCTTTAGCTGCACTCGATCCAGTCTTCCTATCTTAACATTATTTTCCTTTAAAAAAATAAAACTGCACTCCAATCAAACAATACTCTTCCCAGATTACCCACGCAAACAAATTTCACTTAGAAGAATTGAGGAATAGATTCTGTTGATGTTTTCTAATAATTCTTTCCTTCTAACATCTTCCCCATTAAAAGAGTTATGTAGATCAGAAACTTTATCATATCACCACTTCCCAAACCCATAAAATAATGCCCCAAATATGTCAATATTATTTTTTGTGTTGTGATAGTAAAATTGAAAACAAGTTAGTACCATGGTGGACAATACAAAATATTATCACTTGGTTTTATAATGGTCATTTTACAGATCTCTAGAAGGTCTTATTAAAAATGAAAAGCACACAGTTGTCATAAAATTATTAAAATGTAAGAAAATAACACATGTGAATATCACAAGTGAAATGACATTTATATTAGTCATTCTCAATTAAGCACAACCTCCTTGGGGACTGGGATGTCTTATTTCTCTGTATATCTTTATGCTTGATGTAATGTTTGTCTATAATAAACACTCAAAATATTTTTGAATGAATGTCATTTAAAAATAGAAGCCTTATATAGGACTTAATATGTACTGTACAATTATATAAAATATTTTGCAAATATTGATTTATTTATCTGTTTAGGAAACGCTTTACAAAGAAAATTAGGCTGAGATGTTGATGACTTGCCCTTATCACACGGCTTCTTAGAGAGTGCATCGGGCATGAAACTGCAAGGACTAGCCGTGCCAAAATCTATGTTTTAAAAAAATTTTCCTTTAAAAAATACAGGCTTTATATCATATGTATTCATATATTTTTTACAATATTGAACTTAAGAATACTTGAGGTGAAATACATGTTAAATATACTTGGTTTATGATTTTGTGCAAGTGAAAAGTATTCTAAAGTAGTTCATTTTCATCATAAGTAAAATCAGATATAAGTAAAATAAGTGATATCTTCCAAGTTTATTGTGACCATTAAATAATTTATATGAAAATACCAGATAATTGCACCTGGCATATTTTAGTTGGTGTGTCAAATAGAATGATATTCTTTCCCCCAATTCTTCCTTTCATCACCATACGTATTTGCACATTACACATTATACAGGTCTTAGCAAAATAAGATTGAATTCTGTGTTTTAAAAAGCATTATTTTCCAAATCTGGTAAACCTAGAGTTCATTCACAAAAGCATTTACTGCATTGCCAGATAAGATTCAAACCCAATAACTTGTTTTCTAGAAAAACAAAAATTCCTGGAAGAAGGTGTATGGTTTAAACATCTACTGTCAAGGAAAGAAAAAAATCTTTATTCTAATCAGAAAATCAAATTCTACATATTTTTAAAGGAAAAAATATTAGACCAAGACTAGAAATATGTTTTTCTCTTCATCAAAGGCCCCTCACAACCCCCCTCCCCCAGTTCCTATACATGTTTCCCGGCCGAATTCACGCTCTCCCAAATCTCACCCGAACCATTTTGGTGAGTCCTTTCCCAATCATGGCAAAATATTAAAATCACATATGACAATTAATTGCTGACCACATCCTCAAATATTCTAATTTATTTGATTTTTGTTAGGATCTAGGCATCTTTATATCGTTTTATATTTTCTCAAGGCTCTCTGATTTTTTCCAATTTGTAATCTGAGCCGAAAATATTGGTTTAGAGTATCATTAAAAATATCACCAGTCTCATATTTTTAAACATTTTTTAAGAACTAAAATAAAAACCAAAAATAGATAATATCTTCATTCAAGTCAGCACTTAAAGAGTCAAAGAAGTTTATCAAGAATAAAGTTTACAAGAAAATACTATACTAACCTCTAGCTACATTATTTTGACTGATTCAAGCAATTATTATTTTATCTATTCATCATCATTCATCCTCTGGAATTCCAAAAACACAAGAAAGTGATAAACTGAAGCTGTATCGATATTAGCTAATTTTCTTCAAATCCCGGGATCATGAAGTAGTACAACTCTGAGATTTTTATTATGTCTTTATAAATAAGTTATATAAAGATTTCACATTTACTAAACTCAGTGAATTGGTGTGGTCAGTAAATAATCTTAGAGAATTAAAAATATGATTAAATATTATTTTTGTGGTTATAATTCTTGCAATTAGGAGCATTGAACCAAAACAAATCCCACTGAGGGATGTTTTGAGCTATGTTAAAATATTGAGTAAAAATGCCCATAAGAATATTGACTTCAATTGCAAAATGTTTTGCAAATTGAATCACCTAAGTTCCTCTCTTAAAGCTAGTGTGAAATAACAAGCAATTTTGACTTTTAAAAGCTAAATTCTTTAACAACATAGTAGGCTAGCAATATGCTATTACAAATTCCACCTTATAAATCATCCGATACACTAAAAGAATCCCTACTTTTACGGCATACATGTAATACACATAATAATATCTATTAAATAGCATATCTATTTATTTTCTATGATGATTTAATGCACATTAAGGATTGAAAACTGTTATTTTAAGGTCAGTTTTCAGAACTACCTGGTTACAATTTCTTTTATTTTGAACAGTTTACTTTCAATCACACAATAAATTTTAACAAATAGCCTTGAACAGACAGATTACATGGTTCATGTTAGTTATAGCCATGAAATCGTGACAGTCTGTCTCTCCTCGAGATAGGCAAATGAAACCGTGCCGTCTATTCTGGCACACACCTTATATTATTTGGTTAAGGCTTTCAAGTGAAACTTTTTTTTCCAGGCAAAGTTATAAAAGTAAAGCCTGAATAATGAATTGAAACACTAATTGCACTACTGAATTTTTACTTTGGATTTTCTTGGACCTCAAGGAAAATTGATGTTATGAGGGAAAGTAATTTAGTAGAGCATTTTTTTTGGGGTGATGGACCACACCCGATGATGCTCGGGGCTTACTCCCGGCTCTGTGGTCAGGGATCATTCCTGGTGGGCTCGGGGTACAATTTGGGGGTACCAGAGACAGAATCTAGGGAACCGAGGTCGGCTGTGTACTCCAGCCACTGATAGAATTTTTCTTGATGTCTTTCACCCCTGCTTGGAAAGAGCATCATGAAAAAAAGTACCCTTTTGGAAACTATGCACACAACATATTTTTCCTAATAGGTGTGAAGAATGGCTGCTATGCATAAATGATTGTTGGAAAATATTCTCTGTAAAACATGACTTAACAAGCAACTCCATTCACCACTCTGCTCATTTCCAATATCCAGAACAACCACGGCACATCGCACAGAAGCCAATATGATCTGTTTGCTAGTTAATAAACACCTTTTAGAGGAAATCCACAACTCTCAGCCCCGTAATTTTCACAGAGGATAATCTGCAGAATAAAGTTTTGAAAATTGTTCTCCACAACAGAAAAAGTCAAAAGAAGTCAAGAGATTCTGCAATAGAAAACTGTGAGTTGTAGCACCTTGTCAGGTGCTACATTTTCTTTAACCCTGGATAAACCGAAGTGCCCGAGAAGATGCCGACCCTACATCAGAACATCAAACAGCACACACCGCAGATTTACCAGTCACCCC
Source organism: Sorex araneus (assembly GCF_027595985.1). Taxonomy (NCBI): domain Eukaryota; kingdom Metazoa; phylum Chordata; class Mammalia; order Eulipotyphla; family Soricidae; genus Sorex; species Sorex araneus. Next base: position 387,147,046 of record NC_073302.1, on the reverse strand, counting down.
AAATAACGTATTAGGTGCCTCTCCACTGTTAACCATCCAGCAAACACCCCAAAGCTTTCCACCTTATTCCTTCCCAGCCCCTTTTTACCTGGAATACTCAGAGGATGTTGAAAGGCGTTCACAGGTGGTGACTCCAGAGATTCAGGACCTCAAGCTGCAGCACCCATCTCCTGGGTAGGAGATGTCAGGCGCAGCTGGTGAGGTGCAGGCAGCTCGCACCTTTTGAAGACTGGGTCAGCCAGCCGTGCGCAGCCCACCCAGCGTCAGGGGGGCTGGCTTTCCTAGTTTGACGTGAGAGAAAATTGCGTTAGTCCTGAGTCCTCCCTCCTCGGGCCCCTCCCAATTTCCTGACCCTCTAATTCTGCCTTCAGGGATGGTCTAAATCGAGCCCATAGCTTGCATCACAGGCTGCAAGCCAAGTGCTCCTTGCCCAGGCTTTCTCCCCACCTCTCCAAAGTGCAGGAGGCAGACCTACCCGAGCCTTCCTTCCCTCACTGCGCTCTGAGCAGTGCGCAAACTTCTGACTTAAGAGTCTGAGCCAGGCGGGCGCTCCCGCTCCACCCCCGCCCGCCTCCCCCCTGGGCAGAGAGGAGGTGGAAACGGAATTGATGATTGCCAGCCCCCACCTCTCACCCGCACCCTCCCGCCCCCGCCAGCCCTCTCTGGTCCCTGGAAAGGGAGGTACGAGCTGGGCAACAGCAGCACCCCCTCCCCAACCCCAACCTGTCCCTGGCCCGCGACTGAGGCTGAGTTCGCGGCTGCTGCCCTGCTCCACGCCCCACTGGGGCTCACCCTTACGAGCCCCGGAGACCCGGGAAGGGGGACCGGGACCGAGTTAGACCCACCCTGGGAGGAATGGAGCGGGGCTGAGGAGATTCCTAGCCCATCCCCGGAGACAGCTTACTAGGAGCCCCGACCCCTCTCCCGAGGACCCAAATTTTAGGGGAAGATGAGTTTCCAAAAGAAAGCACACATCCCTGGTTCCTTTCCCCCCTCCACCACCACTCGGAGGACAGCACGGGACAGCTCCACCTGCGCGTCTGGCGAGGAGCGCAGTGGCAAAGGGAGTGAGTGGAGCGAGGATGGGTGGGGAACGGGTGGGCTAGGTGCTGAGGTGCTGCGCTGGGACGAGATAAGGACTGAGCGGCTGAGAGAGGGAAGAGGCGCCGTGCAGGGTCCAGCCAGCCCTGGAAGAGGGTGCGGAGTTGAGCAGCTGTCCGGGAGCTGTAGGCGCAGGCTAGATTTGGGGAGCAGAGCTCTTTACTTAGGGCTGCAGGTCAGGAGCCGGGAGTGATTGAGCGCAGTGAGGACAGCGTGGGAAGATGCGGTTCTGGAGAGCGGGACTTGGTGTCAGGGATTTTGATTCCTCCCTCTGGCCCCCTAAAGCTTTGGATGGCAGGAGGAGCCGGGACAACCCGATTCCAAGGTTTGATTCTCAGTCAAAGCTGAGGAGAGCGCCCTGGGAAGTGGGCAAGTTGGTTCCAAAGACGCGCAGCCCGCAACCTTGTTTAAGTCCACTGCTGGGGCAGGGGAGGCAGCCGCGGACCCTTCTCGCCAACCTCAGCCCCCAATACCGGTGACTCTGGCTAGAGGGGCTTTGGGCTAAGAAAGCAGCATCCTGCCTGTCCCATGACTGTGAGGTGTGGGTGTATTGCACTGTTACCAACGCTGTGCTGCTCTGCCAATGAAATAGACATAACAACCACAAAACAGATAGCCAGACGGCAACCCTGCACACTTTTCCCGGGCACTCGGAGTTGTTGCTCCTTCCTCCCCCCACTCTCCCCTGCCTTTTCTCTTTTTCTTTAAGCACTCAGGCAACAGAGGTGTTCTGTCACTAGGGCTGTAGCCAGCACCCATCTGTTCTTGGAATCCTTTGGAGAGATTAGACCATAAGCAAAAAGTGTTTGTGTCTCTCTTATTTTAACCCCACACTTCCCACTGCAGGGGCATTTCAAGGATCCCTAATTCTTGTCTCAAAGGTTCCAGAGTACCTAAGGAACAGAATCCTAGGGCATAGATCAGTTTTCCCACCAGACTTCAGGGGTTCTCAGACTCTCCCTGCCGTAAGCCACCCCTTCTTCCCTGCTCCTCCTGTCTGGTGACCCAGAGGACTGTGTGACTCACTGTGCATTCAAGCCCTTCTAGCACCACCCCACTGCAGGAAAATAGTCCACGGGATCTTTATTCCTTGGATAAGTGGGAACGATGTTACAATTTTTTTTTAATGTGATATGGAAAGGAATCGGGGCAACTATGAAAAGAAAACACAGACACAAAGGCACAAAAAAAACCATACATGACAACAAAAACAAAAATACAGGCTTTTGCTATGAATATTCACTCCTTATCTGTCCATCTTGGGTTTAACAATTCTATGCTTCCTAGGTACTGTTGTGTAGCCAATATCTGACTCTAGAACTCCCTTGCATAACATTAATTACCTCCATCCTTTTTTTTTTAGTGCAAACAAAATTATTAAAGTTGTCTGGGTATCTCATGCAGTTGAAGGTTAGAGGCTAAACATTGACACTACCCAACTTATAGTCCAAATAAAGGAAATAACATTGTTTGGGGAGATTTTTTTCCCCAGGAGGTATTGCCGTCTTCTGCATTGTACAAGAACAAGTATAGGAATATTTTTCTGCTGGAGGTTAATTCTAAGACAGGCTGTGCTTCTGATATTAACAACTTGCATTTCTGCGAGCTGCATGGATTTGTTGTCTAAAATTACTGAAAAAATATATGAAACTCAGCCCATGACTAGAACTCAAAGAAACAGAGGTCTGAAAATTACTGAGAAAATTGGATGAGTGTATTCTGAAGCTGTAAACTCTGTGTCGTATGACATTCAGGTTGATTAAATTTCTAATTGTGTTAAAAAGGAGCATTCTTAGTAAGCCAAAGATACCAGGAAGGGTGGAATAGTATAAATGGGATAAAGGTTGAGGGGCTGTGTGGTCTTGCAAGAGCATAAAACTGACTTTATAGGTTATTAAAAACTAAACGTGGTAGAAGCATTTGGAATGTATAGAAATTTGACCTGCTGATATCTTAACATTATTAAAATATTTTCTTTGCAGACATTGAGTTGTAAATATTGGTTAGCTAGGTAGGTGTTAGCTTAGGGATAGTCTGATAAATTAGCAATGATTTTTGATAATGCCATAAATTTCATCATCAGTTTTGAAATCAATTTAGTGGCCACATGCTCTATTTTAACAAGGAGTTGGACTAGAATAGAAAACCATAAATTTTATCTCCTGGGAAATGAGCAAACATGGTTTCTTAAAACTTGCATCTCTTCTATATATATATATATATGTGGATACTCAAATGCTAAGTAAAATGTATTTTATTCTAACAATAAATATAACTTAAGATACTTGCCTATAATTAGTAAACCTTCAAATGTATTTAGTTTTTCAGAAATGTATCCAGGAAATAACATTTTGGATTATAACAATCACAGAGTTTTGGTATTTATACTGATTACTATGACTTTATAAGACTGGTTTTAAGGGAAGTTTGCTCTGTTTCTTTTATCTTTTATCCTCTTAAAATTTTTCCCATTTGGGTCAATAATTAAGGATTATAGTAATTTGATGGTGGTGGTGGGGTGCACATTAATACCATAAACTTTATTATAACCATAAACCTTAATAAACTAAACTATAATAAAAAATGTTTTCCCTTTAAAACTGAGGAGATAGGTTCAGTTGCTTGCCTTACATAATGCCAACGCTGGTTTTATTTCTGACAGCAGGCCCCCTAAGCAAGGTTAAAACCCCCAGAGGTCCTGGATCCCCATCACACTGCTTGGGAAACCTTTTCCCCAAATTTTCCCTCTTTGGGAAGATGTTAATTTAAGGAGTAGAATTCAGTTGTACTGTCTTCTACATTTGGATACTGAAGCAAAACCCTGAGATTCAATTTCCACTGCAGTCTTCAAAACATCTATTCTCATTCTAAGGAAGTAAAGTCAGTCACTAACAGGATAGGTTGTGTAATTTCTAGCTGTTTTTCTAGAACAGACTTATTTACCCTGGTGGGAACAACAACAACAACAAAAACCCACTTAGATCAGGTCACTTCCATGCCATTTATAGTTCTAGAACCAGTGAACTGTAAGTTTTTAAGTGCCCATAAAATCACTAGTTGCTTAAGTGGAGAGGAGATTGACCCTTATGAAATATTATTATTGCAACTTGGTCTTGTTAAATATGGTAATGAAGTGAAGATCACGTTTTGGAGAGACTGAGAAAAATCTTGCAAAGACATGTGCATTGCTTTACATGGAATAAAATTATTTATTAGAATAGTTAGTTCATGTTTGAAAAGAAATTTAGAAAAAATATTTCTGGCCTCTCATAGGCACCTAATTTGATTTTAGTTAACTCCCCAATCAGCACAATTGAAAAAAAGATTTCTTTTTTTATTGACCACTCTGAGATACACCTTTACAAAGCTGTTCATGATTAGGTTTTTAGTCATGCAGTGTTCTAACACCCATTGCTCCACCAGTGTACATTTCCCAGCACCAGTGTCCCCAGTTTCTCTCCCACAGTCCTCCCCGGCCCTCACCCCCAGCCTGCCTCATTTTTCTTCTATCTGTCTGTCTCTGTCTATTTCCCCACCCCCTCTCTCTCATCCCCCCTCTCTCTCTTTTGGGTCATTGTCAACACAAGTTTTTATTTCACTTAGACAAATCCTAATCTCTCATACCCTTCTATTAGGAATTAAATGCATCTCTATATTACCACATATCACAACCTATTATGCTAGCCATCCCGGGAGAATCCAAGCTGTATAAAATGCAGTTATGTCTCTCAGGTTGCCAACAATCTGATAGAAGTCTTTATAGTCTTCTTCCAAATATACAGCCAGTAATTCATCCTTATTTAATTACCCATCCCACGTTTGTGTGCACAACACAGCAGAGAGAATGACAATTCACCTTGGTGCAAGACAGATATTTCAATGTTTAAATAATTTGGATTTTACTCCATAGATAAAGCTTTCTTGAAGATAGCCTTCTATTTTGATTTTCTGCCTCCTTTTCAGAAATAGCAGCTGATGAACTTGTAACTCGTTGCTCTTCCTCTTTCAAGAGCTGTCACAGTTGCGTTTCTCTACAGAAATGTGTCCTGGCAGAGGAAAACCAAATTCCACTTCAAATAAAAGTGTCCTTCCCTATTATATTCACATAAGCTTCACTTGCATTTAACTGTTAATTTTAGGAATGAATGAATGAATGAATAACAAGGAAGAATGGAAAGTAGTAGCACATACCATTAGTAACAGTGGGCAACTATTTGCTCTTTTTCTGATAAACGTAAGAAAAATCCAAATTTCTCAGTTTCATAGACCATCCTGCACTTAACTATCACTCATTGGGACTCAGGGACCATATGAAGAGCGAAGGATCTAACTGGGGTCAGCAGCATATAAGGCATGCTGTACCATCTCTTTAGCCTCTATAGAGAATTGTAGGAGGAAACCCAGATATTAGAAAAGGAGCCCCACAGAAATAAATTCAGACACATATTTAACACACAATTAATATTAATATCCAAAATAAAAATGATTGCATTCTAGACTAGAGAGATTAAAAAGGTGCATAAGGCACTTGCCTTGCACGCTCCAGAACCTCACATGGTGTCCCAATCACCACCAAGAGTGATCCCTGAACACAGAGACAGCTTAAGTCATGAAAAGAAGGTGAGTGTAGTTCAAATTTACCCCTCAGTCCCATAGCCCCAACGTTTACATCCTGTGGGAGAATGAAGATAGATAATCAATAACCTAAGCAGAAATGTTATTAACATCAAATACTGACAATGCTATGAATATCTTGGACAGAAAGGAAGGCAAGCAGTTTTACTGCCTAAGGAAGCTCAGAAAGGCTCCGCTTGAGTGGAGGTGTGAATGAGAAATATACAAGCAATCTGAATTCCCAGTCAAATTTTCACACAGTGCCATTGCTCCTCCACTCCATCATAAAAACTAAGGACCAGCGGGTCAGGCATATAACTCTTTCAGCAATTGTATGCATTTGTGCATTTGTCTTTGAAAAGGCTCTTCGTAATGTGAAGTTTCTCTGTAATGTATTTGCATTTGCTTACTCCATGCTTAGGTATCTGGGAACGGGAAAATACTTGGTTAGCACTAAGGAGGACACTTGGTACTTTTAGAGCTGGTGTATATGAAGCTAAGTTAGAAGAGATTTTCATATGTTGCTACCACTTGGTTTAGATTATGGCAGAGTACTAATATGAACGAGACTACACATCTTACCCAAAGTAAAATCTGATGTGTCTTTAATATTACAAGTCTCAGGTTTCTATTTTTTAAAAAATAAGGGATAATAGCTTTACTAAGTTTGCTTTATTGTATACCTGCTGTATACTAGATATTATATTAAGCACTTCAATACATTGTTTCATTTTAGTTCTATGAGATATGATTATCTCCATTGTATAGAACCAAAACAGAAAGATGTTACTTGGTTTGATAAAGAGTTCAGGTTCTTATAAAGACAGTCCAGTATATCTATACTAATATATATTTGACAAATCTTGAATTCAGTAATGACTCTGCACAGACACATATATGTACATATATACACACATATGTATCATACATGTACATTTTAACGTGACATATTACATTGATAAGCTATTTAAACAATTTCAAAAAATTTTTAATAATAACTAAATGAAAATATCTCAAGAATATCTCTCTTAACCTGTACACAATAAACTTCATATCTATCCACCTCAGCTGTGGTAAATTTTTGCCTTTTAGGGACTGTGTAGTGTAACAGAAGAGACAACCATTTAAACGATTAATATTAATTCAAAGATCTGTAGCACAAGTATGTTTCAGTGCCCTGGGAGCTCAGAAAAGAGAGGATTAATTCTTCCTAGGAAGAGATTTTTTTTACTAGTTATTGTCCTTCTGAAATCTAATACTGTGGCACTAAATGACTTTAGTGTGGGTGGGTGACTGTTAGTAAAACAGAGCTTTATGTACACTTAAAGTAGAATTTTCCTTGTCTTTATAAAATAAAAGGTAACATTTACAATTACATACCAAATAAATATGAATTACATATTATATTAACAAAGTATATTTTCTACATAACTACTCTTTGGGCATTAAATTTAAGCATTTGTTGTAATTTTTCAGCTCAACATTTAAGAAAAATGCCATATTGATGATAATTTGCATGAACTAGGGAATTAAAGAGTAGAAAATAAAATAGAATTAGTATATTTGGAGTAGAATATTCCAAAGGCAAAATGAAAAGTGGATAGAACAACTAATGTAACTACTAAAATAAAAACCTTCAGTTTATAAAAATGTTTTTCATGGAATTTAGAATCTTCTGTGCTACTTTCCATCCTCCACTCTCACCTCACCAGTTCTGGCTGATTGATGGACACACACACACACACACACACACACACACAAAGCAGACAGACAAAGACAGAGAGAGAAAAGAGAAGGGGCAAGGGAATAAAGTAAGTTTATAAGGAAGAGAGAATCAGACGAACTACTTTCCTTTAGGTAACTCTCTTCAAAAACCCTCTACAAAACAGGAGAATAGGCCCACAGCGGTGTCTATAAACATCCAGAAAGTGATTTTAATTGTATATACTACTCAGAGAGGAAGAGGATGACAAGGTCACACAGGTCTAAGATGTGAAAACTGGAGAAAGGGAAAAATCTTACAGCAGAAGGAGAAAGGGCATGTCTAAGAACAAGGATAGGAAAGGAACAAAGAG